>NC_088684.1:264949852-265254248 GCF_028017835.1 Emys orbicularis | reverse complement strand
TGAGTCTGAACACCTATACCACAATTAAACAGTCCCTGAACCCGAGCCCCGAGAGTTGGCACGGGCCAGCTGTGGGTGTTGAATTGCAGTGTAGACTTACCCTGTGAGCAAGATCCACTTGGCTTCGAGCTGCTCTATATTGGTACAGTGATGCAAAGCAGATGAAACGTACAGTGTTGGAACATAAGAGCAACGATGCAAAGGAATCCATTTGACCTCCATAGAAGTTAGTCACCTTTCATTTAGGGCCCCTTGCATATGAGAGAAGGTAGCTTGAGTCAGTAGAGAAGTGTCAGAATCCATGTTTCCAATGCCAGCTCTCAGTTCACCGTTTAGATGCCAGAGTGATGGTCTTCTAGATAGACTATAAAATAGACTAATCAATTAGCCGCTGCTGCATTATTGCGGGGTGCGGGTCCTCGAGCCTCATAAGCTAAATGTTTGGTTTAGACTCCAATGCTGTTACATGGTAATAGCAGCTTTCTCCAATTTGTACACTTTTATTTTGGCATGTTTATTTTAATAACATGTTCAACTTCAGTTAGGAAAAAAAATAGCCTGCCCTTTCGAACTGATAATCTTCTGTTCGCTGGGCAAATGGCTTTTTTCTAAAAGGCTCTTTGCAATTTTATACCAGTTTCAGTGGTAGCTTTTGCCATCTGTAAACTAATTAACCTCATTATGGAAAATTGACTTTACTAGAAACCATTCCAAAGAAGAAACCTGAAGTTTAGTGGCCTTGATTTGTAGTGTACTATGTTAACTATATCTTACTTTTGTTTCTTCACTGTGTGATTGGCCTACTGCCATGCTATCAATTCGGCTATAGGCGATGGGACAATGGCTGTGTGAAAAGATGATGCCCTTGTCTCTACCACATGAATTCATTATGCAAATACCATAATTGCCAGGTAAACCTTACACACCTGCTGTTGGAAATGGCATCCATAGCCTTCCACTCTATAAACATAGACCTCAACCCAACCACTTCAGTAGCTGTATGTATGTCACCCAGAGAGACTGCTATTAATCATAGACACCTAACTGGGATGTCACACGGTCTCTTAGGATGTGGTACTGATTGTAGCTGTAAAGGAGGTTGCTTGTTCTGCCTTCAGTCTTAGATATAAAGAGGATAGATGGCTCAGTGCAAAAAGCTTTCCACTTCTGGGTCCCAGTTCAGATTTCTACTTGAAATTAAATTGACAGCCTCAGATCACTTCCCAGTCAGCAGGAGTTCGCATAGTCAAATGGCCATTGATATTTGACATTGTTAATATTTATTTGTTGTTAAAAGCTAGAAAGGCTCTGTGTTGGGAGCTCAAGTTATGTCTCAAACCTAACCAGAGTGGTTCTGTCAAATTGGGGCTGACATGGTTAGTGGCAGGAATGGAGAAAGCTGCATTGCAAATTCTTCAGCATACCTGTGACAGGGCGTGACTCACCGCTGCGGCGCTTCCTGCTGGCCTTTCAGGGAACTAGCTTTTCCAGCCTCCGGAGCGCCCTCTGCAGGCCGATGCCCTGCTTGCCGCTGGCCCCCATGTCCCTCCCAGACCCCGGTGCCCCTTTGCATAGGAGTTCTGCCCCCTGGCAGTACCCCCACAACTTGGGGTCTCCCCTCCTCGGGGAACCCCCAACTCTCTATCCCCCACCTTGCCTCAGTCTATGGCTGACAGTCACTATCTAGCCCCCGCTCACTGGGACTGACTGCAGCGTACAAGCCATTCATCATCGTCATGGAGAGTTTGGACCTGCTGCCTTTGCCTCCTGTGGGCTGCCCCTCTGCAACCCCAGTACCTTTCCGGCCTTTATCAAGGCCTGCAGCCTGGGGAGTTTCCAGGCTGGAGCTCCCTAGCGCCTCTCACCTTTCCCCAGCCCTGCTAAAGTCCAGGTACCTTGCTCAGCTCGCAGCAGCCAGGCCTGTCTCCCTCAACAGCTAGAGACTCTTGAGCTCCGGCTAGCAGCCCTTTTATAGGGCCAGCTGTGGCCTGATTGGGGAAGCAGCCTTAGCTGGGGCCATGCCCCAACCATCCTTTCCCCAGCCACAGCCCTCTCCAGGGCTGTTTTTAACCCCTCCCGGCAGGAGCGGGGTGACTACCCTGCTACAATACCCAATATGTGGATAAAGAGGATATCAGACTTTACTGCTGCCAACCCTATACTCTTGACCACAAATTCACCCAGGTTAAAGTATTGATGGAAACTGTCTAGGGCCTTGGAGGTAGCATGATTTCCTGACAAAACCAGAAATTGTAGTTCTAATCCCAGCTCACCCACAGATTGACCAGCTGTAAATTTGCCCTGTTCATACATTTTTTCCTCAATAAAATGGGGCATAATATTTACAAATGAGGTAACTATTGAGTAAGTGTTAACTAATGTTCAAACAGTGCAACAACATCCTTTATAAGGGCTAAGTTATCACTGTTTGTGTGACTTCATTTTGTTTTGGTGGAGGTAGGAACAAAATGGGGAGATGGTAAGGAAAACATGAGAGGCCACCAGAATAAATGTGGAACCATAGCCTGTACAGTTATGATTTCTAATGTCTGTGTGAAAATATTTTTAAATATATTTAAATGCCTTAAAAATTATTTCAAAAGTATATTGCAATGAGCAATACCAGAACTGTTTTGTTTAATAAACATAAATTCAAATTGACTCTCATTTATTCAATTAAAAAAAATGATAGAAACGAAGCTGGTACTGGAACTACTCAAATACTCCTCTCTCCCAAAGTATTTGTTCCTGAATTCCCTTCCCTAATGGGACAAAAGTTTCTCACACTTTATTTTGAGTCTCACCCTGGGAATAGGGAGTGGATCGTCATGCAGAAGGAGAGAAGCAAAAGCAGGAACATGTATGGAGGGGCATGAGGAAGGGCTCTGCTCTGTGTATTTCTCCCTCCCTCTGAGCCCACGAGATCAGCAGCTGTTGTGTGGTTGATGCTCTGCTGATGGGGGAGGGAGAAGATAGGCAGCAGCTGTTCTCCATAGTATATTTCCCTCCTGCTGGGGAAATCGCTGTGGGAGTTGATGATGTTTCTAGTAGTAGAAACTGCCCACCACAGTTTCTATGTACCAAAAGGCTACACTACCATTGTAGGGAGTTAGTCAGCGGCAGCCCAGATCCTTAAGGAACCTGGGTGCTGTGTGGGATCCAGAGTCCACAGTTAGCACACAGGGACAGGCCACCCCTAAAATGGCCCAGGATCTACCTAATTATACTCTTATTGGCTTGTGGGTCTGAGAGTTTTTCAGGCTGTCCCCATATCTCTACTCCACAATGCTCAAACCTCTCCCTTTGGAGGGGGCAGTGCTTAGTATTCTGTTCCAGTTGTAGGATTTTTCCTGGGATGGGAACAGTGAGCCCAGGGATACCATAAGTTTGGTTTTGATGCATCATATGTGGGCAGTGGATTTTTTTTAAACTGTTGCACTTGTGATTAGACTTAACATGGCTCACTTCCCTTTTCATTGAACAAACATTCTGTGTAAATGGCTGCAAGAAATGTACACACAAGCAGATTTTGCCAGTCTGTTAGATACTAAATAATCACTCAGCGACCATTCTCTGGGGATGAGGACAGGGGGACACAACTGAAGTCATTCCCTCCTCAACCCCATGTAAATCAGAACCTATCATGACATGAAATGCTGCTTTAATGTATGAAGACTCTGGCTTAGTAACTTAAAAAAAAATTAGACACAAGCTAATTTAACCATTCTTCCATTCTCTTCCTTTTGTTTTGTGAAGGAAAAAATAGGTCAAATGCTGTTATCCATACAGAAAATCCAGGGCTTAAAGAATGTTGCTGAAAAGAATTATGCCTGTCTAGCAGCCCTGCTAGAATTTTAAAATATTCTGTGTGAAAAATGAAAGGCAGGTAGAATTGGCGCTATCAGGGTGTCTCAGTCCACCTGATTGTAAAATGAAGGTTAAAGCAGAAATGGAAATGATTTCTTATGCTAAATGTAGATAATGTGTTTAACACTCACTAAATGAATTGTCCAGTAGTTACAATTGATTGAGTTTATTGTATGAAACTAGTAATTATTTTTTAAAAATTACAGGAAGACTGAGCACCTTAAGTGGACACTTTGGAAGAATTTTAAAATCTCCTAGATATGAGGCACTTGTGACAAGGTGAAGATTGATTAATCAGTCATGGACCCAAGAAAGATGCAGGGGATAGGGAAAGGAGAAAATTTAAACTGGAGATGGAGGCTCCAAATCCCATAGTACTTAAATATGAGAAGTGGGTTTGATTTTCAACATCTATGAATGCTTGCCATGTACCAGCTTAGTCACTTATATTCTTCATGTTTATATCTACCACATAAAACAGAACAAAAGGCAAGACTATGAGGAAAAGATTTCTGTGCACCTGCTGTTTTTCTCCCCTGTAGGGAAAGGCCTTTTATGTTGGATCCAGCTGAGCGTTAACTATTTTTGTGGAGACTTATTAGAAAGATTTAAATAGGCACTTCTACAAGCAGCCAATGATTTGGAGCCTGAGACTCTGAATTCTCCCTGTTCCTGGTATTGGTTAGTGTCGGACACTAGAACTTCGTGTCATTTTGCCAATTGCATTGCTGCCATGTTATTCAGAGGGTCACTATCAAACAATACATATTGCTGTAGGGTAAAGGACACTGAGGTTAAAAATAACCATGAGTATTGCCAACGCTGATAATTTTATCATGAGGCTCATGATAGCTGGTGCTTTAAGAAAAACACCAAATTTAACTTTAAGTGAGAATCTCAGCTTTAGATTTATTTTTTAAGTAAGTTTCTAGAAAAAGTTCATTGTTGCAGAGAAAACCTTGGAAGCGTGAATCCTGAAAGACAAAACTAGAAGCTAATGTGCCTCCCTCCACCCCCCAAACCCACCCCCCAAACCCACCCCACCACCACCCTATTTTAAAAAACCTATTGCTTTGTAAGCCAAGCTCTTGAGTTTTGGAGCCTGACTCATGATTTTGAATGCTTGGAGTCAGTGATACTGAAATATTTAAAAAATATAAACGTAATGTAATGTTCCCCTAATAGAGGACCCTTCATCTGAGTATCTCAAGCCAAACATTTATTTTACATGTTTTACAAACATTTCAGAGACATAAAAGTTGAACATAATTCATAAACAAATTTTCTTACTTGTGCTGCTAATAATAGCTTAGAGTAATAAAAAGGGAAAATCTAAAAAAGCTAACTGGATTTTTGTTTACTTGGACAACAAAAGTACTATCCCTTTTGTTCATCGTCTACATCTGCTTACATTTCACTTTCTGGTTACACGGCATTAACAGGAATGTGTAACTACTGGATTGCAAACAATATATGGCATATTGCTAATCTAAAAATAAAGTTCCATTAAAATAATAAAATATTATGGAATCTTTCTACTGATGTTTACTTTTGTAGAAGATTTGTTTTAGAGCCTGACATTGTCTCTTTGGGTCCCAGAACAGCCTGTGAGGCAAGAGCTAAGTATTATCCTCCATTTTACTTATAAGGAAACTAAGACACAAAGTGTGATTTGCTTAAAGTCCCAAAAGTTAGTGGCAGAACTGGAACTAAAAATCCCCAATTCCAGAATGCAGATCACATGTAGGAGTCAGGAAGAGAACCCTCTGGGTTGTTACACATATCTTTTTCTAGGTTCATCCCTGAGTTTTCAGGAGCCCAGTGAGAAGCAATGTGTGAGAGCCTGTTCATTATGTCTCAGTTCCCACCTACCAAGATAGCCCCTGGCTGCTTGTAACTCTTCTTTAATACCAATACCATATCAAGTGATACTCCAAAATTGATCCAGGTATTCCACCAGAAAAATAGGGAGGGGATCCATGCATACAACGTGCTACTTAGGGAAGATTCAGAGGTCTGTAGAAGAAATGGGTTCTTTGGCTGCAGAGGTTCCCCAAAATGTGTCTCAGGCTATACTTTTGCTGTTTTGGCATAGGGCTGCTCCTGATATTCTCATTTGAGTAATAAGGAAAACAGCTAAAAATGGTTAGTTGAGTAGTCATCAAGAACAATCTTGGATTTTCTAGTGCAAATGACTGATTATTGGTGAAAGGAACATCTAAGGTTAGCTAATCTGTAAGCTTTTTTTATTCCTGTATTCTTAGACAATGTGGCTACAATTTTTAGTGTTTGAAATAAAATGCAGCTCCCTGAATCACTGCTAGATGTCTGCATCCACTCTGCAGAGGAGGCGGAGCATGATGGAACAAAGTGGTGCGGGGGAAGAATCATTTATTTGTAGATAGTCCTGACCAAAAGAACTAAATGATCTGGGAGACCTGGATGGGGTGGTGGGACTGAGATAAAAGCAGGGGTTAGGTGTTCGAGAGACCTGGGAGGAGTTCTGAGCTAAAATGCCATGCTTTCTCTAAGTCTTCAGCTGGAAGGTTAGGATCTATGGCCTTCTTGATCTCTTAGCAGAATTCCTTGTTTTACACCATTGTCCTTAGCAACTGGAAAAATTAAAAAGGGAAGGAACATAGTAGATGGGGAGACAAAAGCAGATTCATTGCTAAAAGCTTTGTTTTCCAGGAAATTAATAGCTGTTATAAAAATATAGTGCTCGCGGATGATACCAGTCTGACAATCTTGGAGACTGAACTTCTGTATTCATCCATAGAACAGGTGCATCAGAGACGATAGTAGCATAAACATCCTTAGTCTGCCTCTTGCCAATAAAATTCAGTCCAGACTTAGAGTTGGAGGGACCCACTGTAGTTCCACTTCCTATAGCTTGACTACTGCTGAAACTGCCAACAAGGATGCTAGATTTCTCATTATGTGGACAACTTTCCTTTAGGGATTGGTCAGAAAATGCCAAACTGCTTCCAAACAGCCAACAAAAGGTAATGACTTTTTACCACTATCAGTATTGCTTCCCCCAGCCACTCAAAAATTGAGGCAGGTATCTTTTCCCTCTCCCGCCCCCCCCAATAATTAAAAAAATACATTTTGTGTTCTTTTTATGTTTTCTGATTTTTGAGCCTTTAGGATAACCTGAAGTCACATTTTTATGCTTTCCTTTGCAACCATGAGGGCTAGAAACATACTACTTTTTAAAACAAAAGCGGAGATCATCATCTGACTCCAAAAGTCAGAACTTCAAGACAAATACTAATTATTTTGATGCTGGCAATAAAATCATAAGAGCTGGCACTGCTGCATTACTGACCTGGGTTGGATTTCAAGCAGCAACCTAGAGCGGTGAAAGGCTCTGCTGCATATCCAGTCTGAGAATTCCCTTCTTTGAATTCTTTTTTGCCATTCCGTGAAGCAGGTAGGACTTCTCCATTCTGGGTTCTATTCCCAAAGTACTGATGGTTTAATACATTCTGTAATGTGTGATAGAGATTGTATAGAGAATGTATGGTTTTGATATTTTATAACTATAAAATGTTCTTGGTCTTGGATTAGTGTCAACCAAACATTTTAAACTGGTGTTAGAAACTTAAGGCTGGCAAGAGGCATGTGTCCCTTTTGCTGGCCACGAGGATAATAAATGTAAGTTTCTTAAGTGTTTCGTTTGGAGATGCCTATTAATTGTGATGCTTGTCCTGTGACTGCTTTATGAGCTCATGAGGTCTTTAACAGCATACCTGGGATGCAATGTAAGTTGTTAGGGAAATGAATTACTGTTGTTGTTTTTTGTTTTAAAAAGTTGTCCTATCAGTTGTGATAGATCTGCTATTAATTTCTGCTTTCCCCCCTTTTTTTTGCCAACGTTAAGTGGCTAAAAGCCAAGGTAAGAAGAATCATTTCTCATTTGACCCACAGTGCCTCATTGTATTGATAGTTGAGGCTGCAGAGCCATTAAAACTGAAAGCTAGAACTCTCCTATACTTCTCTCTGCTTTTTCATAGGTTATTTAGGTTAAATAAGCTCTACTTCAGTGCAGATTTGCAACATTTAGCCTGGATGTGTTAATATATCCGTGATATATTGACATTTGCATTTATACATAGATACATTAATTTCTCTAACACATGTAGCGCTTTGCTCTGATTTGGTAGATGCCTTGATCCTATTGACTTACATTTTTTTATAGGAGGTTTCCCAGACAATATGCTTGATTGTGCTAGTCAAATAGCTGAGCTAAATTGAGTGAGAAATTTTGAAGGAAGACTGACAGTTTTGTAGAGTCAGCTTTAATTTTTTATTTAAAATATTCATAGTGGAACTGACACACAAATGGAATGTAATAGTAATTTAAAGAGGGAAAAGGGGAAGACTTTTGCATGAACTTGTCATCTGCTTAATTTTCAGATGTACTTCAGCTGTAAAATGACAGTTAAAAACAATATGAAACTTACGTTTAGGGTTTGTTTCCTTTTCCTGTTGTCTTCTCTAGTGTGTAGATAAAACCAGCTGTTCAATAGCTGTCTGGGAATCCTCACTTCCTATTCTTACATTAAAAAATAACTCTCAAAAGTAGAGGCATTTAAGTATAAAAATAAAATCATGTTCCCCTCATTTCAGCATGGAAATAACCAGCCTGCAAGAACTGGCACCTTGTCAAGGACAAATCCACCTACACAAAAACCACCAAGTCCTCCTATGTCAGGCCGGGGAACTCTGGGGTAAGAATGAGACTTTCATCCAGCCTCTATAAGAGAGAATTCTAATTGTGCAGATATCAATATTGCCTGGATAAGTGAGTATGTGAAGGCTCTGAGTACCCTCTGGGCTCTAGTGAGTTAGACATATCACCTTTCCATACAAAACATTTGAAATGTTCTGATTTTTTTTAAATGAAGCCCCTTTGAAAGAATATCTTTTCATGGCAGTATTTTTATATTACAGATTGAAGTGGCTGAGGTTTGTTTTCATTTCTTATAGTAATCAGGCAGAAATATTATTGCATATTTAATAAAAATGAATTTTGATTAAGGTTCTCATTTAAACTAACAAAGCAAAAGGATTTCAGTGTTAAGAATCTTATTTTGTTGCTAACTCACTCTTGATTCCTTGACAGAGGAGAGTTGTGAAAATGCATTCCATGCTTTGTGCAATATTTAAGGAAAATGTGTGTGGAGAGAAGTTAAGGATGTACTGGCAACACTAACTCTCTCATTTGTTTGCTCATTTGAATGAAAATGTTAATGCTTAATTGAGGGAACTGCACCCCCCAACACAACCACTTTCTACTTCAGCTTCTGTTTCACTGCTGTTTGACCTCCGTACATCAACAGATTATTATGAAATGGATTGAAATGGTGATACTTGAAAACACTGAGCATATAGAATGCAATTCTGTTTGGACTATTGTGTGAGGCCTTTTGGTTGAGATCTTAAACAGAAACTCCTGTCTAGGGATGTTGCTGTTCACAGTCACCTGAATCTTTGCCTTTAACATGTAGGGTACGGTAGATGGAACGTGAGCGCTGGTGGGCTGGCACAGATTTAGCAGCTACGGATGAGTTAGTTTTCCAAGTTGGGGAGCTGAGTAATAGTGGGATTGGTTACAAGGCAGCTCACAGTGGGGATCAAGAGAGCCAGGCAAGAAAAGTGGGGGGAACTACAGCCCCCTTTAAGAGTGTTGCAGGGCTCTGGAAGCACTGAAGACTTTAATCCTGATGCAGCGCTTCAGTGCTGCACTGTCACTGTTTATATATCAAAATGTAATAATGTACTGTTTAGTTAAAAAAAAAAAAAAAAAACTCTCTAGGGTTTGTTTGCTTGGAGTGGGTTATGGGAATGAGAATCTTGACCCACTGTTGATTAGTATTGCATAGGCTCCAGTTACCTGCTTGATTGATACCATCCCACCAGAGAGTGTGCTGTATTTCAGCTGTGGGTAGAGTGAAGTGTGATGGGATCCTTCAGGAAACAGTGGATAAAGATCATGGGTGAAATCCTGGATATTGAGGGGAAGAGATGATTGGTTGGGGGAACAACCAAAATACACAGCAAGGATTACATCTTTTACATCTACCTCTTTCTTTTTGAGAGAGTGGTGTGTGCCGTCTTTTATCTTTTGGCATCAAAGTGCATGCATCTAGAATATTTTCTGCTACTTTACCTCAAGCATGCAAAAATATTGCCAGAAACCACAAAGATTGCTTCTTTTTCTTTCCATTTGAAAACTGTTGATAGAAATTTAAAACCAACACAAAATATGCAATTTTAGGAGTGTAACAGAGCATGTTAGCAGCACACTTAAGAGTAGGCACTGCCACCTGGCCAGTTGCTGGGGCTTGTCCCTTTTAAGGCAAAGGAATTCTGGGAAATGTAGTTGGGCCGGGGGGAAGAGGAGAGTCCAAAGATCAGGTAACAAAGAAGGAACCAGGTGATTGTGGGAGGGATCTGTAAGGAGGAGTTTGAGCTCAGTATAACAGAGACCTGGAGGGAGCAGGAGGTCTAGGAGAACTAGAAAACAGCTTCTCCCAGGCAGAGTAGGAAAAGCTTAGAAGAAGTTGGACCAAGTAGAAAAAGCATCACAGGAA
This sequence comes from Emys orbicularis, assembly GCF_028017835.1. NCBI lineage: Eukaryota > Metazoa > Chordata > Testudines > Emydidae > Emys > Emys orbicularis. The sequence continues at coordinate 265,243,779 of NC_088684.1, read as the reverse complement.
AAAATGAAGCAAGGGTGTGATGGGAAATGGACAGCCACTGCCTGCTTAGGAGCCCTAAATTAGAATGTAGAATAGCAGGAGGGCTTGAGATCCTTTGCAGTTCCACCTGAAGGTAGTAGGTATTAATACCACATTGATAGAAAAAGGAATGACTGAGCTCTGTGAAAGGAACTACTGAGAGAGAATGTTCAGAGCCTTGAGAGCAGTGGAAAGACTACTTGCTTAACTGGATTCTGTCCATTAGCCAAGTCAGCTCCGAGGAACTGGAGTAGGGGGAATTATATATGCAGATTATATAAGAGAGTCATAATAAAACAAAGCTATAGAAACATGGGCTACTCCATTTCCTCCCCACATTTTGTCCAGAAGTGGAATACCCATTGTTAACATCCTATTTTTATTTTTTTTTTAATTGTGAGGTTATTCTGTGTAAAATTTCAGTGAAGTCTTTTTACTTTGCAGTTTCAATCATATTTGTGTTCTAGTTGATTAAGATGCACACACTACTTTCATTTTCTGATGACTGATCTTTCTGACACAACAGAAGCCCAATGGCAGCTCATATTTTAAAACTTTCTCTAGTTCTGTGTATGATAGAAACTCACTGATTCACAAATCCCCAAATCCATACAAACAACTGGGCTATTGTTTATCAGGAATAGTTTTAGTAATAGTGAGGTCTAGTGCTCCTGAGACATTTTGTAAGAATTCTAAGTGTAACACAATATGTTCACTAGGATAATATAAAGTAACTTAATTAAAACTAACTACAGCAGATTACTGAATATATCATAATTTTTGTGATGCATTGGCCTTGATTTTTTGTGTCTTGCTTACCAAATTCAGAACCTTGCAATGGGCCCCCTAATAATTAGTAAGGTTCTACTATATTGCTGAGTCATTGAATTAATATAATGTATGTTTAAGTGGTAATCTAACAAGAAGCAGCACAAATGATTAAAGATGTTCATAGTCTCCCATTTCCTCCCCATCTGTGAGCTCCCTCAAAAAAGGGAACAGGGCAGGGACTCCAAACATGCTCCTGGTGTGAGAATGTGAATACTTTTTAGCAAAATAATGTTTAGGACATTTGTACCTCCCTCAAAATGTTCTATGTAAACATTATCTTAACTACTGTTGAAGGGCACTACTGTAATAGATAAGTGTGCATTGCATAGCATGTGCATACAGTTGTTTGTAATCTGAAGAGTGTTTTGTGGCCATGTGTTTGATGTTTTTGTTTTTAAATTAGCTTTTAGCTTAAGGGAACATACAGCTTGGCCTTAACTGTATGAAAGCATTTTCAAAAGAATTTTTTTCAGTAGGTTTTATTTCATATATTGCCTAGACACTGAAATTTCCCTTTAACCCTTTAAAATACAATTTGTCCTGGAAAGGTGACTAAAATTAGTCCCTTTAACATGTTGAGAATGAAACACCTATTTAATTTGCCACTTTCAGAGATGGTTTCTATATTGTAATGTTGGGTCACTGTGCAGTGATCTTAAGTGAAGGTTTAGGAAAACAAATGGTTTCATTACTTTAATTAAAGCTTTTTCTCTTCTCCAACCCACTTTCATTTGACTAGACGAAATACTCCTTACAAAACCTTGGAGCCAGTTAAACCTCCAACTGTTCCTAATGATTACATGACCAGTCCTGCCAGACTTGGAAGCCAACACAGTCCAGGAAGAACAGCTTCCTTAAACCAGAGACCAAGAACACACAGGTAGAGTACATTGCTTCTAATTCTATAGTTGTGTCTTGACTGGCATGCTGACACTCACCAGCATTGCAGCAAAGCTTTATGCCTGGCTTCTTCTAAGGTGGATGGAGAAGACTGATGTAGTTTAAATACCTTAGATTCTTCTTTATACATGGTGCTGTCTGGATTTGGTACCTCTAGATCTGTTAACTTCACTAGCATCTGTATCAATTTTTCAAATTTAATGCTACAGAAGCTTTGTTTGTTTGTTTATATGTACATACACACACAGAGCTTTGAATGCACGACTTATTCTCTATCGTTTTTTGCCTCATCAGAATAGGCAAAATTTCAGAAATTATAAGAGTGAATAGAGAGATGGAATATCTGTCAGACTGTTTAACTTATTTCAGACTTTAGGCCGGAATAGGTGTACAGGTAAGTGCTTTCACTGCTGCTAATTGTATAGGGAAAGCCGTTCCTGATTAGAAAATACTTTAATGAAGTTTGCCTGTCAGAAGTGTGGTTTGCTTTTATTGTTCAGAGAAAAATTCTGCTTGTGACATGGTAGATTGACAGTATTGGAAGCTAAAATTTATCCACAGAACCAGTTCAGCAGTGCCAGTCAGCTTCCACATACTGAGGCACATTGGCAGAACAGTACTTTCTCTGGGGAGATCATCTCTTGGGATGAGAGAGTAGTGCTGTCTCTATACCTATTGACTATTTGCCCTTTAAATCTGTTTGTTTGAGGCTTCAATACAGTCTCTGGTCAAACTGCAAGAAATAAATTGACAATGGCTACCTGAATACAGACAGGATTTAGACAGTGGTTTATTGTCCCAGGGATAGATATGATGTGATTGTTTCAATGACTCGCACCAATCTGTGATGTTTAAATGTTTAATAGCATAATGGCAGTTCTGGGGTTCAGGGAGTCCTTATGGATTTTGGGAAAACATGTTAACTTCATCTTTGAGCAGCTTTCTGTCAGTTGAACAATATTGTCAGATTAAAGTATTTTATAAACCAGGATGCAATCTGTTTAATTGGCAGCCATACAATCTCCCTTTTTTTTGTCTGACAAGATCTTCTTTGTAGTTAATCTTCAGCATACAGAACACCAATATTGAAGGAATTATCTTGGCTCCCAGTTCAGATCACTGATTTTCTCTTTTGATAGTAAAGTTATTGTCTTAAGATATTTTTTGAATGATCTGTGCCTGACTCCTTGCTAGCAATTTATACATGGTTGCACAGAAATGGTAAATAAAGTTAATTGAGTGCTACTATATTTTTGGATGGATATGTAGAAATGGCTTTTTAGTTACAGGGCACCACATCTGTTTAATTCTCTGAAACTTTGTAAATACAAGTCTTGGCTAAAGGCATATTTATTTAATTTGTCCTTGGATTCTTACTCTGTCCCCTAGTTTCCATTTGGTTGAAAAATATGTAATGACCTCTAAGATGTCTGCAGGAAAAAGTTATCAAAATTATTATTATTGCTCTCACTGGCTAGTGGCTGGGCTAGTTGCAGTAGAATTGTTAATGACTCAAAATAAACTTGAACACAAGTATTCATTTAGCAAAAGGAGACTTCTTCAGCATTATAGCACACATCACTGGAATTAAAAATAGGTTATGCTTGAACCCTTTTCACACCCAATTTATCATTACAGTAACTCCTCACTTAAAGTTGGCCCGGTTCATAGAGATCATAGAATATCAGGGTTGGAAGGGACCTCAGGAGATCATCTAGTCCAACCCCCTGCTCAAAGCAGGACCAATCCCCAATTAAATCATCCAACAGATTTTTGCCCCATATCCCTAAGTGGCCCCCTCAAGGATTGAACTCATAACCCTGCAAGCTAATGCTCAAACCACTGAGCTATCCCTCCCCAACGTAACCTCCCTGGTTACGTTGCTACGTTGCTGATCAATTAGGGAACGTGCTCGTTTAATGTTGCGCAATGCTTCCTTATAATGTTTGGCAGCCGCCTGCTTTGTCCACTGCGTGCAGGAAGAGCAGACTGTTGCAGCTAGCTGGTAGGGGCTTGGAACCAGGGTGGAGCGGCAGCCCCCCTATCAGCTCCCCACTCCCCTAAGTTCCCTGTGCAGCAGCTGCCCAGCAGGCTATCAGTTGCCGGCAGTTCAGCTGTCCCTCCCCCCACTGCCATGTGCTGCTCCTGCCTTCTGTCTTGGAGCTGCTCCCCGGAGCTTCCTGCTTGCTGTGGAGGGGAGGGGGGAAGAAGGGGGCTAATGTCAGGGTGTCCTCCTGCCCCTGCTTATCCCTGCTCTATATAGAGCAGGGGGGAGACACAACAGGGCTCAGGACCGAGAAAGCTGGCCGCAGCTGCTGTCTCAACTTCTTGATCTTTTTAAAGGCAATGTACTTAGTGTGGTGTCAGCATACTTAAAGGGGCAATGCACATCTCTCTCTCTCTCTCACTCACAGGATGTGTTTCTGTCTGTCTGCCATGCTGTCTCCCCTCCCTCCATTTGTGCTGCCTTGTAAAGTGTGAGGCTACATTAACAACAATGTGTTAACCCTTGAGGGCTCAGCTGAGTGCTAGTTCATCATTTAGCAGTAAGGCATTCCCTGGGAAATATCCCACCCTAACTTCACCACCTCAACCAAGCTTCAGTCATGATTGCTGTGTACAGAATTAAATTGTTTGTTTAAAACTTATACTATATGTCTATGAAAGATATAGATATAGATAGAGATTGATTGGGGGAAAAAATTCCCTGGAACCTACCTCTCCCCCCCCCCCCCCCATTTATGTTAGTTCTTATGGGGAAATTGGATTTGATTAACATCGTTTCGCTTAGTCGCATTTTTCAGGAACATAACTACACCATAAAGTGAGGAGTTACTGTACTTAATTTAAGGTGCCTGGAACCATTACAGTATTCACATTGGACTGACAGCTGTCTAGATCTCATATAGTTGCTTACATTTGTAGTTATAAGTAATTAAAAGCCATGGCTGTATAAAAAGTGGCTAACAGCTTAGCTAATGATATCTGTATCTACTAGAGTTTTAATACATTTTGATTTAATGATCTGAGGGCGGTAAGTAATAGGGGTTTCAGGAACAGTCAGTCTACAGGGGTTTTTTCCTCACGCTTTTATGTAATTGAGCTAATTTATTTGGTCACTGTTCAGATAAGTGATATGAATGTTGGTGAGGCTGTATGGAAAGCAGTGCTGACATGTCGTCTTCTCCTCCTCCTCCCCTTTAGTGGTAGTAGTGGAGGAAGTGGCAGTCGAGAGAACAGTGGAAGCAGCAGTATTGGCATTCCCATTGCCGTGCCTACACCTTCGCCACCAACTGTTGGGCCAGGTATTTGAGATTCTTTTTATGATACCTAATACTGCAATGTGGCTCATTCAGATGTTTTCTCATAAATGTCAAGGGAGCCTTGAAGTTCTCATCCCTTCCCTTTTGAAGAGGTTGGAAGAGAATCACTCCCAAAACAAACAACAAAATGACAAAAATGGTCAGCTGCTATTTTTTTCATTCATTTTTATTAATTACATTGTAACATGATTTTTAAAAAAATCAGGACTATCTTTTCTTTTTAAGATATAAGGAACAGGTGGAATCCATGCTGTCAAACGCATGTTGACAAGTAGACATTTCTAGATGTCCTGAGAAGAAGAAACAGCCATTCTGTATGCATATGATCGGAATTGTTTTTTTGAAATAGTCTAGTGATTTTTTTATCACTTACCATTTAGAAAATTATTTACAATTTTAAACAAACTTCTTCCTTCGATTAAACCACTAAAGGAGATTGAAAGAAAGCCTAGGAATAAACAAACACCATCAATAGTGAAATTCAACATCATCCACCAGTGTGATTAAAACCAAAGTGAATCGTAGTGTGAAAATCATTTAAAGCTTATCGCACAGCATCAAAAGCACATGCCTCTACCATTTGAGTTGGAGAACTCTTTTAGCGATTTGAAGGTGCTGTAGTTGGCTGTTACAGTCAAGAGCTAAGACAGTAAAGTAAGACATGATCACTGGCCTAGTGAATGTGTGTCACATAGGCACGGTAAGCTATTTTGGACAAAACATTGACCATCTAAGGGCAGGTCTTCACTACGGGTGGGGTCGATTTAAGATACACAAATTCAGCTACGCGAATAGCGTAGCTGAATTCGATGTATCGGAGCCGACTTACCCCGCTGTGAGGACGGCGGCAAAATCGATCTCCGCGGCTCCCCGTCGACGGCGCTTACTCCCACCTCCGCTGGTGGAGTAAGAGCGTCGATTCGGGGATCGATTGTCGCGTCCCGACGAGACGCGATAATTCGATCCCCGAGAGATCGATTTCTACCCGCCGATTCAGGCGGGTAGTGTAGACCTAGCCCTAGTCTCATAAACTAGAGTGGTGGTATTCACAAGTCAGATTTTTACTCTGAGGTGGAACTTTGCTGTTGTATCTTGTTCCTTTGTTTACAAATGTTCACTTCTTACTAAGTCTTAAGGCCCACTGTGTGTTCTTGGCATGCATAGGGATCTGTATGCATGGATCTTACAAAGCACCCCAGTAAAATCGATAGGTACTCCCTGCAGGAGAAAAGGTGTGCAATTGTAGAACCCTTTGCAGGATCAGGGCCTGTGTGTATAATGTTGAATATTTTCTTATACTGTAAAGTCTCTGCGTTCCTTTTGTCTTTTAAAATGTAGCTCTTTTGCCATTAGCCTAACTGGCAATATGAACTATTTTATTAGCACAAATTTCTGTTCCTCCTCCTCCTGGAGTCCCGCCAGCACCACCACTGCCACCACCTCTCCCGATGGGCAGTACGATAGGTGAGACTTGTGTCAGCGCTGGCGTGATTGCAGTTTATTTGACATAATCAATAATAAACTCCTCCTAATGGATTTATAGAAGCCATTTGCCTTTTGTAGTGGGGTGTATGTGATCTGGTATAGTCATCAATGTTAGTGGTTTTTTGTTTTTTGTTTTGTTTTTTTTAACAAATCTAATCCCAACTAATTTCCTGTGGTGAAAGCCTCTGAAGGTAAATAAATAAAATATGGAAAAACTATATTCGTTGCTTTGAATCCTAATATTCCCACTAAAGCTAAAATCCAGTTAACAATGTGAGTTCAGATTGAGTGTAGTCCTTGTTCATGCGTTCTTGTATTTGGGAGGGGGGGGTGGGAAAACAAGAAGTTCATCAATAAAGTACACTGTAGTTTTGAAAACAGTAGTGGGTAGAGTGGAGATGGTGCATACAGGGATTTCTCTTGTGAACTGATTATGAAGGAAAATGTAAAAGGAAAAGCAGAAATGTCGTCTGGCTCAGTGGCTTGGGTACAATTCTGTGATCCTTCATGGAGATACAAAACCAGGAGACTTCAGGAATTCTCCTGCATGAGCCAATGAGAAGATACAAGTGACTTGCTTCCTGGTAGATTTGGGTGGGATGGTGAAGGAAATCAGTTTTCATTGCTCTTTGGCACTTTGAAGCACCTTGGATTCACAAGCATTAAAGTCATTATTAAGGGCCCTGTCAGTTTGTCTCCTCAAGCTGCTCAGCAAATGACACGCATAGCTGTTAGTGAGGGGTTTTGAGAGCATTCCTTAGAGAACTTTTAGTTCACCATCCCAACCAAGGACAATTATTAAAATTCATTCTCTTACTACAAAACTAACTTTAGAGGCTTTGACCCATATAATCCTTGTACACTTTCTCTTATCTGAAATAAGTGAAAGTGACTTTGAATAGTGTTATATTAGTCTGTAAACTTCAGAATGTACTGTGTGTGTGTGTGTGTGTGTGTGTGTGTGTGTGTGTGTATATATATATATATATATATATGGTATGTGTTTACATCTATATGCATGTAGTAATATTTTACTCCAATACTGTTACTACATTTGGAATCTGAAAAGAACTTGTACATTGGCAAAAAGAGTTCAAGCAACACAAGACGCTCATCGGTTTGCATAGTGTGAAATTCTGACTTTTGTGACACGCACACATGAAATAGCAAAAATGAAAAAAGATGGACTGTTTATTCATTACTAATCTGCAATATTGAGAATGTTGCAGACCAGATGTGAGGCAGGTAGGAATTGGTGGTGTTCTCACAGAAGAATGCTGAAATATCTTGTGTTGACTATTCTAGTTTGTTAATGCAAGTTCCCTATGTGGAAGCACAGTTGTTAAACAGTAGAAATTATAAATGTGGAAAGTGTCTTAGAATCGTATCACTCTGATTTTTATGCTTGATTGAGCACCCAATTTAAAAACTTTGTTCTGGTGGTGATAGTGTCCTTTTCTCCCCCTATTTTTCTTAACCTACACAAATATGCTCTTTTTCTTTGGCTAGATTGAAGGCATCTGTTTCAGAATGCAAAAATGTTTGCTTTCAAGAAGATACGCACACTTTGAGAAGGTTGCGTTTCTTTCTTTTTGTTTAACAGGTAGTGCAACAACAAAAATTCAGTTAAATTAGGAAACAAGCTGATCCAACATTCTGTATAAGTGGGTTAAAATAGCCACAACATTTCAGAAAACATAAATGAGATCTTTTTATGAATGTTATTTATGTATTTTACATGGCTGATAGCACAGGACTGGTATAACAAGATGTTTCTTTTTTGTTTTGTTAATATCTCGCTGCTGACCTCAAGGTACTGGAGTATTGGTTTCAAGTATTCACCATGTTCTGGGTCTTTTTTCTGTTTTCTGCATTCTGTCCTAAGTAATACTTGGCTTAAGTCTTCTTGTTGGTTCCTTTTGGCTACTGCTTTTCAGCTGCTCCTGGTTCAGCTCCTGGTTCCCAGTATGGCACAATGACCAGGCAAATTTCACGACACAACTCTACCACTTCTTCAGCATCTTCTAGTGGATACAGACGGAATCCTTCTGTGACTGCCCCATTTTCTGCTCAACCTCATGTTAATGGCGGGCCTCTCTATTCTCAAAACTCAAGTAAGCCTCTGCGCTTTGCCGTTATGCAGCAATCATAGAATGTTTTGAGCTGAATGATTTGAAGTATGATTTCTCTGTGATAGGCAACAATCAGAATCCAAATGCTGTTTGGTTTTCTCCCTCTACTTGAGAAAAATAGCAAAAAGGTACACTTTGCCTCCTTCGAATTATACACAACACTTTTTCCCTAGAAAGTGATCAAGCAGTTAATGTAATGGGTAACACCAGGCTTACCTAATTAATTATAAGCAAACGTTAGTTAGCATTTCAGGTGTGCTGGGTGTACTTTTGTGCACACAGTCCAAAAATATAAGCTCTTCTGAAGGGAGAACTAATTTGGTAGGATCTGGAATATTGGCTGTAGAGAGCTATTGTTTAAAACTGGACCATTAATATTTCAAGTACATTATGAATGTTCCTGTTCTACTAAAAATTTAGATGATGAGGAGAAAAATTGTTGACTACCACTGTTAAATGTCTTACTGTCTGATACTGAGACCATGGGATAAAATAGCTGGAAATCATGTTCCTTGCATAGCATTAATATTACCTGCTTTCCTCTCATTTCATTTAATAAATAACCACAGTATTATGGGATTTCTCCAGTACTTGAGTTCCCTTTAGGCCTTTCACTTCTCAGCACTAACTGCAATAGCATGATTCGAAGAACTGATTAGGGGACAGAAATCTATCCTCACAATGTTTTTTTTTTTAATGGTTTAAAATATTAGCGTAGTCATTACTAAATCCCCTGTTTATGTTTAAAATATTTAATAAGAGGGGAATTATGAAAAGACTGACGTGGAATGAAGCCGAGAAACCTGTGGCTGTACAGCTAGCATACCCCTGCACTCACACACCTAGTGGAGTCACCTAGGCAGCAAAGCAAGAGCACAGATGCCCAGACTACACCTTTCCCATCCCAAGGCTCCCAGCTGTAGAAATTCACTGTTACACCCCGGCTCTGCCTTCCAAATGTCCAGCTTCTCCCCTCCCTCCTGCTCATCCCAAGCACCCCGTCCTCCAAATTCCTTGCCTGAACTCGCGCCTCTCCTGGGTCCTTCTTCCAGAGTCTCTCACTCTCCACCTCCCCCTACCTGAGTCTGAGGTGGTGGGGGAACAGGACAGGGGTGATTTGGTCTCTTCTCTGCAGCAAGCTCGTCCCCTTCCCTGGCCTGTCAAGCTGGCCGCCTCCTGCTCCACACTGGGGTGGGGGAAGCAGGCAGCAGAAGAGATGAGCCCGTTCCATAGAGCAGCATGCCACCTGCCCAACAGGGCACCCCTAGAAGCAGGGTGCTGCAAAGCAGGACCTCCTCCCTGAGCAGCTGATTGGTTAGCTGGGGGAAGTGGGGGAAGTGCTGACTGCTGAGCACTGCTGCACTTAAGCAGATTTGGTCTGTGCCTCTGCTGCCTCCCTCCCTCTACTCCAGGTGAGGGCCTGAAATGTAGGTAGCAAACCAGTGTTCCCCTCGCCTCTACTCGCAGCTAAATTATGCCCATCAAATTATGGTCATGCACACACAACCCCAAGATGGATTAATAATGCCCTACTGCTTGTCTCACATAGTTTCAAAGATACCTTTCTGCTAGCTGCAACTTTTGCTACAACATCATCTCTGATATTTTTGCTCTGCAGTTGCAAGAGAATCAAGGAATGTCTTGGTGCTGCTCTAGCATTATGTATGTGATATGTGAAAAACATTTAGATTAAGAACTTCCCCACTGATCTAGAGTTCATTTTCAATGAAAAACAATTTTATATAGATGGAAAGCTCCTGGGATGGTCAATATTTATTTATTTATTTATTTATTTATTTATTTAAACTAATATTTACCTTCCTCTTCTCCCCCAGGCCCCTCAGACACACTCAGTCCCCTTCATTTCCTCCACACACTTCACTGCAAAAATAATTCGTTGTAACTCAGAGAAACTGTTCATTTTCAATAGTGGTGTTCAGATGCCAAAACTAGATTTAATTTCTAAAATGGCTGAATTGCCTCAAATGTTATGTAACTGATTTTATTATTGAAAATTTAGATTCCGAATGCAATTTCTTTGTTCAAATGCAAGTATAATCCCTTAATCTGGATTGTATACAGTGCTTCAAAACATTGATTTTAGATTTTTTTTAAAAGGTATTGTGATGGGCATATTTTTTCACTTGAAACTATTTTCATCCACTTCCAAAATGGGTGGTTTTGACATTGTTGTCTTGACAAGACATCCAGTTTTTCCTGTTTCCCCTGGGTTACACTTTCATGTTTACGAACAGTAATTTTTTTCTCTGAAATGTTTACTTCAGTTTTGTAAACAAATCTGCTTTCTTTTTCCCCTTTCACATTTCTACATTGATAAATTATATGGGGGAAATAGTTGGTTTTGGAATGCTGCCTTTATTCAGCAAACAATGTTAATTACGCCTTTGTTTTAAAACTGTTGCTTGCTCAGAAGAATAGAACCTCTTTCAATTTTGCGATTCCAGTTAAATTACTCTGCTGAATTCACACCTCGCAATGTTTTCATTTGTAGTTAAATGTAAAAGTTTTAAAACTGAAAAAAATGGCTTAATTTGTTAAATGAGTTGGTCTATTTTTATCCTCTTGGGGAGATGTTACACCAGAACAGATCTTTGATGGCAGTCTCAACAGAGTTCAAGACTTAAATGTTAATGGAGCTGAACTACTGTCCCCTTCCAGCACGAGTCTGACACACTTTGGTCAGTCAGTGCAGGGGAGCTTGTGTTGCTACTGCCTGTGCTTTATAAAGAGAGGACTTCAGTTTCTAGGCAGTCAGTCCTGTGCCTTTTTAATGAGCATTGACTGCACATACACACTTATAAAGAACACTAAACCCTTTGCTCAATAAAATGAATGGATCAACAGAATACAGTTCAGAGGATGTGCACTCGTACATTTCAACTAATTGGATGAGAGTTCTGCATATGCATGGGAAGGCCATTTGTACCATTGGAACGTACACCCGCCTTCAGATTGCTTGGTGGCTCGTATTTATAGAAGGCTTTAAAAAAATTGAAAACAAAATTTTATGCTGCTGGAAACCAATTTACAAGCTATTGTGTGTTTCAGCCAATGGGAGAGCAGGTCTTTCTTGTAAACCAATAAAAATACAATAGATCCACAGTAGCATAGTAAATAGTGAAGCACTTAAGTGACTATCTATGAGAAAATAATCATTGGCCATTCAGTATGAAATAATTTATAATAGCTGGAGTTGCAGGATTGTCTGCTCCTATAAACACATTTTTGCTTTGCCTCAAATTTATTTTATATATTCACCATATGTGTCTGCTATTATGTAACAGCAGGAGACCACCATCCTCTGAAACCTTGTATATCCCATTAATATTTCTCTTTAAAGATAATCACAGAATTTTGGAGTAATCTTTTTTTTTTTTTTTTTTAACATTGAGAATAAGGAAGTTCTGTTTTGTGCGGTTTCTAGGTGCTAATGAGTGAAATCCTTCGTTCTCATGTCCTCTGAACTATGAACATTCAGACTGGACTTTGCCTCTCAGTCAGATAAATATATTTTTCTTGAGTCACTAATTGGCTAAACATGAATTCAGCTTTAGCTTTGCTTTTGGGAAAACAAACTTGAAGAAGGTTCTTGTGTGTGTGTTCTTGTTCTTTGCATACTTTGTTTTGTGGTCCTCGTTACTGACAGCTGCTCTTGTTTTGTTTCCTTTTTTTCTTTATCTGTTTGACTTCCCCAATATGGTCTCTGTTGCTACCAGTTTCTATTGCTCCACCCCCTCCCCCTATGCCTCAGTTGACTCCACAGATACCTCTCACAGGCTTCGTGGCCAGGGTGCAGGAAAACAGTAAGTTTGGACAAGCTGAGCTGTCAAAGAGTAGAGCCTGTTTTCTTCTAGCATGCATGGCTGGCAAGTCAGACTCTATTTTGTTTCCTTTTCAGAAGCTAATACCATCTTGCATTCTAGTGCCACTATGCTATTGGAGCTGAAGGGCGCACACTTCAATTTTTTATAACATGTGCATGATTATTACTGACCCATTGAAGGTTTGAGCTGCAAATTTATGATAGAGATAAAAATGTGAAATATGTGGCATCTGCTCAGTGTGGATGTAGAAATATATATTAAAAAAATTAATTTAGTGTTGCATCCTCCTGCCTACCACTAGTGATAATTACTTAGCTTGGATTAGAAAGGATTACATAGCCTGTTAAAATATGCACCTGGGTAATTAACTCATAAATTGTAGAAGTTTTTTAGAAAGTCGTGTAGCCAAACAAAAGGAAAGGTGCGGTTTTACTATCTAATGCAAATAGAAGGAGCTTGGAGTTTGCCTCAATTCTTCCCTTTTCCTCCTGTTTTCTACAAGTGAAAACATTCACTAGAATCTGGACATCTTCTGGAAAGTTGAGCAATGATAGTAACAAAGGATCTGATCCTGAGAGGTGCAAAGTGCCTGCAATTTCCTATTAACAGTGGACGCTCCGCATGTCTTGGGGGAGCCTTCAGGGCACTGATCCTGCAAGGAGCTGACTCCTTACAGGGTGCTGAGCGCCCATAAGAACACTTGAGCAGTCAAGTTTTCACCTTCGCCTTGGGGGTATTGTGCACTTCTCAGAATCAGGGCCAAGACAAGGGGCCCAAATGTGACAGTGAGGAGCACGCTATAAACCTTGTATAGAATAAAATAAATAGCATGGCTCAAGTTTGCATTTAAAAACCTTTCCAAACCCATTCTCTGTCATAGTGGGCTAGCAATTGCTAGAGATCAAGGTTACAAAATGTTAGAACCCCATTTTTACATATTAATTTTTCAGAAAGTTATTAGCTTTTTGGACTGAAATTTTCCATGCTTATAGTCCTCCTGAAGGTGAATCCTCTCCACCCAAAAACAAACAAAAAACTTGTGTGTGTGTATATATATATATGTGTGTGTGTGTGTGTGTGTGTGTGTGTGTGTGTGTGTGTGTGTATATATATGTGTGTGTGTGTGTGTGTGTGTATATATATATATGTGTGTGTGTGTGTGTGTATATAAAACCAAAGGAAGAGAATCTGAGCTCACTTTTTAACAGGCCTACGGCAAAAATGACTAAAGTTTGAAACCTGGCCTGGAAAGGGTGAACTTTCCCAATCAAAACTTTACTCAATCAAAATCTATTTTTTTTTTTTTTTTTTTTTTAAGTGAATTGCATTTGAAAACTGGGTAGTGAACATCCAGAGTGGAAAATGGAGTTTTAGGCAGTGGTGCAAAAACTGCACTTTACAAAACTGGGTTTGAGTTTTGCCCAACTGCTGGGTTTTCACTTACCCACTCCCCAACGAACCCCATTAACAGTATGGCGTGAAGGCCACAGAGCAACATAGGCTGGACTTCCATGGCATGAGAGGTTCCCGTCCTTATGGATCCGAAATACTTGGAAAGTTGCTTCCTCTGTGGACTCCTAAACCCTTCTTCTGTGGCCCCTGAAAGAAATTCCACAAGACCTACTCTCTTTTTTTTCCTGCACCCTGTACTCCGACTGTGGGTATCTTCATAGAAGAGGATTTTATTCAGACTTCCTAATACCTCTGTTACACAGACACAGCTGATACAATACAAGTAGGTGTGCTGCTTGTTTAAAAAAAACAAAAGCGAGGGGTGGGGATTGCTATAACCCATCTCCACCTGAACAATAGCAGCAGCACAGGTGCAGGAAGTCGCCATGCCCTTGCGTTGTACACCCCCAAGAGAGGGTTTGAATTTGAAATCTGGATTTGAAACCATTTAAATGTTAATACTGAGAACTGGCCATTTCTGCCCTTCCTCCTCTCCCATTTTATTTTTAAAAAGAAAAATAAATGCAACAGAACAAAGTTAATGTCCCTTTACAGTTGCCCAGTTAAAATCAGTGAGGAAATGTAAAGGTTAAATTTCCAAGAACAGGGTTAACTCTGCTTAGTAGCACATATATAGTACTTTGTTCCCATTTCTCCCATTAAATGAGAATTTGTATGTTTTAGGAGAAACACTTAAAACAGACTTGTATGCTGCAGCCAAATCGGTGTATCTGTTGGCACTTTGTTCTTTTTAAATAAGCAACCTTATTGTTGAATTAACATACTTTTGCAGTTAATAAGATGAGGCATTTTCACTGGTTGGAACAGGACAAGAATTGATGAGCATGATTAAATAGAACAAAATCCAAAATGCTCAGAGAGATGGAAATTGTGGGAGATGTTCAATTTGAATTGGAAATACATTTGTGAAATGTGTGCCCAAGATACTGTATGAAACAGATCCAATTCCTATATTGTTTCATTTATTTGGGTGTGCATGTTTCTATGTCAAGTGAATTGGGTCAATAAACTATGCCTACTAGCAAGTCCTATTTCACTGTGCAGACAATGACACCTACAAGACATTACTCTCTTATAAAATAAAATGTTTAGTTGGGCAAAGGATTTTGGAAACAGTCCAATTCATGAAAGTAGCATAAGTGGAGGTTTGTCTGGGAGAAGAATCACTAATGGCTTGGAGGTGAAGAGTAAGGTCTTTTTTTTTTTTTTTTTTTTTTTTTTTTTTTTAAATCTTAATTTCTGTTAACTTCACACACATCCAAAGCTTCACTCATGATCACCATGTTGTCCCTCCCTGTCCTTTATTTGCTTGTTACCATTAGCATATTACACCCTAAATGTAGGGCTGTAGAATCCTATGGTTTGCGCCATAACATCTTGGAGCTGTGGTTTCATCAGATCTGTCCTATGTTAAGCAAGGTCAGAGTGGGATGGTACTAGGACTGGAGACGTCCAAAGAACGTTACTGATGTTGGCGATTCAATCGGTGGCACTGATCCAGTGCCCCCAGAACAGTGCAGTGGGACGCGATGCAGCTAGTGGTGCTATAAGGTGAAATTTCAAAACAAGGCCCAGACACTTGTATGGAATTATTACACTTTTTTTTGTGCTAACTCTGGTGTTCTGCTCAGGTTCTGGCCCACCAATTATATTACTCCTAACTAAATTATTTCTATAGGAGATGCCAAATATATGGCACATGGGCTGAATCTGGGGCCAGAAGCAAGTGCCCCACTGGCCAATGTTCATGAAAGGGATTTGTCCCACAGCTGCTTGGCTGCAGCTTGTTCACAGGAACTGGAAGGAAATCTGAGTGGGAGGAGGGAGCTCCTGCCAGACTGGGCACAGGTTCCATCACTGAGCTACTCAGTCAAGGCTCAGAGCAGAGGCTTTCCACCCTCTCTCTCTCTCTGCTGTTGCTGCCGAGCATGCTGGGCTCAGAACTTCATCTGGATACAGTGTTTTTCATTTTTTATCCTAAACTGTCATGTAGATTGTTGTGCATTGTTAAATAGCTGTCATACTCCTCCACAGAGGGGACTGCATATGTAGATTTGATTGGATACAAACAGATCTTTGGCCTCTGTCCTGGTTGGCAGGATGATCAGTAGCAGGGAGTGAATGGGGAAAGTGTAATGAAATGTTTCATGTTGCAGAGGGGCTAAAGTGAGGTGTTTGACCTAGGAGAGTAGTTGGGGGATGTCTGTTGCCCATATATAGAAGTTAAGATGTAATATGTTGTGGCGTTTCCCATGAATGGGGAAGATGGATCTCCAGCCCTTATTTGCTGGCTGGAGGAGAGTTTGCAAGCCAGTGTTTAGAAAAAACGGTTACTCACCTTCTCCTAACTGTTCTTTGAGATGTGTTCATGTCCATTCCAATCAGGTGTCTGACCCGGCCCCTCCTCAGTTCCTTCTTACCGCCAGTGACGGTCATTGGAACTGCTGTTGCTTGCTTAGCAAGTGCTTCCCTTAGTGTTTTCATATAGTTAGTTTAGCCTAGTCTTAGTTGTTAGTGTATATATTGTATATAGTAAGGTTTGGGAGCGGGGTTTCCCTAATCCCAACCCCACCCCACCCTCTTGGGCTCCTAGGCATGACTAATTGGAGATAGATTGGTTTGAGCAATAATTTGTACTTCCATTTTTTCCTTTCTCCCTATCCCAAAGCCACTAGTAATTGTGCTGATATGGGAATCTTTTTAGAGATTGAATATTTTGAATCATGCATTTAATTCCTCATGTATCTCCCCTGAGAGCAGTGGCTGCCTATCCTCCATTTGCATTAATTCACTAATTGAATCCAGGGCGTGTGCTCATAGACTATCCTGCAAGATAAGGGTCTGTACAAAGCTTTGCCTCTGAATGTGTATTATTCTGTTTTCTCTTACCTAGTCAAATCTGATATACTAATGACTTCCCTCCCTTCTTGTCCTACACCAGATTTTGTAAAAAGATAATTCTCAAAGTAAGACAGAAGCAAATAAATTAGTGCTCAGAATAACAGAAATGAAGTATATACAAAATGCATTAACACAGGATTTGCAAAACCATGTCAAACCACTGATTCATCATGGTGCCCAATTACCTCCTGGTTCTGAGGATGCCTGTCATCCCCTTGCATATGTGTATATTGCATCTAGTCGCTTGTCATACATGGAGATGGGACAAAAATTCTATCTGCTGGCAATCAGCTTATGGCCCCTGGAGCATGTGCTTTGACTCTAGTAGCATTTATACATAGATTTGACCACTAATAACATAGTTGTGTTTTGTAGCTTTAACATGTAAAGCCTTTGTTTCTAAGCAGTGCATGGTATTGTAGTGCATGCTCTCTTTCTCTACAATGCACAGCCTAAGGTTTACTTTACTGTTTCTGATGCAAATCTTCAAACGTTTTTTTAGTTGCTGATAGTCCAACTCCTCCTCCTCCACCACCTCCAGATGAGATGCCTATGTTTGATGATTCTCCTCCTCCTCCTCCCCCTCCCCCTGTGGATTATGAGGATGAGGAAGCTGCAGTAGTGCAGTACAGTGATCCGTATGCAGATGGAGACCCTGCTTGGGCCCCTAAAAACTATATTGAGAAAGGTAAGAGTTCAATCCATACATTGACATGGTGGCAATACATAACTGCAATTTAACTTGTAGGCTCTGATGAAAGGAAACCAAAATCTCCCTGCTCAATCCAAACTTATAACCATTCTTTCCTAACTTCTCAGTGGCTGTGTCCAGTGTAACAAATAGAGTCCTTGATACACTCAAGCACTCTGGAAGGAAGTGGATAAGTAATCCATCATTACAAGAAATAGCTGTAAATTGGATTTAATTCATCTTCAAAAAGAACAGGAGTACTTGTGGCACCTCTTAGAGACTAACAAATTTATTTGAGCATAAGCTTTCGTGGGCTACAGCCCACTTCTAGACCAGCAATGACTGTCAACCCTGCTGGATGTCTATCCAGAAATAACCTCATTGAAAGACCAGTAGGGCCAAAAAGCCTGATTATTTGTGGGATTTTTCCCTTAATGATGTTGAATAAATGAGATAACAAAGTTGGCTTACATTAGCCTTTTAACGGTAAAATTATAGTGGTTTTGTTTGAGAAATGTCTTAAGAGTATTTTAAATCCTATTTGCATATGGAACTCTTTACCTCATTCATAAGACTGGCAATGTTTGTTTCTGCAAATAACTGACATGCCAATTTCCTAGCTGTAGGGTCAATCTATGCTAAGAAAATAACCAGTTTGTGACAACTGCCAGCAACAAGTTTCCTGTGACCTGGTGTTTAAAATGATTTGGCTGCCACTGTCGAGAGGGGAAATGTTTCACAGTTAGGGAAAATGTGATAGTGATCGATTTGGAGTTTGGAGTATGTTTTCTTCCCTGTAACAGTTGAACTATTATGTTCCATCTTCATTAGTTGCTAAACTGTTTTCAGCACGAGTTTATAGACATTTGAGTGATGCCAACATTGGGCACATTAGTAAAATGAACCTGACCGTAAGTCACTCCCTTCTCCAGATATCTGCCACATGTACACCCTTGGAACTGACTAAGGAGCATGAAACTGATCAATGCTACCACTGTAATTACTCACTGTGGAAAGTTTTTTGTTTTTTTTTCTTCTTCTGCCCGCCCTCTGCCCCCAACATAAATCCATCTTTCATCCATAAAAAGTACATTAAGGTTGAAATGTCAAGCACTCAGCACTTACGAAATGTCAGAATTAAGGCTGTTTGTGCAACACTAATTTGGCCCTCTTGTGCACATGGCTTGTCTTCATTTACATAATCACATGCTATTTTTTTCCATAGGACCCCTGACTCATTGAGTGTACAGGATGAAATGTGCTCACTGAATCATTACTACTTCCATATTTTTATGCTAATCATTCAATGTGGGGCCCCAGGCATTATTTGCTGTGCACCCTCCAAACCGTGAACTGACTACAGAATTGTTAATTTTCCTCAGTGGCTTCTCTTTTGTGCTCACATCTTAGTTCTTGACAAACAGTTAATTTTGTCTTTGTCTTTTTGTCACCTGTGAGGTGATGGTATTATCTCCATTTTATACAGGGGGAAATGAGGCACAAAGATTAAAGCAAGAAGTGTCCACTAACTTTAGGTGCATAATTTGAAAAGCCTAGGGCCTTATTTTTCAGAATTCTTAACATTTAATAGCAATAGTATTGAAGCAGAGTACTTAGCATTTTATGTTCTGAACACAGCTCCCATTGACTTCAGTTGCATCCGAGTGCTCAGCACTTCCATAAATCAAACACTAGCATCAAGTTTAAGCACCTAGAAAATGAGGAACACAGTGGCCGCTTGTCAAAGCTTTGGTTTATGTGACTTGCCTAATATCACATAGGAACGCGTGGCAGAGGGAGTGATAGAAGGAATCTAATTCTCCAGAGCAGCATTCAACAATCTTAACCACCAGACCTTCCTCTCTTTGATGCAGTTCCTTTCCTCATGTGCTACATACCTTCCAACTTTTGCAACAGTTGAGGCAGGGGCCCTACAGCCAACAGCCTCTTTCACTAAACAACCCTGATTTATTACCAGAGCACAGTTCAGCCTGCACCCTGAAGGTCTTATGGAAACATATAGGATGTGGTCATGTGTTTAAAAACTATCAAAATGTAAATTGGAGGCTAATTTAAGGTTGTATAGGGAACCTCAATTCTGGAATTTCCTAATTCTTGAGTGATTGCAACCTTAATTTATTTTGGACCTAAAAATCTCCTAAATTAAAAAATTGAAAAAAATCACGCCTGTGCTGGTGAATTTAGTTCTAAGATTAATCTGCAAGGTTGGAATCTTTAGATCCACAGCACTGTTATATGCCACTTATAAGTAGGAGATGTGCCTTTTAACAGCTTCCCTTTGGATCTGATTTCTTTAGGATTTTCGCTAAAAGCTGCACTACATAAACATGGCCAGCATTAGTGACTAGCTGATTTTATCCTTGGGAAGGTTCTACTCTACAAAATTATATAAATAGCACCTTAACAGATGTGTGTATTTCAGGTGCTATCTGCTGTGACACAGTGTTGTGGCTGCCAGGCTAACAGTTTACTTTTTTTTTTTTTTTACACCTCAGTGAACTGGATTCTGTTCCTTTTCATGTATCTCTGAAACATTTTCTACATTCCGATCAATTACACCTGTGCAAGCCAAAAGTTTAATTGAGGGCCTAACTGGGCCTGTACACCTTCTTTACTGGTGGTAATGTTAAGAGGAAAATTTATCTTGACTCTCCAGATTTCATGTTGAAAGGGGGGGGGGGGAGAGTTGGGGGATGACTTTATTTGTAAACTGAGCACATTAGATACAGGAATCACTGAGACCAACACTGAAAACCCTGAGATGTCCTTACTAGTCACTTAAATGAGACCTGCACTTTAAAATGCTGTGTATTGTGTAATAGTACATGCCAAACTAATTTGTCTGACTCTTTTCATCCCCAGTTGTTGCTATATATGACTACACAAAGGACAAGGATGATGAGCTGTCCTTTATGGAAGGTGCAATCATTTATGTGATAAAGAAGAATGATGACGGGTGGTATGAAGGAGTTTGCAATAGAGTGACTGGCCTGTTCCCTGGGAATTATGTTGAATCAATCATGCACTATGCTGATTAGAATCTTTGCTTTTCAAGTTGGGTCTTGTATTCAATCATACCATGATTATTTACAAGAGGTAACTAAAGGTTAACAATTGTCTTAATACACTTTAAAAAAAAATGTGCCCATCTTTTCAGGCCATACTGTTTTAATGGTATGATTGAAGAATGTCCATCTCCATAAGCATAAATCTTTGGAGACAGTTTGTCTTACCTGATAGCAATTTGTAAAACAAGCAACTGTCTTATTACTGGTTATGCTTATTTACTTACGCGTTGTTAATTTTATGACCAGCCTAAATATTCTTGGGAAGTAGGGTATAATATTTAATGAACCATGATTCAGATTGTGCCATTACATTTTTCAGTGCAGCATGGTAACTAACATTAAGTTAGACTAACATATTAAAATCTGGGTGAAAAGTTTAATGTCAGTGCTGGTCATATTACTTTTTGTTAGACTCTTGCTCATTCTTGAACTATAATTGTTTAAAGCATGCATACAAACTTATGTATTGAAATATACTTTTTTAAAAATCCAAGATGCTTCCAATTTGTTGTAATCTTTACCTGGAGAACTCACTAAAATCTATTGCAATGAATTGCTTGAGTCTCTACGGTGTCCATGTGAATCAAAAATGGGTGGTCTTATGTATGTGTAATTTGTACCAAGTTTTTTTTAAATGAGTAAATTTGCATTACAACTTTTCCATTCATAAATATATGTGGAACCAAAGGTCTTGTGCATTACTTTGTCAGCACTTCTAATTGCTTTGCCAAGTAAGCCAATTTATGATTGTGGTATCACTAGCAATGTACTAAACTAAGGACAAGTGTTGTAGCCTTATTTTTAACATTGACATTAGTGGGCAAACAAATATACCAAACCTGAAAATTATCCACTTATCAGAACATTCTTTCAAAATTAGTGTGTAAAGGGTTCAAGTACTGCTAAAATTAAGTACTTAAAGGATTCTCAGCTGAGTGTTGAACTCACTGTAATTTAATAATTAGTTTCAGTTTGCTGCAACTGACATTACTAAATACACACTGTATGCTGGACCAGCAGGAGAAATTTGTATGTTTGAAGCTGATAATTCACCCAGTAGGCAGTCAGAGCTAGCAGTCATACAGAAAGAGGGGGACAGACATTCACATCCTGTTTATTACTGGAAAGTGACAAATGCACTTTGCCTCTCCACTCCATTATGGGAAATTGGGCAAAAAGTCAGATGGGATGTTCACTTCAGTTTATACAAAACTGTATTGCTTAGCTTATCTGAAGTAGAGTATGTAGTATGCTCTATTATTGTATGTAGTAAAGATTTGTTTTGGACTTTAAAGTGCTGTCCTAATGGGGTATTAAATGTACACTTCTATAACAAAGTGCTAAAAGACTGGTGGTTGGAAGCTTGATTGGTTGCTGCATCATTTCTTTTCTAGTGTAAAATTAGAAATATTGGAACTCCTTCACCTTCTCCCTAAAATCATTGTAACTTCCAAATGCTTTCTGCTTTAAGTGTTAATATCACCTTCTGAAAAATTAGCAACCAATAATTTACTTGTATTTTCTTTATAAATTGGAAAGTCTTCACTTAATTTGTATATAACTTGTTAAGTTTATGTACAGTCTTTTATAATAAACCATTCTCCTATATAACATTTTGGGTACTTCTGAAGTTTAACACACACAGCTGGGAAAGCAATCAAACCATGTTTTTGCAGTAAACCTTATCACTTCACACTTACAGTAATATTTAATGTTGTTTGGAACGCATTAATTTTAACTGATATTTATTCTCATTGGCATTGTACATCAATATTAAGTGTAAACAATACTTCCCCCAACATAAACGCCCTTATTAAAACACATTTAGACAGAATTAGTACAATTTAACAGATTGTTTCATAGTTGTATGGCTTCCCTCAAACATCTTCATAAACTTAAAGTATATTAATTTCAGAAAATATTTAAAAAATTTTTTTTGGTAACCAGCACTGGAAGCAAACCAAGATGTTTTGAAATGTAGTTTTATAGGCACAGTCTGGTAAGTAGCTGCCAGTATGAGTGGAAGAAGGTGTCTCACTTGTCTCGGGTGAGTACAGTTTCTGTGAGCTGAATGAGGGCATCTCGTTCAGGGGATGGTCGCAGTTTACTAATCTCTTTCATTGCTTCATGGCAGTAGTGTTGGGCGAGGTAGGTTGTTTGCTGTACACCATCACTCTTTTAATAAAAAAAAAAAAAAAAAAAAGTAATAGAGTAGCAATTATTTCCATTGCTACATGTAAAACAAACCAATGCTGTTGGAAGTGAGTTAGTGTCTTTAACCCTCTACATTGGCTCTAGTCATGGTAGATTGGATTTAAATCAGCAAGCAAGAAAGCTTGATTTTAATCTTGTTTTACATTTACACTTCAGTTATTTTCCTGAAGAAAGGTTGATTTCCTTCATATAATCTGGTATGACTTGCTAACCAGGATACAGTATTCTTAAACAATATAATGGCATAACATACCATCAGATTCTGGATTTTAAACTTTTGATTAGAAATGGGCCAATGATACATTTCTTAGGTGATTAATTATTGAACTCATGATTTGTGTCAAGTTGCATTTGAATGGAAATTGGGATTCAAATGCACAAATAGTAATTGTTTCTCATTGTTAAACTACCTTAAATGTGCAGAAAAAACCTCAAAACATTTTGCATTTAAAACTGACTTATTAAACAGGAATATCTGGTTAGTGAATTAAACTGACTACTTCTGGTCATCCATGTCCTGTGCTAATGTCCAAATTCTGCAAGTTTTAAATTTGACAAAGATGTCTCATTACACAATACTCTAAAATTAGAAACTAAGATTTTAGGGGTAGACTATTAAATTGAAAATTTTCTTTTAGCAGGGCCAGATTTAAACTAAGAAGCAATGCAAGCTTTCTTGACTGTACCTATCTGGTGGTGTGGTGTTTGTTTTTTTGTACCTCTGAAACATAGCTACTCTTCAGTACCAGCAACTGAGTTCTTAGAAACTGACCCTCTTGGATCCAGTGCATTAACTATGTTGCTACATCTATCTAATCCAGTAACCTGCCTCTGCTGTTCCTCTTAAGTGCTGTGCCAGCAAGCTATTTTTCACCCCAGGAACCAGCAAAGTTTGAATACCTTTGCAACAGTATCTTTGATTACATCTTATAGTTCAGTATTCTCAACCTTTCTAAACTCTTGTATCCCTTTCAGGAGTCTGATCTGTTTTGCATACCCAAAGTTTCACCTAATTTTAAACTACATGC
The DNA here is from genome assembly GCF_028017835.1 of Emys orbicularis. Classification (NCBI taxonomy): domain Eukaryota; kingdom Metazoa; phylum Chordata; order Testudines; family Emydidae; genus Emys; species Emys orbicularis. Next base: position 265,219,849 of record NC_088684.1, on the reverse strand, counting down.
TCACAAAATCAGGCAAAAATACAAAAGTGTCCCAGCACACTATTACTGAAAAATTGTTTACTTTCTCATTTTGTCTGTATGAAACTTTAGTTTGTACTGACTTTGATAGTGCTTTATGTAATAAAACAAGGCAAATGTGTGCTCCCAGGGGTATGGGTAGTCCTGGCTGAGAACCACTTCGAGTTAGATGCTAAACTTTTTAAAATACAGCCCTGCCATCTGTGGCTAATTCATGCAATGAGTTCTAGATTGCCTATAACTGCTACAACTAATTTGAGGAATTAAATAAATTTATACTTCATACTAGTCTTACCTGAAATACATATTGCCGAGCACGTTCAACATCACCTGCCAAACTGAATCTCCTCATGATCATGGCATTCATTTCTGGAAACTAAACATGAAGGAGAAAATTTAAGTATTGGCTGTTTCTTATGAAGCGTTTTCTCTGCATAGCTGCCTGTTATACTAGCTCCAGGGACCTAGTACATTTTTATCTCCCCTTTGTTTATATTAATAGACTGTCAGTCTAGTGGAGGCATCTACTCTAACCAGATCAGGTGTCTTAAGGGTCACTTTGTACAAGAAGGATAACTTACCTGCTTTGAAATAAATGCTTTAGAGCTCCTCTTATGAAAGTAGTAAGAATACAAGGCATTGGGTGGAAGCTTCTCACTTTCACACCACCTCCAGTAACTAGGTTATTCCTCATCCCCATGCACATATTACTTGCTGCATATCAGGTTTAAATTTCTATGTGTAGGTTTTAAATATAGCTGCAGTAGGGATCAATGTAGTGTAGAACTTGTCTGTCCTTTCAAAATAGTTGAGTAGAAACCAACCCTTTAGACATCTTGAGGGGGTGGGGGATGAAATCATAGTAAATTTGGATGTAGTGGAAGTTGGATGTGTTCCATTTCTTGGGGAGAGGTAAGGTAAGACACAGCAATTCAAACATAACTGAACCTGTCCCATTTGATGTGCATCTGACTTCCCACTGTGCTAAATATTTAATTAGAATTGGACCCAAATCAGATCACCACCATTCCTGAACATGGTTGACTTGAATTAAATGGGCAAAATAAGGGCTAGTTAGAATCTGGGTCCCTCTTCTACTTGTAATCATCTCTGTGGGTAGTATCTAGCTAACAGTTCAATACCAAACCACTATCCTCTAACCAACTTTGTGTCTATACTGCAATAAAACAGCTGCAGCTGGTCCAGTCAGCTGACGTAGACAGGGGCAGGGGGCTATAAAATTGCAATACAGAAATGTTGGGCTCGGGCAGGCTGATCCAGACCAGCTGTGGGTGTTTAAATGCAGTGTAGACAGTATAAATGTTCAGAAATGCATCTTAGACTCTCCCCATCACTGTTTACATCGGGGTAGGCAACCTATGGCAAGTGTGCCATAGGCAGCACACAAGCTGATTTTCAGTGGCACTCACACTGCCTGGGTCCTGGCCACCGGTCTGAGGGGCTCTGCATTTTAATTTAATTTTAAATGAAGCTTCTTAAACATTTTAAAAACCTTATTATAGACTTATAAAAAGAGACCTAAAAACATTAAAATGTATTACTGGCATGCAAAACAAATTAGAGAGAATAAATGAAGACTCAGCACACCACTTCTGAAAGGTTGCTGACCCCTGGTTTACATTCTAGGATGATAGCATAGGTATTTATCTGAATACTTAATGTAGTTAATCACCTTGGCTTTTCATATAAAATCTGAACATTTAAAATGTAGGATATTTTGTGTTCTCAGCCTCTCACTCATTAACTACACTTTTATAAGTCTTACTCTACAAGTCAGCCAGTCTAAAGTGCATTGTCTGGGTAAATCACTATCATAAATCCAAACAGCTACTAGCCCTTACTTCCTCCAGATGCTGTATTTTAGAACACATTATTTCTCAGCATCAGTATGCTGCTTTATAAAAAAAGAGCTTTTTTCCTCATCAGGCGACAGCTAGGATCAAGCAAAAATTTAACTTGCTATACATTTGTAAAGGATGATCAGCTTTCCTTATGCAGCCTTCAGTATCAATGTATGTTGAATTGAGAAATTTTGTATTGGGGACCTATTTCTCTCTGACAATGTTCCTCCCACTGCTTTCAAACAGTTTTCTTAGGCAGAACCTACAAACAAATGTTAGTGCTCACTGGGTTTTTTATGGATTCCAACTTTTACTGTATTATGGCAATTTTAATTACAATTTGCATATTATACATCTCTGCTCTTAGGTTATTTATTAGTTAGCTGCATTTAACTTGCAAAAATATAGAAAAACCAGACCTTTCACACAAAGCTATTCTTAGCCTTTAACTTTGCACATAACAGCTAATGTATAAACCTTTGAAAGGAGTGCTTATGTTAATTCTAAAATCACTTCTTAAAAATAATAGGATTGAAAATGTATGAGAACTTTAATGTTTAACTATTCTGTGCAAATTGGTAAATTCTCTTAAGGGAACCAATATCCAGCTTGCAGCTTTCATTTCAATTGTTAGAGAACCTGAAAATACAGTCAGATTATGCTGAGCAGGGGCTGATTTTACATTTATACATATAAATTTTAAAAAACTCCCACTTAAGTCAACTTTAAATGCATAAAGGTGTTGCTCATTTATTTTATATAACTTTTCTGTGACAGTGGAAAGATAGAGGCATTTCCAAAGCCATAATGTTGTATGTGTTTGTAAAAGCATCTTCAACATATGGAAATAACAGACTAACTGCTGGCCAAAATGGTAGGAGGAAGAGAAGCAGATGTATACCTTTTCCCAAAGAAAAATTAACCTTCAACAGAAAAACCCTTTACATGTTTTAGATTGAGTTTTCTTCTTCAAAGGGCTTATCTTACCCAGCCCGGCAGTTCAGACTAGAGGGGTGTGAATAGCACTGCACCAGCACAAACAAAGATTCCTAGTTCGCATTAATGTAAGCCTGTTGCAGAGTCCACACAGGAGAGTTACAGTGCTGCAGTTCGTTGCCCATTGCTAATTCCTGTCCAAACTGTGGGGCTGTGGAGACACACATCTATTTGCACTGAGGCTAACGTTTATTGCTAGTAGTACAAGTGTCTGATTGCAGTCCCAGATCCAGTTTTTAAAACTTATGTAAACAAATAATACATAAGTCTCTAGTGTGGCTCAGTACTAGTTTCTTGTAAACAGTAGGAAATTGTCAATGAAGAGGCCCTCCCCTGGGCACAAAAGGCCTTCCAAAATGTTCTGTGGAAGGACAGCTTGATGAAGCACTGACAATTGCCTTCCGTCATCAAGATATAAAGAGTGTGAAAGGGGGAACGCTAGTAAGTGGCCTGTAAACAAAACACTGGACTTGTGATCAATGACAATCCTAAAATGTTTGTCAGGTTTTTTCCAGCTTTATTTTAATACTGGAAACTCAGGTTTTGTCTACTCTAGAACAATTAATAAAATGCAAACATGGGAGTCGAACCAAAAGCTGATTAACTGAGAACAGACAGCACAATTTTAAGATGGATATATGGATAAGAGAATGGGTCTTTTACAGCTAAACCATTTGATCTCCTCCAGTTTCTTCCATTACTAAACGGTGGCCCGAACGAATAATTACAAAGCTGCTAGTGGCACTTAAACCCAGATGATTTGAGAATAGAAGCCTACTTAAATGACTAAACACAAGCAGTAGTGGGAGACTACTGATTCTTGGCATGAAAATAACAACATGCATTGACCATAACAGCTGTTAAAGTATTTAAATAATGCTCCAGCTAGACAGTAATCAAAATTCATTTTCAGCTGGGAATTTTGTTACTAACAGATGAACAAATCTGAATACCAAGAATAATGTAACCTCCTTCACCCATGAGTCCAACTAAAGTCAATAGGAACTAGCCCATTTATTTAAGATGATACAGAGAATCTATAGTTTTCAGCCTCTGTATGGCCATTTACCACAATAATCCTTACTCCTTTAGGATCCTTTACTAAACTTTTTTTTTTTTTTTTTTATTAAACAAAAACGGTGGCACTACCATTGTGTACCTCGTGACAAGCAGAACCACACAACCTTAGTGTGTAAACTTCCTCCTTTGCCAGATGTCACCTCTCCATGCCATTTCTAGCTTAGATTCTAAGCGGCTCAGGCACTGTGTCTTTAGCCACTCAGTAGAGCAGGGGTTCTCACAACAAATTTTTTGGTAGCTGCAGAGTGGGGCCACCAACTCTTGCTCTGACAAACCTGTCTGTCTCCCGCAGCTCTTCACTGAGAGCCTGCCCCAGGCTCCCCATACCCCAGCCGGGCGGGAGCAGGGGAGCTGCCCAAGGGAGTGTCCTGACACCTGAACACTGCAGCTGCCTCCAGAGCCACGTCCAGCACTGCACACACAAGCCCCACCTGGCTCCTGAGGCGCTGCCCAGAACCCCCGAGGAGGCTGAATGGTGCAGGGTACTGATCCCCATTGGCAGTGCCAGCGCAAACATCAAGGTGGCACATCTTGCTGCCCTTGGTAACAGCTAGTCAGGAGCAACAGCTGGGTGGTGCAGGGAGGGGCTGCTGCTTTGCTTCTCTTGTCCCTCCCCTCCCCCAAATCTCCACCTATTCTTTTGAGGCTGTCCTGGCTGCAAACAAATCCACTGGTGGCTGCATTTGAGAAACACTGCGTGCCATGTGCACCTACGATGTAATATACAAATGTAAATAAATAAAATACTAAGTTAATAAAACAGGTTCTGGGTTGGACTCATCAGCACTCTACAGATCAATCAACTACACAAATTGTTGTAATAGTGCAGTGCACTGTCTCTGCCTCTGCTGTGTCCTGTGTCAGTCTGCAAGTATCTTCCCTTTTCTGTGCACTTGCTGTTCATTTCTACACTGCATCCTCTTTCTGTACTTCTGCCACTCTCGCTGTTCCTTTTTTCTGTTGTATCTGCTTCTCTTCCCTTTTTCTCTAGAAAATGATCATTAAGTAAGGAGAGATCTTACAGGGTGTGAACGAGTTCTCGTGACTCCTAGGGGATTTCCCATTGAAACAAGTGGAACATGGAGGGTTTTGTTCTCAGGGGCCACTAGACATCACTCCCTTTCTATGTAGCCAGTACCATCCCTGCCTTCCTGTCTTTTCTATATGGCGGCTCTCTTGCCATATCGTCCTTCCCCTTTGTGCAAGGGTGTACCCATATTAGTCTCTTACTCTATTTTTGTTCTGGGGGATGTAAGGAAGGGGAAAAAAACAAACCACTTATCTAAGCTTGTTCTAACTTATTTCTCTTCAAGCCCTCAGTAACAGTCCACTCTCAAATGGAGGAATGCTGAACGCAGCTCCCGCTGGAGCCAGTCAATGCCAGTACATGTTTCATTAGGTACAGAGGAGAGGAGATCCCTCCTAGCTATGTCCCAAGCATATTTTAAATTGACTAGATTTCAAGTTGAGAGTGTCCCTTTAAGCCAGCAATGATTTTTATTTTTGGAGAATGTTCTTTAACCCTACCTGTTGGCAAGCAAATAAAACAGGGCCTGTGGCTAATCCAAGTTTGAGATCCGCTGATGCTGGTTTCCCCAACTGGTCAGCACATGATGTAAAATCTAGCACATCATCTATTAGCTGGAAGAAGACAAACACAAAAGCAAATTTTACCACATTAAAAAAAAAAGAACAAAAAACATGATACAACACATTTTAATTGCTGTGTCTAATTAAAAGAAAATGTATACAGAGAATTACAGCAATCCAGTTTGGTTTCCAATGTAGTTTTGAGAAGTGTGCATTTTAGACTTCCCACTAATTCCGTAAAAGCAACAGAAAACACTACCTGAAAAGCTATGCCAACATTTTTTCCATACTGGTATGCAATCTCATGAACTTTTGGATCAGGGCAGCCTAGTATGGAAACCTGAAAGGAAGAGGAAAAAAAGAAAAAGGACAGCTCTAATTATTCACCTGAAATTTGTTTGATTGTAGGTGCAACATAATAAGCACAGTAAACATCTGGGAGAGGGGAAAAAGCCACATCTAGAGCATTTTTCCCCATCCCCAATTCCCTGTTTATGCACACACACACAAATATCCAGGCCCATTAGAAAACACAAAACCCAATAGAACTGCAGTATTAAATTCTGGATAGAGATTAACTTTATTATGGTTACAAATTATACTGTAAGGAGAGGGAATGCAGCAGGATGAGAGGTGTTACACATGTAGGTTAATTGTCTAATGCAGCTCAGCAACACAGGGCCTGAATCTGTTTACATAATTGTTAGGAGGATAGGGCTCAAGTAGGTAGGTGGATCTTACAAGCCTCCCATAAACAGAGACCATGGAGTTGGAAGAGTGGTGCTCAAACTAGGACAAGTGAGAGAGGGAAGGTTATTTTCATGGGAGATGTTAACTGTCCAGAAATGAACTATCAATAGAGATGAGCTGATGAAATTCCCACTGAATTATTGGGGAGCGTTAGTGGCAAAGGGGGCTGGGATGGGAAAGGGCACATAATACTAGACCAAATCATCACTGGTTCCGAACAAGCCATAAGGAATCTTGAGGTTCAAGAACTGTTTGAACTGCAGCTATGCTATGGTAATGTGGCTCTTTGTCCATGAGTAGCAGGCAGAAAAAAATCCCCTATGTAATCCTTGGGGAAAATACATTAACATTTTACTTAAGTGCACACAAAAGGATGAATTACTCTGAAGACAAATGTCTAGAGGCATGAATTCTGTATAATTAAATGAGGGGGTGATGAGGGAAATTTGGGAGTTGATGACCATGAGAACCACAACACTGTTTAAAATAATGTTTTAGAATTTTTTATGTGCGCTTGTAGATAGATTATTTTTTTTTAAAGGTGCACAAACTTGGTTCCACTTGATACTCAGATTTATTTTAGTTTTCAACAAAACTACAGTTGTTGGGGGGAAAAAATATCCATCCTGGCTTACTATAGAAATTAAAACTAATGTTCTAAAAGAGGAGAGGAAGCAGTGAAGATTCATTTTGATTTATCAAGTAAAAATAAGAGTAAAAATGCAATAGAAGAGCAGCATGGGAATATAAAGATATAAGGAACAAAAATGTTTTTCTCTTAGGTGGGAAAGTTGTAGGATCATTTAAAAACAGTAGCAGGAGCCTTGATGGGGACTGTGAAGATGGAAAAGAAGCTGAAAAAAGTAATTTTGATAAGGTATTCACACTGAAGAATATCTTCAAATCAACATGATGCAAGCATGCACTCACATAAGTAGTGCCCTACCAAATTCACAGTCCATTTTGGTCAATTTCATGGTCATGGGATTTTAAAAATAATAAATTTCATGATTTTAGCTATTTAAATCTGAAATTTCACAGGGTTGTGATTGTAGGGGTCCTGACCCAAAAAGGAGTTGGGGGGGAGAGGGGGGGAGTGTCACGGTACTGCTACCCTTACTTCTATGCTGCTGCTGGCAACAGTGCTGCCTTCAGAGTTGGGTAGCTGGAGAGCAGCAGAGGCTGACTGGGATCTTAGCTCTGAAGGCAGAGCCGCTGCCAGCAGCAGCACAAAGTAAGGATGGCATGGTATGGTATTGCCACCCTTACTTCTGCACTGCTGCCTGCAGAGGTAGGCCCTTCGTCAGCAGCTGCTACTCTCCAGCCGCCCAGCTCTGAAGGCAGCAGCGCGGAAGTAAGGGTGGCAATACCATACCATGACATCCTCACTTCTGCACTGCTGCTGGCAGGGCACTGCCTTCAGAACTGAGCGCCCGGCCAACAGCTGCTGCTTTCCGGCTGCCCAGCTCTGAAGGCAGCTCAGAATTAAGGATGGCAATACCGCGACCCCCCTAAAATAACCCTGTGACCCCCCGCAACTCCCTTTTGGGTCAGGACTCCCCAACTTGAGAAACACTGATCTCCCCCGTGAAATCTGTATAGTATAGGGTAAAAGCACACAAGACCAGATTTCACGGGGGAGACCAGATTTCACGATCCGTGATGTTTTTTTCATGGTTGTGAATTTGGTAAGGCCCTACACATAAGAAATAAAGATGAAAGAACCTCTAACACTGTGCTTTCCAAACATAAGAATACTACAAGGACCTAAAAGAATCTGGATACTTCTCTCATCATCAGACAACATCTCACATTGCCTCAGTCTATAAAAAGAGGAAAGATGTTAGTAGCCTAGTTTTCTTGCTCAAAGTTTGCCTTTAGTCAGACAAAATTCCGGAGACCATCAAAGGATAAACTGAATTGAGATACAAGAGGGTTTTAGATGGGAATAAGCATGGGGTATCAAACTAGAACCTAATCTTTTATCCTCCTTTTCAGGCTTCTCTCTTTAGAGAGTAAACTCTTTGGGGCAAGTCCTACATCATCTTATGCCTCTGTACAATGCCTAGCAAATTTTGGTTGCTATTGTAATATAAATAAAATATAATCAGTAAGACAAGCTGAGTGTGTGTGACACTATATTTTTTGTAAAGTTTTTGAGTAGTGTCAGGCTCTTAGGGTATGTTTACATTGCAATAAAAGACCCAGATCAGCTTATTTAGATTCATAGATTAATAGATTCTAGGACTGGAAGGGACCTCGAGAGGTCATCGAGTCCAGTCCCCTGCCCGCATGGCAGGACCAAATACTGTCTAGACCATCCCTGATAGACATTTATCTAACCTACTCTTAAATATCTCCAGAGATGGAGATTCCACAACCTCCCTAGGCAATTTATTCCAGTGTTTAACCACCCTGACAGTTAGGAACTTTTTCCTAATGTCCAACCTAGACCTCCCTTGCTGCAGTTTAAGCCCATTGCTTCTTGTTCTATCCTTAGAGGCGAAGGTAAACAAGTTTTCTCCCTCCTCCTTATGACACCCTTTTAGATACCTGAAAACTGCTATCATATCCCCTCTCAGTCTTCTCTTTTCCAAACGAAACAAACCCAATTCTTTCAGCCTTCCTTCATAGGTCATGTTCTCAAGACCTTTAATCATTCTTGTTGCTCTTCTCTGGACCCTCTCCAATTTCTCCACATCTTTCTTGAAATGCGGTGCCCAGAACTGGACACAATACTCCAGCTGAGGCCTAACCAGAGCAGTGTAGAGCGGAAGAATGACTTCTCGTGTCTTGCTCACAACACTCCTGTTAATACATCCCAGAATCATGTTTGCTTTTTTTGCAACAGCATCACACTGTTGACTCATATTTAGCTTGTGGTCCACTATAACCCCTAGATCCCTTTCTGCCATACTCCTTCCTAGACAGTCTCTTCCCATTCTGTATGTGTGAAACTGATTTTTTCTTCTTAAGTGGAGCACTTTGCATTTGTCTTTGTTAAACTTCATCCTGTTTAACTCAGACCATTTCTCCAATTTGTCCAGATCATTTTGAATTATGACCCTGTCCTCCAAAGCAGTTGCAATCCCTCCCAGTTTGGTATCATCCGCAAACTTAATAAGCGTACTTTCTATGCCAATATCTAAGTCGTTAATGAAGATATTGAACAGAGCCGGTCCCAAAACAGACCCCTGCGTTAGGCTTGGACTGTGGGGCTATAAATGGCAAATGTTTCAAGCTGGAGCCTGGGCTCTGAGGTCCTGCAAGGGGAAGGGTCCCAGAGCCTGGCCTCCAACCAGAGCTCAAACATCTACACTACAATTTTATAGCCCTGCAGCCGAGCCTGTGGCTCTGAGACTCCGTGCAGTTTTGTTTTTTTTTAAATCGCAGTGTAGATGTACTCTTAGTTTGCCAATCTACATGTAAAATACAGGTATAAATGGAATGTTTAAACGGGCATTAGTAAAATTCACAGTAAATGGCAAAGAGCGGGCATGGAGACAAGTCACTAGTTGGGGAGCTTAAGGGTCATGCTGAGACTGTAGCTTTTCAATTTATTCAATGATCTAGGTCAGGACACGACTGTGGCTGCAGAGTGATAATTTACTATGGACCAACAGGAGATATGAATAATTTTAGCAGCATAAATAGAAAGATTTAGATGCACAGGAGAGGGCTATGGAATACATTTATGTAAGTGAAGTTCACAAAAGGAAAAACAATTATTTTGTCATTGTGAAATTAGAAAACTTCTTGTCTTTTTGCAAGTTACATACATTCAAGTAACAACAAAAATAAAAACCCAGGGCTTTAGGCCTACATAACCTCCTAATGAGTATCCCTCTTACCAGGACCATATCATGATTTCTATAAGAGAGAAGCACAATATGGGATGTCTACATGGGAAAGTTATACCATTAACATATAAGTTAATGTGTGAATTTAAACTGCTATAGTTATACTAGTGTAACTCTCCATGGAATAACCATAGTGGAAACGGTGTTCATGAACTAGCCCCTCAGAGCTGATGGCTATATATAATCCCTTGTTATTTACTACTCATAATTAATACTTCAAATTCCAGTTACTATGTTGAACGTTAATCTCTTCCACTGAAAGTAGATTATCAAAAGGAAATGACTTTAGTGGATTTTTTTTTAAATGAATGAGGGGATTTATCAAACATTCTGTAATAGTGTCTGATGCACCTGATACAGTAGTTCTATTAGCTCAAACCTGTTACCGGACTTTACAGTTTATTTTAATGTGTATGCAAAGCCTGAGGTGGTTCCGTATCATCAGTGACATTACATTCTTTAATATGTCAAGAGGAGCTAACACAGTTTAGGCCCCAATTCTGCACCGAGTTCTGTGCAAGTGGACCCCCATGAGACATACCCAGTGGAAATTTAAACTTAATTAAATTTGGAACCATTGGCTAGATAGAGAAGTACAGACTTCTTTCATTGTACTCCCTATGACAAATCCTTATCGCCACACGGAGCTCTGTTGAGGTCAGTGGGTCTCTTTGTGGGTGCAGGGATATGCATGCACAGATCAGCTTGTAGGATCAGAGCCTACGTCCGTAAAAACTGAAGTCCTGCTAGATGAAGCCCGAATATCTGATGCAACTTTTATACTCATTTCAATGAAGAAATATTTTTTTTAAATCCTTATTTTGAAAGTATCTTATGAAGAATGTAAATCTTTACCTGGCTTTGAAATCTAATTATAGCAGGAAAAATAGGCAAGAGAGGGAGAAGCTGCTAAGCTTATTTGGTATCTCAGATTTCTCATGACAGCTGGGAATTCCATTTGTGCTTCATTGCTGTGAATTCCTGAGCAGAAATCCTCCACTCCCATATTGTCCTTGAAAAATGCCTTTCAGTAACTCAGGCTACAGTGACTCTCAGGGCCATCTGCCACTATTTACTGTGGCACACATATACTACTTTGGCCGTAGCTTAAGCACACATCTATCATGTAGTTATTATACACTGGAGACTGACAGCTTTAGCCCCTTGATAGACTTTTTATAAAAAGTGTATTTGGTTACCTCAATGGCATTTTGGTTCTAATGTAATGCTTTGGAGATGCAGATGATAACTAGTGCAATTACAGGAAAAGACCATCCGTATCCTGTTTAGGCACTGTCCCAGGAACACACCAATCGTCCTTCCTCTAGATTAATTCTAACTAAAATCCCATTAGAATTAGTTTCTGTCATTTTTTTCAGCCAAAACAATGAGTGTCTTTTCCTTCCCTTAACAAAAGAACTGAATTGGCTCATGCTAGCAGGACTTATCCTAACTGATATTCTCAATCACCAATAATATAGCCTTAGTTTGCCCTTGAGAATGAAGTCATCTTCATCTTGGACACTTAAAAGAACCCACTTTTAAGCTACAGATAATGATTCTGATGACCATTTTTCTGGCTACAAAGAGCAGAACTTCTTCTGAACCCATCAGCTCTCCTTAAATAGCCCAAACTGTCCCAAGAAAGTGTGCTCCAGGCACTTTCTGCCACTCATGCTATCAGTACCATTCTTCCCATCCTTGCTAACCTATGAAAAAAGAAACTGAGGGAAAGACTAAAAAATGTCATTGTCATAGTGTGAAAAGCTATAGTTTTGCCCCCAAGGATAATCCCCTCTCCCTCACTTTTATTTATAAACATGATTTTGCTGCATCTGAAATGCTAGATTCCCAGTGGTGGTGAAAAACCTAATTATGCACAGTACAAGTACCGGAAGGCAACAGTAAAACAAGCTCTCTTTCCTGTCAACTGTACCTCACTTTAGATGGATGCCCCTGAATCCTTGGCTTTTGTGCAAACTCTCAGAGAGGCCAATAAGCAAACTGAAATGGTGGAATTTGTAATGAGAATCTATCTAATGGGAATGGAAGACCCTGTGAATTCTTTTCTTAGGTTGTCAAAATTGCTATCCAATAGCAACAGCTTTCAGTTACACTGAATATGTGGTGAGTCTGAAGCTTGATGTGACTGTCTTTACTTAGGCAAAATTCTCACTGAAGATTTGAGCCTTAGAGAGGAAAGCTCTATCACACATTACTATTCATATGAACCATCCATGTCCTGATCTGTTTCTATAAAGAGTTGCCTAAGAAAATACATCTGAATCCTTTTTGGGAAATAAAAGTCTCTACTTCCAAAATATAAGACCCCACTGAAGTTTAGATCCTTGGATACTATTGCATAAAGTTAGTAACTCAATTGAAAGCATGACTGTTTTGAAGGTAGGTGTAGATCTGGTATCAATGATTGGTGGTAGCCTTTTTTCAAGGACCCCAACTTTGTTGCAACATTAGGTCTAAGTGAAAAATTAAGAAAAATAATGCTTCATCTGTGTTTTGTTGCCAGTGGATATTCCCAATCTGCTTCAGAAACACAAAAGAAACTATCATGAATTTAAGAAGCTTGGGAAATAGATTACTCTTAGTTAGAAATGAAACCTTTATAAGATTTAGGTATACCCAAATGTTGTATGCAACTGCGATTGGAGTGTTTTCTATTTTCCTTAAACTGGTCAGATTTCCAGATTCCTCTGACACAGATTTTTATGGAACGTATACTGTACTGAGAGTGTTCCAATAAGGTATTACAAGATTGGAAATAATGTCCTGGTTTACATAATCCACTTTATTTAGGCAATTTTCAACTGCTCTCTATTGCAAGAATGTACCACTGATTTCAGAATAAAACACTTAACAATAACAGTGTGTTAGACTAATCCTTTTTGAACTGCCTCTTATTGCTAAGGTTAGGTTCCAGCTACACTTCCCTTTCTGACAACATTATGGCTCTCTTGGGGGAGGGGAGGGGGGAGAAAAAGAGGGGAGAAAAGCATTTTTGCCACTTTCTGCATTTTCTGAACTGGTAAACTTTTTTTTAAATAAGAACTTGTCTGTGCAAGTCAATATTCATTTGTTGTGTAATGAAAGCAGGGCCGGCTCTGGCTTTTTTGCCGCCCCAGGCAAAAAAGCCTCCCGCCGCCCCCCGCTGGGGAGGGCGCCGAGCCCGGCCTGGGCCCCGCTCTCCCCGGCCGGCCGGAGCGCCGGGAGGAGGGCGGCCCCGCTCTCCCCGGCCGGCCGGAGCGCCGGGAGGAGGGCGGCCCCGCTCTCCCCGGCCGGCCGGAGCGCCGGGAGGAGGGCGGCCCCGCTCTCCCCGGCCGGCCGGAGCGCCGGGAGGAGGGCGGAGAGCCCGGCCGCGGCCCCGCTCTCCCCGGCCGGCCGGAGCGCCGGGGGAGGGCGGCGAGCCCGGCCGCGGCCCCGCTCTCCCCAGGTGAGCGCCACCCCCCTCCAGGTGCCGCCCCAAGCACATGCTTGGAGGGCTGGTGCCTGGAGCCGGCCCTGAACGAAAGTAACAGAATTTGGTGGTAAATACAGAGAGTACGATATAGCAGGGTCTAACTGACTGTCAGTTTGCTTGGGACTCAGTCCTTGAATTTATGCTTCTGTCATTTTACAATAATGGAACTAGACATGATTGTTTTAGTCACCCCTAACCAATGCAACTAAAAACATATTCAATTCATAAGACTTAATGAGGAGCAGAAGAGAATGTATTTCCTATTTAGAGCAATGCTAAATAGGAAGAACACAAACTGTTTAATTTTTTTGCACTGTTTTCATGTAGGACTCTGAATTAGTTTACTATGCTACACAGTAACAGACAACAGATGTGAAAGGAAACTTATATTCAACAAATTATAAGATGAATAGTTCTCGGACATGGATTTTAAAAATAGGCTCAAACTTCTAACATTTTAGAAATCAGCTCAGGAATCTATAGTGGATCTTACTGTGAAGCGAGTGAGGAAAGAGTAAAAGTCTGTCTCTGCACGTAAAACAGAAAGGAAAGAATGAAAACCAATAATGGAGGCTGCACAGCTGAATTGGGATAAAAATCTCAAACAAAGATCCATTAGGACTGTGGCACAATACTAACTGAAGAGTCTAGTTTGGAGCATTTCCAAAGAAAATAGCAAGTAATTGGGAATTTAGCTGTGAAGCTTACAGTAAGGTATGTTAACTTGAGGAGAGACAGAACGTACATACTGCTTTACAACTGTTTGCGATAAGACTTGCAGTCTTCTTAAAGGTCTTCTCGAGGTAGTGAGCAAATCTCTCATTTTCATTTTCTTTGGAGCCCAACTGAAGGAATTCACCTATAAAGATGCAGGGACAAAGTCTTTATTTTTTAGGTTTATTGTTTAGACAAAGAAGTATAAAGATACAAATAGAAAAAACCTTACCACGCACCAAATCTTCTATCACCTGGCTTAATACCGATATAATAGTAGTGTTTCCAATTCTTGCTAAAGCAACAGAAGCTGCTGAAAGGATAAAATCACCAGCTAAAACAGCCTGAAAAAAAACCAAGAGAAGATTTTTTTTTTTTTTTTAAATGTCTCTTCATGTAAAAAAATACTAGGGACAATCTGATTCCCTGTATATTTTCCAGGTCTAGTCACATTACATCATTTTCCTCATAAAGTGTACATTTTTTACCAAAAATTGGAAAAAGGGAAAAATAGTTACAGTATTTAAATTTGAACCATTTTGGAGTTCCCATTTTACAGTGATCTCTTTTTTCCTATATCTGAACGTGTTTTACTGCGAGGTAAAGAAATAAGTTTTAAACATTATATACTGTATTGTATGGTAACTGTGCTACTGTTATTGTGTAATGTCAATTAGTTCTAAAGTGTCTTAAAAATCTTGGAAGTGTCATTGATCTTTGTCATCCCCCAGGATTTCATAAAGCATTTGGAAAAAAAAATTATTCAGGAAGAAGCTTAGTCATCTTACATATTTCACAAGAGAATGATAACAGCATATATTTAACATTTTAAAGCCTGAAAATTCTAATGCTAGCGTAAAAGCTCTTTTGGTTTGTTATTTCAACAGGGGAAACCAATACATGAGGTGCTTAAAAGGAGGCATATTTTCATAGCATTTCAACATGATTTTAGCTACTGTATGCAACTGCCATTAGAGTCTATAGGAATCACATAGTAAAAACATCTTCCCACTATACTTTGAAAATGTACGGTTAGAAAGTTTATCCATTTTATCCCCTGTATATAGGAATTTATAACATGATCACAGTATGTGATCAGCTCAGATTGTACCTCTTTTTCTAAACATCCCCAGCTTCTACCATAGCCACACGCTACTGCCAAGAAGACACACACTAAATACAGTAACTCCTCACTTAACGTTGTAGTTATGTTCCTGAAAAATGCAACTTTAAGTGAAACGATGTTAAATGAATCCAATTTTCCCATAAGATTTAATGTAAATGCGGGGGTTAGGTTCCAAGGAAATTTTTTTGGGAGCAGACAAAAGGCACTATCTACTGTACTGTACTGTGGTGGGGAGTATCAGAGGGGTAGCCGTGTTAGTCTGGAGCTGTAAAAAGCAACAAAGAGTCCTGTGGAACCTTATAGACTAACAGACATATTGGAGCATAAGCTTTGGTGGGTGAATACCCACTTCTTCAGACATGTGGTGGGGAGGTGCCCCTGGCTTACCCCTGGGGCTCAGAGCTGGGGGTGCAGGGTCTGGGAGGGAGTTAGGGTGTGGGAGGGCGCTCAGGTGGGGGTGCGGGAGGAGGCTCAGGGCTGGGGCAGGCAGGAGGTGCAGAGCACTTACCTGGGGCAGCTCCTGTTTGGTGCAGGTGGCTCTGCACAGCGTGGCACCGACCCATGGTGGCGATTCTGGAAGTTCCCCCTTTTCCCCCCGGCAGGCAGGGCCACACAGAATGCAGGGGTTTTAGGGGCTGCAGGGCCCTGCAGCTCTAAAGCCCCTTTAGGAATGTGGCCCTGCGAACACAAGCCGGAGGACTCAGGAGGAGCAGGGCAGCTGCGCAGCCGGAGAGAAGCGGCTCTTTCCCCTTCAAAGCGCCGCTTCTCTCCGGCCGGCTTTGAAGGGGAAAGCGCCGCTTCTCTCCGGCCGCTGGCTGCGCGGCTGCCCCTGCTCCTCCTGAGTCCTCCGGCCCGTGCTCGCAGGGTCACATTCCGAAAGGGGCTTTAGAGCTGCAGGCCAGGGCTCCAGGGCCCCTTTAGCCCAGGGCCCTGCAGCCCCTAAAGCCTCTGCGTTCCGGGTGGCCCTGCCTGCCAGGGGGAGGGAGGGGCAGCTTCCCCACTCGCTCGCTCCCTCCCTTCCAGAAAGTCCTTCCCCACTCGCTCCCTCCCTTCCAGCTGTTTGGCGGCGGGGGAAGCACTGAGGGGGAGGAGGCAGAGAAGAAGAACTTGTGCAATGCTCCCTTGTAAAGTCAGCCAAATGACGTTATAAGGGAGCACTGCACAACTTTAAACAAGTATGTTCCCTAATGGAGCAGCGACGTAACTTCAAAACAACGTTAAGCGGGAGGACATTAAGTGAGGAGTTACTGTATTAGCAACATGACAAATACAAATCTCCACTTTACCAGTACTGTATAAAATGACAGACTC
Source organism: Emys orbicularis (assembly GCF_028017835.1). Lineage (NCBI taxonomy): Eukaryota > Metazoa > Chordata > Testudines > Emydidae > Emys > Emys orbicularis. The sequence continues at coordinate 265,203,067 of NC_088684.1, read as the reverse complement.
ACCTTTCTCTCCCCCCAGATTTGATTAACAGTCATTTTTCCTCTCCGAGAATTTGCATCATCAATGACATCATCATGAACTAGACTAGCAGTATGGATCATCTCTGCAATTATGGCCACAGAGCGTTGGCTTGCTTGCACCTCCCTAAAATTATAAAAAACCCACACCTTTAAGTGTCAATCAAGTATACTATGTGCACTGCAATATGCTCATGAAAAACCTCTATGCAAACTAAGAGAAACTATTATTTTTCAATAGCAGTGGTTCTCAAAACATTTTCATGTTCTGAACCTATCGTTGACTGCCAACCTTCTGAACTTTGTATAAACAGACAAGAGAAAAGTCGGATCATTTTAATACAATGAGTGAAATTGGTTGGTTACATCTCCCCATTTTGTAGCAGTCTGTATATAGGCTTGTTTCTGCAACTCGAAGTTAATGGGAGTTATGCCATTAACTTCAATGAGAACTGAATCAGGCTCTATATATCTCTGGATATAAGGCTTCAACATCTTGCCTCACTGCTTGCAACCCTCACTGCTCACAACCTTCACTGCTCCAATATCTGCAAGTCAGGATACAGTTTGGTTCTGTCTTCCTGTGTTTGTGCTACTGTCCTTCCCAATTTTGATGTTTCCCGCAAATTTGATTGTGACTGAATTTACACCAAAGAAAGACTTGGACAATGATACTTGAAGGAGCCACAGAATGCAGATACACCTCTACCTCGATATAACGCTGTCCTCGGGAGCCAAAAAAATCTTACTGCATTATAGGTGAAACTGCGTTATATCGAACTTGCTTTGATCCACCCGAGTGCGCAGCCCCCCCCCTCCCCCCGGAGCACTGCTTTACCACATTATATCCGAATTCATGTTATATCGGGTCACGTTATATCGAGGTAGAGGTATACTTGTGAGTTCTGCTAGTCAAAAACATCTGAAAACCTTTAGTGTTCCCTGGGCTGGGCTACATTTAGCAAGAGGCATCACTATTTTAAAATTGATATCCTTCCCTACTCTAACAGAAGCAGATTTCAAGATCATGTGAAAGTGCCCTGTAGACCATAGTTTGAAAAACCACTACTCTAAGAAAATTACATTAAATGGTCCTGGGTTTTACTGTAGTATCCTTTCTTCTGTTTATGTTATTTAAAGAACAATTCCGCCACCACCATCCTGACTCAGGGGTTCTGATAAATTTAGTAAACTTAAATGGCAGGTTCAAGAAAAATAAAAAGGCTGCAAGCATGAATATATAGCTGAGTATAGGTTTGGAACTGAAATTTAAGTAAATTTTGCTGATAATCCATGAGCCAGGATACCAGATTACTCTTCCATAGGAGTGCAGGGCCACCACAGCTAAGTAGAAAAACACCTAAGACTCAATGAACATAAGGAACAGATTTGTTCTACAATAAGTTGCATTTTTCAGTCCCTTTTTTGACCATATTTTATAAATTTCACCTTACTCTTCCCATGCAGCCCTAGCAATGTTTGTGTAATACAATGGCATACTTTACATGCAAAACATTCAAGAATCAGTTGAGGTCAAAGTTTGCAAGAAAAAAAGACTTTTGAAAAATATTATTGGCGACTTTTAGACATTAGTTTTCTTTCCCCATCCATACTTGTGGGTGAAACATACATACAGTAGAACCTCAGAGTTACGAACTAACCAGTCAACACACACCTCATCTGGAACGGGAAGTACACAATCAGGCATCAGCGGAGACAAAACAAAAACAAAAAAACCCGCAAATACAGTACTATGTTAAAGGTTAACTACTAAAAAAAAAAAAGCAGCATTTTTCTTCTGCATAGTAAAGTTTCAAAGCTGAATTAAGTCAATTTTCAGTTGTAAACTTTTGAAAGAATAACCATAATGTTTTGTTCAGAGTTATGAACAATCTCCATTCCTGAGGGTGTTCATAACTCTAAGGTTCTACTGTAGGTCTAATTAAGAGCAAAATAACTGCATTAAAGGAATATTATTCACAGAATGTCCAGTTCAAGTGCAACCCTGATTTTTCCAAAGCATGGTCATGACCCCCAGGATTGTATTGTACTCTCCTATTTTAGATTCTGCAGCATTTCTCAAATGCAGCCACTGTGGCTGCATGAGGTCACCAGAGGCTCTTCTTGCGGCCACAGCCTCCTGGGCTGTGATTAGGGGAAGGGGGCAAAGTAGCGGCCCCTCCCCTCCCTGTTGCTCCTGGATGCACTGCCTTGGTGTTGGTTGCTGGAGCCACCAGCAAGGGTTGGGTCCTGCCCACCTCTGGAGATACCTAGGGCACAATGCAGGAGGACCAGGCAGCCGGTGAGTTCCCCACCTTCCCAGAGGCGGTGGGGCTCAGGCTTTGGGCTTCAGCCCTCAAGTGGCAGGCTCTGGCCGAGGTGCTTCAGACTCCATCCCCAGGCTCCAGACGCAGCGCTTCAGGTTCCAGCCCCCCCACTGCCTCCCCCGATCCACCATTCAGGGCTTAATTTGTCCCCAGGCTTGGCGGGGCTGAGTAAGACTGCTGTGAAAAGTGATACTTGTATGTTTGTTAATATCACTTTTCACAACAGACTTACTAGTTAGCAATAAATAAATTACAATGATTTGGACACATATATATGCATATTTATTTGTTTTTCCTAAAGCTAATTACATATTTTAGGAAAAAGTATGAAAGTGGCCATCAAAAAATTTGTCCTGAGAACCCCTGATCTAGAGTGAAGTAATGAGGCAACAGACTACATCATGCCCAAGGTCATCTGGTTCCAAAGAGACCGCACTTTAGAACATTGCAAAGTTGATTGGCATCCTTGTTGCTGAGGATGGTTTTAAAGGGATGCCTGAACAGCTGGACTGCAGACCCTTAAAGTATGCAGACCCTTATCTTCACTGTGCTCCACACATGGGAGGTCTGAATTGCAGACTCTCCAAAGCTGGTTGACAACTCACTAACATCTGGAGACATGACCAGCAAGCTTAGAAATCTGTATTCTAAATTTGAAAGACACAGAATGCAGCCTCCAACGACTGTTGAACTGACTCTCTTGATTCCTCTAAGATTTTGGGTGTCTTCAGAGACTGAGATAATTGCGATTGTATTGCATCATTCATTCTGTCAGAATATGAACATGAACACTTATCAACCAAAGCCACACCTTGATTGGCCAATTAAGTCTTTTGGATGATGTCACACCAGTGATTTAACTCAATGGTTCATAGCTGCTTATTTATTTATTTTTTAAAGAGGTGGAGGGGAAGTAATGAGGGAACATATATGGGGTTAGCTGGGGTATAGAGGACAGCAATGAGGGAGCAGAAAAAGCAACATTTTCAAATCATTCCCTTCCTCAGAAGCGCCAACCTGCTCTTCCAGCAAAAGTCTGAACCCTTAAAAATGAGCCAATCATGCTAATTTCCAGCAGAATCAGAATAAATTAAAGAGAAAACATAAAATCTTGAAATCACTTCAACTAATTACAAAAGGAATTTAAGTCTTGTTGCACATGGTTTAAATACATTTAAATTTAATAATCAGCAATGAAACTGGAAGGTGACATCTTGCCAGTCTGCCGACATAGGTGCCAAGATATGACCCTATTTTTATGCAGAGCACTTCATAGCTTTTAGTGGGGAATTCTGCATGCAAAACAATGGCAGGATATGGCTTGTAGTTTGTGAAAAAAGGAATCATTGCTCAGTATAAGAATAAAAGCTGGACACTTTCATGGTTGTTTTAAGATAGCTCTAATATGCATTAGAAACTTTGTTAGTTCAACACTTCAGTATAAATTTTTTTCCATAAAATTATTTTTAGTAAATCATACAACTTACCTTAAAACAACTGTAAAAGTTTCCAGCCTCTTTCATGCATTCAACTGCTCATTGGAATTCCCTTTGTCATAAACTATGTCAGCAGACTGGACTTCCTGCTGGAAAGTAGCAGTAAAATGGCAGCGCTCATTGACACACCAGAACCATTCAATGGTATGAAGATAGCACAATAATGACAGACATTTCAAAAGCAAGTTTTGAAAGTTCTGTTTTAAAAAGTACAGTTCTTCTCCGAAAAGTGACTTTAAAAATGGCATTCTAGGGTTCACATTTGTGGTGTCTCTGATTTCTGTACAAAATGTGCCAATTTTACAAGGAACTTTTTAAAAAAAATTAGCTAATATTTCTGAAAACTCAATCTGGGCATCAAGCAAGGTCCTTTCAATCTCACACACCAGTAACAGTAATAAAGATTCTGCAGGCAAAGTTATTCCCTCTGTAATGCTACTGGAAGCCCTGATAGAAGCATAATAAATTTTGTTGATGATGCTCAAGAAATAATAGGAACTAGGTCCTTCTCTCTTAGCAGCTTCCACTCCGCCATGCTAACAGAAGGAAAAAAAAAATTTAGTGATTAAGGTCAGCAGATAATGCTGGATACACACAGACTGGCTGAGGATGACGGTGCCATTTTTACAAAGTTCTCAGAGTAGAACCACACCAGCATTTTATATATTATTTAGTAAATATGTGCAACTTTAACCGCCTTTTTGTGTATATGCATTATGATAGCCTTTAATTACACGATCACATATTGTTTTGTTAGCAGGCCCCTTGCTTTGTTTTGTGCACATACTGGACAGACAACAAGACAGGTTTGTATAGTAAATTGGTGTTGGGACTGCAGTACCCTTGACCTTTTCTGCTAGTATGGTGTGCAGTCGACAGAGGCCTGCTGCAAGAGGCAGAACGATGTTTTGGGTAAGGCAGTATTTCTGTATGGAACTCATTATTTACAACTTCATAGAGCTTTGTAACACCCTGCCAGGTAGGTAAGTACCGCTATTCTGACTTTAAGGATGGGGAAAAACAGCAATGGGTGGGCTGACCCCCAGTCCTATGCGCTGACCACACCTCGCAGGATAAGCTTCCACTCCCTGCTGGGAATCTGTTGCTGGGGAGGAAGTGTGTACGTTCAGGAGTGTAAACCAGAAGTTGCGAGGGTGCAAGGAGTTGGGGAGGCATGGATTACGGAGCTGTCAAGATAGCTACCTGATGTAAACAGCTGAACAATAAGCAATGTACATGATGATTGTGAGGAAGTGAAGATGCTGTCAAGTAGTCCTATACTATAGTAATGAATGGAGTGTCAGAACCGATATAGATTGGACAGCGACAGAGACGTCAGCTTTGTTTCTGTTGCCCTTCGAGGGGGTCTATTCTCCCTACTTTGTTTCTAAGTCTCTTGTGCTCACCCCATTTTTCCTCCTTTGATATTTCTATATCTCTTCCTCCTTCTCGTTTGTTTCAGTCGCTCTCTGAATTATGGCTACAGCAGAGGACATGCATATTTCTAGTTACAAACTATAGGTGGTGCGTCGGGGAAACCAATAAAGTGCAGAAGCACAGCTCCCGTCAGGCAAAGGGATAATTCTCTTTAGTGATAATTCTGTGAGATTCTCCCATTATGTGTTGTGAATAACTCCAGGAGAATGTGTGAAAACACAGGATTCACACAATCCCAATTTAAACCCCTTACCAGGACTCCAGCTCTCACACGCAGAGATAAATTTCAACAGTTAAACAACAGACAAAAAGCTATTGCCCAAGGGACCTAAACACTTAGGTTTGTATTTACAGCACTACGATCTTTAAAAGAGAAGAAAAATTATACCAGCGCTGAACAATTTGCATACTTCATCCACTGATCTTGTGATGAGGACACAAGGGATCCAAAACATTAACTGAGTGTGTAATTTTCCTTGCAGTGGCTTGGATAATGTGAACTTGTTGAAGGGGGGAAAAAAGCTAATTTACTGAGAATAGCTTGGGGACCCATTTTTTTATTGTAAGAAACATGACCATGCCATCAATCCTGCAAGCTGTTCTGTGTGGGTGGATTCCTGCTTCTGCATGGAGCTCCAATAGGATTCTGCATGGGCACCGGGGTCCATCCATGCAGAACACATACCAGAATTAGGGCCTAAGATTGTGTAAACTGATGTTCTGCTATTTTAATGGATACAGAGGGAGCATTTTCCTTTCTACTGCTATTTACACAGCAAACAAGATTTTAACGGGAAAATATGTTGGCTGCAGAAGGTTGTACAAGAGTTGGGACTGGCAGTTGGAGAAGAAGAAAATGAAATGCAGTGTCAGTAACACAACCCCTGGAGGCAGAGAGAAGGAGGGCTCAGCTGATGAAAAGCAGAGCAAACTGTCTGAAGAACAGTGCCAGGGAAGAAAAAGGATGAAGAACAAAAACCAGTAAAAGGGACCACTGAGAAAATGGCAAAAAGACCAAAAAAAAAAAAAAAAAAAAATCCACCTGAAAGTGGGAAGTTACTTTTCTTTAAAAATTGTGCTTTTCTGAAGAGATCATCTGGCAGGAGTCACAATCCTATATCTTTGTTTCTTTGCACAAGACTAGCTGAACTCTCTTAGCTCTCAAGGGTTTTTGATCTTTGAGGGCAGCAGTAGCATGGTGAAGTATAATCAAGGCACCCTATTAATATTTGTGGGCTCTCCCCCCCTGCCAGATATAATGCTGCCCTCCAACTGTTCCCGTCAATTTCTTTGATTGCACAGAGGGGTGAAGCTCCTAGAAAGAAAAGTAAAGTAAAAATGATCATTAAGATAAGACAAAAAAATGCTTCAAAAGGAAAGATAAGATCCATGAGAAAAACATCTCAAATAGGTAAACTCCAAACATGAAGGGGAAGTGGATGGGTGAGTGAGACTCACCCATAATGATATTTTCAGAGAAGCAAAATTATAGATGAATAATGTTCCCTTCTCCATAGGTAGCATCTGTGCAGGATTCTCACTCTTGGATAGTAAAAAGAAATAACTTGCCAAAAGGAAATGAAAGCACAGCTGTAAAGAGCCTCAACAACAAAGCTAATGACAATGTGAACAGGAAATACATGTTTGTGTACATTTATCATATAGTATACAATGACTAAGAGACCTCTCAAAGTTCAGCATCAGATCAGGTATATGGCCTGCTAGAAAGACCTCAACACTAGAGAAAAGATCCAGGCAAAACTTGAACTCATAAGCCAGTATCCCAAAATAAAACAAACCTTAATTTTTGGTTTGACCTCCCCTACCCTGGAAACATGTATCAACATGAAAAACAGTATACTGCAGACTTGCATAAACATACATATATACATTGTGTAAAGTCATCTAGATTTACCTAGAGAGAAAGGGGGATGCAGCAAGGAAGAAGAGAAGAAAATGAAATCCTGGTATTTCATTCCTTTTCCCCTTCCAAAGCATTTCATTTTTCTCACTACCCAGCATTTCATTTCCAAAACTTAGACAAAAGGGAGGCAGTTATTCAGCTTGTCTGGACACAAACAGCTGGAATAGGGTAGGTGACAGAGAAGCCTGAAATATCAAAAATGGTTCAGGAAGCACTGACACTGACTGCATGAAAACCAACAAGCAAAAGATGCCAGGGACACCAGTCTCCATGCCAAAGCTTTTGCACTGAGAAAAGAAGCATCTGCCTCAGCACAAAAATCATTCCAGTGTACTGATAATCATACTCCTGCTGATACGGGGGAAGGGAATGCCCGAAAGCTGGTACAGAGAGTTTAATGAAGGCATCCTGTCTAGCCACAGAGGAGCCTGCCCATGTCTAAAGGAGAACACACACACACACACCCCACCCCACCCATGTTTCTTCAGGACATTGAACAGATGGCAAAGCCCACACCAGATCATCTGAGTTCATCTTCAGAGTTGTCAACCCAGTTTCCCAAAATAAATAAATAAATAAAAATAAAAAAATAAAAATCAGCACCCACTTTGATAAACGATTTTTCAGCTGCTCTATTCTCTGTCAGGAATAGAGCATTAAAAACATTGTATTGCCACCACTAGCTGAAGCAAGGGAAAGATTGAAATTAAACGTATTTTTAAATTAGTAAAAGTGGAGTGGGGACAATAAAGCATAATGTTAAGATGAATACAATTATGTAACTGATAATAAGGGTTTAATGATAAAGATAGTTTTGAGCAGTTGCAGCCAGGAATAACAAGGTGGTGATCACAGGGAATCATAGCCAGTGAAAATTAAAAGGTGGTCTTGGAGCGATTTGGCCAACAGCAAACAGGCAGGCTGAGGTGAGATAAAGGTCACTCCAAAAACCTGGAGGGAGGAGTCAGTCGAGCATGGCATAGGTTTTCAATCAGGTCCTCCTTTGATTGACAGATGAGTTTAGCAGCTATGATTGGTTCATAAGAACAAACCAATCAGGGAAAGCATAAGGATGATGATTGTGGATGAGTATGCTAATGATAAGGATTGAACAATCAATCAATCAGAATAGGCTACAATCTGTATACAAGGCAGGTTGCTGACAGGCTTCATTCACTGTGAGTGGGAGGCGCTGGAGTGAGTAAACATTAGGAGAATCATCAGAAGCTGAAATCACTGAAGAAAGAAGAACCAAGGCAATGCAGTTGGAGCAGTGGCAAAGAGCAGAGGGACAGAAGACTGTGGAGAAGTATGACGACACTCACATAAGAAATTAGAATGTATGAATGTATATGCCTGAGATAATAAAGCTGGATGTTTGTGTACATACATTTGTTATTTTAAGTTGTAATAAGAACTTGCTGTCAGCATCCTGTATGTGATTGGCCATCACATGCAGAATGTAACCACTTAAAGCTATTTCCCATTGTATAATATTGCAATGTTGGGTACTTTAATGTGTATATGTGCCAAGGAAATTTATTTTACCTTTTTGATGTATGCCTTTTGGAAGAATTTAATGTTTTAGATTTATTGTATGAAGACATATTGTGTCAAATAAAGTTTATTTTTGTTTGCAAAGATTGCTGCCTGAGTGTCGATCCTTTGAGCAGAAGGCAGTATCCATGTCCTCCCAAGGGTCAACACAGTTAGTCTGTTCTGGGAGTTCTCCAAAGGTCAAAGGGAAACCCCTGGTAAAACCCTGGCAATTCCTCCATAGTGGGCCACCCCCTTTCAACTACCAAAAACAGACAAATTGAGGATTAAGTTACTGATATAGGCAGGCCACTGTGGGGGTGCCTTAAGTCTCATTTTGGGGGTAACAACTTCTTCTAGCTGTAACTCATCAGTAAGTTCAAAGATATCTCATCATGGAATAGGGATTATAAATTCTAATTCTATAGTATGAGACAATATATTCACGTGATGTTTAAGAAAAGTTTTGTAAATGACTTCCAATAGTTCATGGATTAGGGACCTAATCTTATGGGGTTCCAGGGGCTTCTATATAGCTTATTTAGGTTAATCTTTCTATCTACCCAATGGGACTCAGTGCTCAGTCTAGAAGATACCATCAGAGATGCTTAGTTTTGCAGTTCTCAAACTGTGGATTTGTGTCTCCAGAGATAACATGCTTGTTAACAGCAAAAACGTTTTAAAATAAATAAATATGTAGAGGTGAGAAATAACAGACCTCAACCCTATTGTCCCTTTGCAAATTCGCGTACACAGAGTCAATCCCTTGCCTCTCTCTAAAAGTGCAAAGTTTCAAAAAGTTCAATGAATAGAAGATTGTTGGGGGCGGAATAGATCTGGACAAGGAGAAGAAGTCTGGAGATAAACGTGAGAAGTGAGAGACATATGCTTGTTTTGTTAAAATATTATACGTTTGTTGTTGAAGAAAAAAATCCAGAATACTTAACGTTGTTGTTTTAGTTAAATAAAACAATTTAAATGTCTGTCTGGTGATATTCTCCTCCTAATACAGCATGGCAAGAAAATCCTCCAAATATTAATGATTAAACTGTTGAATTAGGGATAGTTCCCAGTGATTTCATAAATATCTGCTTCAATTACTTTTGGTAAATGAAATAACCAATCATTCATTTTCTGATATAGCTATAAAACTAATCTGAAAAATTTTCAAAATAAATCACTGTTTAAAAATGTATAGTGTGTACCTTCTAAAAATGAAACCTACATCTATCTCTGAGTTGTGAGGAATATGCATTAAGGTTATAACAACCAACAAGAATGCACTTTTATGTAGAAAACCATGATTAAATCGAGTCTTCCTCACTAGTGATTTAAATCATGATCTAAATCAAATCCACCCTGTCACCAACCCAGATAGGCACTGAACCACAAAACAAAAACAAGCAAGTGGCTTACCAAGAACTAATGTGCTCAGTAGCCATAAAACTGCCTAATAAATTTAGATGTCGAGGGGTGGGAAAATAAAAGAAACCGTGAAAGCACTGCTGAAGTACACAAAAGTGCCTGAACCAAAGGCCTCAGAAATTTAGAATACTGAACTGGAGTTGACTAAAGGCTGGAACCGAGAAATCAGGTCCGGCTCCAGGCACCAGCGCAGGAAGCAGGTGCTTGGGGCGGCCAATGGAAAGGGGCGGCACGTCCGGGTCTTCGGCGGCGGGTTCCTCTCGGAGGGAAGAACCGGCTGCCAAAGAATGAATGAAGCAGCACGGTAGAGTAGCCGCCGAAGTGCCGCCGATTGCGGCTTTATCTTTCCCCCCCCCCCCCCTTCTTCGCCGCTTGGGGTGGCAAAAAAGCTGGAGCCGGCCCTGCGAGAAATGATATCTAAAATGATGGGGGAGGGATATCTAAAATAGGGGGGAGGCATAACTCAGTGGTTTGTGTATTGGCCTGCTAAACCCAGGGTTGAGAGTTCAATCCTTGAGGGGGCCACTTAGGGATCTGGGGCAAAATCAGTACTTGGTCCTGCTAGTGAAGGCGGGGGGCTGAACTTGATGAACTTTCAGGGTCCCCTCCAGCTCTATGAGATAGGTATATATAACCCTTCCCCCTTTTCCAAGCAACAGTCTCTGTCCTTTGCTGAATACAGACAGGAGGATCTGTCTGGAAAATTGGTGGAGGGCAGCATTTACAACCAGTAGGGGTAATGTGAGATAGCCTGTACAGGGCCTGCATCATGTTCTACCTCAAGGGCCAAACAACCTAAAGGAATTATGCCAGTTTTGAGCTAATCCTAATTTCTGGGAGTGAAAATCCTGAACAAATTATATCTTTAGAGAAAATAGTTTTTTCCTCCTAGTTATTGTTCATCTTGCTGCATAGAGTGTATGAAAGGTACTAATTGCTTCCAGGCCTGTCGTGTTTAAATATAAAATACTATTTCCCTCCCACAATGAACAAGTTCTTACTTAGTAGCTATAGAGATGCTTATAAATAGAACAATAGTTTGGGTGAAGTGTAAACTGGTTTACTGGGTAGTGTGTGTAGTAACAAACTATTTATGTTACAAGATGTGACTATGACCAAAATCTTCACAAATACCAGAACTGGGGATTGTCTCTTTCCCTTCCATAACTACAACCGTACATTTCACAATTCTACTGGAAAAGTTCACCAAAACTATTTATTCAGCTCCACAATAGAGATCACTGTTTTGTGAGTGTAAAATGTACTTAATGATACAAAATAAAATTGACGTTTCATGGGTCACCTTATTGTTTTGATGAAGTCACTAGACAAATTTTGTGAAATTTTAAAGACTGATAGGTCTATTTGTCCATACCAATATATTTCAAAACCAGGGACTCACCCGGAGTTATTATGGTGAATATTGCACGCTCTTGCCATTAGCACCACAATCATTGGTCGAAAGGCTTTCCCTTTTCCATCAAAGTAATATTCACACATTTCCCTAAGTTCTGCTGTAGATACAAGTAATTCCTGTAAACAGAACAATGTATTACTTTCAAAGATACATAATCAACCTGGATTACAGGTCAGGAACATGCATTCAAATCCTTTTAGCTAGTTGTTTGGTTTTTCTCCCTCCAATTTATGTTAGAACTGGTTTTAAGACTATTCTTAAGACTATTCCTCATGATAACTTGGGGGGAAAAAAGATTAAGAACAGTGAAGTACTCTAGATAGTGGAAACAGAGAGTCATTTTTCTGCTTCCATCAGTTACGTAATGATTTCCTCTTCCCCTTCATTTTAGATTTAGAGGAGATCACATGACAGCAATACACGTAGACTATCAAGAGAAATCTTCCTTCAATTACTTTGCTTAGAGTTTTGGTAAACTTTAAAGGGAACCAGATGGTAGCATTAACTGTTTTCAATGTCAGAATCATTACATTGTCCTAAAGCATTCACCAAAACCTCCTACCTTTTTAATATCTTCACATAGATTCTTCAAGTCTTTCCGACCAAGTTTAAAAGGGTCCTTGAATTTTTCATCAGTAACTGTTTTACTACAGCTACATGTTCGTGAGGTTGTTGTATGATGAAACCTGGCAACCGTATGATCCAAAAGAATTAAGATTGTTAAAAATGGCTTTTTTTCTGACTTTACACAACAGAAACAATTCATGAAGGCTCTTGCCTCCCCAAAAATACTTTCAGACAGCACAGTGAGACGTTTAGCATGGCTACATGTCAGGATATGTTAAATGTGACACAGATTTTAGAGTGATGTGTAAAATGCAGCATTTGAGAAAATGTGTTCAGTAAACTAGAGAGGACTTTTTTAGCAATGCAATTTTTGTTTTTCTTTCCTTGACAGCCAATTTGCAGGTGTAGTCAACACCTGCAATTTGGTGTCAACAGAATGACTTTACCATCCCTTTTTTTCTTAAAGAAAGTGGTTTCTATTTTGGAGTTGAATATACTCTACACTCTATGCAGCTAGTAACTCTGGCCAACCATGTCTACATCAAATTCAGTCCTCCGGGTAGGACAAAGAGTCAGAGCCTCGTTCTGGATATGCCAGGATCGATAGGGAATGAGCCTAATTTCCTTGAATTTGAGGGTTATATCCACACACTAGGTTGCCTCTATTTCAACCTCAGGACATTACCTGAGCTTTTTTCATTGCTGCAAGTTTTTCCATGATGGGAGCATTTCAGTCTACCTTCATGCCACATCAACAGAAAATGTAATATGACCTATATTAAATTGGTCTTGTACACACTAGGGTGAATAATCTCATTTTACAGTCTGTTGTAATAACCAAAGCATTACAGTTTAAAATCCACAACTTCACATATGCAATCTACCTAATATAATTACTTTACCTACTTTCGTTGTTACCTAGCAATATGGAGCTTCAACTTACCGCAAAAATATACTACGAATTTTTGGAAATGACAAAACTGAACTTCTCCCCAGAAAATAATGCATCTGCAGAAAGAAAAGACTACTTTTACTCTAAAATCAAAATTGTTAAATTCAGTGGAACTATATGATCATTAATACTTGTTCATTAATATTTTGTTCCAGTATTTCCTCATATAGATAGAGAGTTGTAAAACCCAGTGCAAAGGCAGTATTGCAATTGTTTCCTTACACGATGTGGTATGTACATATATATAGCCAGTTAACTACTTGATAAGCTGACTCCTGCACACAGGAATGCCGAACTTACTCCTTCTAGTCACTAGGAAGAACCAGGGAGGCACCTTTTATCTAACTGATATCTGAAAGCTGTACTAGCAAGACCCAGTTTGTGCACTCAGGGGAGGCACAGTCTCCTTTCAATGGCTCATTATCTTGCAGGTAGATTTGGGTTGAGCTGCCAAAGGACAAGAACTACTGGCACGACCCATGTTGGTATTTCCAGGAATTGCTACACTAATAAAAAAAAAAGTGTGCATCCTCTGCTTTCCCCTAAAGAGGTTTTAATTCAGCATGCCTCCTACCTTAGTCCCTTGTGCACAGAGAGTAAGGCTTGGTCTACACTTGGGAGGGGAGGGGGAGGAGAGAAGAATCAATCAAAGTTACGCAACTTCAGCTACGTGAATAACGTGGCTGAAGTTGACGTACTTAGATCTACTCAATGCGGTGTCTTCACTGCGGTAAGTCGACTGCTGACACTCCCCCGTCAACTCCGCCTGCGCCTCTTGCTCCAGTGGAGTACCAGAGTCGACTGGAGAGCGCTCAGCTGTCGATTTATCACGTCTTCACTAGACACGACAAATCGACCCCCGCTGGATCGATTGCTCTGGAGGTAAGTGTAGACATGCCCTAAGAAAGAATACTGCACAGGCTTCAAACCCTCACCATCCACCCATCCTTCCTGGAAAAGTTAAAAGATAAAGAAGTTAGGCCTAGACAAGAAGTGAACATTCAAATCAGCACAATTCCCGCTAAAGATCAAAATACTAATGCCACAGGACTCACTGTGAATCCTGCCCCTTCATAAAATCTCGCTTGGGGAGGTACAAGGACAATTCATTGGGCATTTGCAGATTACAGTTGCAGCAGCTGGAGCTGCTACTATGACATATCCATGATTTCAGTCTCTTTCAGTGGACAACTGGTATCCCATTTCCTTGTAAGTGCCACAAAATGTCTGATGGGAAAAGGGAAGTTTTGCTCCCCTAACCCCCCCAACTGCACTTCAGGAACAGTGGATGTAGCTAATTACTTAAGTGTTTTCCTCAAAATGCAGCATGAGACGCAGTGACTATTTGGTGGTTTATATGAGAAACTGAGGCACTGAAGGCAATTTTTTATTTTATTTTTTAACCTCAGGTCACGCATACCAATCAATCAATACAGCCAGCATTTCTTAGTGCAGGTCAAGCCAACAACCCGACATTGAGAAATAGACCTAAAACACAACCATAATTTAAAAAAACAACAAAAGAAACCCTCTCATTTGGACTACAAAAAATGTGAAAACTGTATTTTCTTGCCAAACAAACTCAAATTATAGGTGATAATGAAAACACTGGTTAATTAGCCTAGTTCTCCTAACACAACTATAGGAAAACCTTTATAGGGTCTTCCCCCCAACAAAACAAGTCCCGACCCCATAAAGACTTTAATTTAGCAGGAGTAGTCTTGTTTCAGGGCATACTAAGGAGGATCAAGGACGAGGGGAAATGAAAATCCCCCATCCCTTTGCAGGGAAAGAAAAGCTGAGAGAAGCTTAATTCAGGCTGTGATTGCAGTGGGACTACTCGTGCTTAAAGTTTCATATGTATGTTTGCAAGACCGGGACCTTTGCATTTGTGTCTAATCTATTAAACTACTTTAAAAACAATCAATCAATCTAGTTTTATATTAATTATAGATGTAAGAAATAAATTCCACTTGTTCTGAATGCCAGAAAACAACATTATTTTTTACAGTTTTCTTCTGCATTTCCACCTTTGTTGAACTCTGGTCTATCTCAATTTACACATTTAGTTAAAGTGATCAACAGTGTCTTGAGGTATGTCTACACTTATGGCGGCATATAGAGTACAAGACACTGCATGCCCAGCTAGCACGGGTGAGGCACCACCAAAGCGACAAGAATGCAGACATACCTAGAGTATATATATACCCTATGTGATTCTCTACACACCCAAGCAATACTTCCCACATCTACACTGCTATTTTTAGCAGCGTAGTGTCCCACTTCCAGAGCCTTAACCCACTGCAGCTCTGGCAACTCCCTGCTGCTGGAGCCTTTCCCTGCTGCTTTCCTGTGGTGTGTAGCTACATGTACCCTACATGCCTCTGTCATTGTAGACAAGGCCTTAGATTCTGGTTACTTCACCAAGACCCCTGCTGAATTACAGATACAGTACCAGCAAACAGACCATTTACTTCATCAGTTCTGTATAAATCTAATCACACCCTCATATATTCACAAAAGTAATAAAAAAAACCCAAATCAAACATGTATTTGGGTCACTGCACAGTATTTAAAATCTAAACAGTCATAAAGCAAACATAAAAAATGTCATTATCAAATCAAGTCTTATGACATTCTCTAATTACCCTTGAAACTTCTTTTTAAGCAAATGAAAGGGATACTATCAGGTTGTTTTTTAAAGAAGTTCCTTAGAAACTAATATTACATTAAAAAAGTAAAACTAATTTAAAACTTCTAATTTCTCTCACTTGAGCACTGAAAATACATTAGTCACTTTTTTCGATCAATTTCACTTTCAGGCATTACTACAATTAAGCATATATGCAGTGCAATAATGCAGGGGAATGTTAATTTGTTAACAAAATTTATTAATTTTCATTATCTCTCAATACAGATCAATTATAAATAATTCTGTAAGTACAGAAAGACCTACATTTTGGGCCAGAAGTAAAGTAGTAACAGGAAGCTACTTTCACGTGGAAGGTTACAGCACATCCATTTTGAGAGCTTTTAGGCCTGGAAGCTATCTGCAGTTCCTCGTGGATACAATAGAAGCTGTCAGATGCCTGACTAGCAGCATTCTCCCAGAAAAGGTGAGGGCTTGAGATTACCATGTTGCATATTTCTGCACACGTTCACGTGTCTTTCACTGACTGCAAACATACCCACCACCCTGGTACCCCAGCCCTCACATACCAACCCCCACTCTGAACATCCCTGTCCTCTGTACCGTATAAAACATTAATATATTTCCTTCCCCTTCTGAACCCCATAGACATGCCATCCATGTCCCCTGCACTCCACATGCTCCTCCCTCCTTACCTTGCACTTCATGCCCCCAGCCTACCAGCCCAGTACCCCTTACACCCCATGAGCCCCTTAACCCGGTGCCCCTCACACCCCCATGCCCCTTAACTCGGTGCCCCTCGCACCCCCATGCCCCTTAACTCAGTGCCCTTCGCACCCCATTCCCCTCGCACCCCCATGCCCCTTAACTCAGTGCCCTTCGCACCCCCATTCCCCTCGCACCCCCATGCCCCTTAACTCAGTGCCCTTCGCACCCCCATTCCCCTCGCACCCCCATGCCCCTTAACTCAGTGCCCTTCGCACCCCCATTCCCCTCGCACCCCCATGCCCCTTAACTCAGTGCCCTTCGCACCCCCATTCCCCTCGCACCCCCATGCCCCTTAACTCAGTGCCCTTCGCACCCCATTCCCCTCGCACCCCCATGCCCCTTAACTTAGTGCCCCTCGCACCCCCATGCCCCTTAACTCAGTGCCCTTCGCACCCCATTCCCCTCGCACCCCCATGCCCCTTAACTCAGTGCCCTTCGCACCCCGATGCCTCACACGCTCCTTAGCCCGGCGCCCCTCCCACCACACGCCCCACCCCGCGCTTCCCATTCATTCCCTGTGACCTCTAGTTGCCCGCAGCCCCGGCTCGCTCACCTCGGCTCCCCCCACGGCCCGGCCCGCCCGGGACCCGGAGCCGAGTCGCGGCCCTACGGCCTCCAGCAGGCTCCGGAGGGAGCCGAACGCGGGCGCCCGGGAGAAGCAGCAGCGCCGCCACCACAAGGCCATGGCGTCTCCCAGCGATGCTGCCGCCCGCTCCGCCTCCCGGCCCCGCCTCGACCCGGAAACGCTGCTCAGCCGCCCTTTCCCCCGCGGGCCAGGTCCGGGCAGGGCGCAGCCGGGGGAGGGGTGGAGCCTCCTTCGGGGAGGGGGTGGTGCCGTGGCGGGGATACGTGGGGAGGGTGAGGAGCAGGGGCAGCCAGGCCCCATCTACAGCTCTACGGGGAGCCGCCCACCCCTGCGCCCTCGGCCCCTGCAGCCAAGGGGGTCCCCGGAAAAAGACACCGCCCAGCCCGGGATAGGCACAGCCGGGCAGAGCGCCCGCCGCCCGGAGCGGGGCAGACCGGGGAGACGCTCCCCGGCAGGGGCAGACAGATAATTCCCAATCCCAAGTACTCCCTTGGCGTGACAGGACGTAGAAGTGCAGCCAAAGCGTAGCGCTGCAGGCTGCTCCTGGGGCAGGGCTTGTGCCGCCTTCCCGTCTGTGAGCCATCGTGCACCCTGGGCTGTGAATGAGTCACACACTCTCCGCGGGCGCCTTGCCTGTTTTCTGAACTGAGCCTGAAGACTGTTGGGTCATGCAGCTGAGCCCGGTGGGATGGTCAGGCCGTCAGGTTTTTTAAATGGTTTTTGAGAACCTTCTCCAGACCAGACCGTTTCCCGGCACAACCAAGTCACCTGAAAACCAGTGTTGAGCAGTTCTGGAAAACCCTTTCAGAACAATAGGCAACTTGTCACTGTAGAATAGATGGGGCCAGAGAGATGAAGAGGGAGGGAAGAAAATATCTCTAGTTTATAAATTAATATATATGAAGGGACCATTGTGATCATCTAGTGTGACTTTAATGAGCTGTTTCCCTGGTTGAAGGATCTTTCCTGCAGAAGAAGAGCCTCGGTCACATTACTACTGTTTTGACTCCTGGGTCTATACTGACTGGCAATCTTAGTTTAAAGCAAAGTTCCAGTGTCAGTATGTCCAGGCGCCATGGAGTCCCCTGGTTGCTCACCTGGGTAGTGCTGATCTGTCAGGCTGGATGCTGCCTCCTGGATTCCATAGGAGCAGCGGGGAGTTTCAGCCATGTGCGTCCTTTCAGCAATAAATCAAACCTTGACCAAGGTTATTGTGAAAGAAAAAGAAAAACAAATAGTTTTAGGGTGTGGAGCCTTTCTTCAGAAAGCCTCATAGGTACATTATATAGTGCACAAATATTTTTGTTTGATGGACCGTGCTCTTTGTTAAAATGCTTATTAAATTTGCCTGCAGCTTTATTTGGAAAGAACTGGATTTGGCGGTTAGGGAGAGACAGCGTCAAGCTCATGTACTACTTTAAAAATTACAGGCAACATTGGCCACAGCAAGCTATTTACTCCTTCTATCTTTGTATTAGAGATTTGTAGCTGTGTTAAACAATACCACTTATCCAGTGAAGGGCCAAGGCTGTCCCAGTTGTGTATTAATGCAAAATTGGGTGTGTCTACAGGATTGCATGCAATAATATACTGTAACATTGAACTGCAGGGGTAACCTACTCAGATACTAAAATTGCATGTGATTGTAAAAACAAAAACAAAAGTGCATTTTTGACGGCCACCCTAGATTTGTTTTGGAGGGTATAAGTAGTATAAACTACTTGTCTGCTTTACACTGTAGACAGATGAGGATCCAGCCCTTACTATCTAAAATATGGATACATTTCAGTTCTGCTGTTTATTTGGCCCTGTGTTGTCTATTTTTATTTTGACTTTAGGGGAAATAATATATCTATAATAATGTGGTTAATTCATAACATTTTTTAAAAGGTGCATTGGATTTTTTACAGCTACGCTGCCTGTTGATACTATTCCAGAAAACTCAATTCGTAAAGTACGAGACTGCATTTTTTCAGTAGCCTATCCTACTCCTTTTATATCTAGAGTTCTTCTTGTAGCAGTTTCAAAGGTTAGATTTTATTTATTTCTTAGAATATAGTGTTCCTGTTTTATTAATATGTATCTTTAAAATTAATAGAAAATTTTGAACACAAAATGTATTATGTATATCGTGCACCTTCATTTTAGTGGTGTCTCTTATTAACTCAAAGAATAGCGTGAACAAAATCTCACTGCCATCGGAACTTCGGTAACGTTTACGTAATTTCTGCTTTTCAGGATGTTCTGGAAGGTATTTTGGACCTTGATGTATCTGTCAAAGAAACAGATGATTTTCTCCAGCTTGTCAGTGGTGGGAAAGTGGTTTTAGGGTCTATTCCTCTGGCCCATAGGTATGGAGGCCATCAGGTAACAATAATACCTGTTCTTCCACATGAAAATATGCATTTATGTGCAGGCCTTTACCATTTGAATTATGTTTTGAGAAGCTGTAAAAAACTCAGTGCTCGTTGAGGGCTAGATTGTAATTTTACATTCTGTCTTGTGTAAGGGGCAACAGGCAGAAAAGGGAGGGAATTGTAAATCTTGGTTAGTTTCCTCCTGTGAGTAAACCCATTGACTTAAGTAAATCTTCAACAGTAAGCAAACAGTAAGCATGTGCAGGATTATGTTGAAACATGTTTGTGGAATCAATCCCTTAATGATTACCTGAGCAACTATAGCATTATTTGTATCATATAGGTCATGTTAAGATATTTGTTAATGATGTCCCAACATGTAAATGATAGCAAGAAGAAAATGACTTAATTTTTTAAATTTCTGTTCTTGTTAGTTTGGTAGCTGGGCAGGTCAGCTGGGTGATGGAAGAGCCCACTTGATTGGAGTGTACACAAACAGGTACAGCATGCTTTATTTTAAAATGATCGTATAGCTCTTTATGTACCGTAATATTAAGTTGACATGTGGATATCCCAATATGTATCATCGTAAATACTACTGTTGTTTCTGTAGGTATGGTGAGAGATGGGAATTACAGTTGAAAGGTTCAGGAAAAACTCCATATTCAAGGTACAGTACAGTTAATTCACACAGACAGAAGTTTGATGTTTTCTCTACATATTTTAAAACAAAAGACAAAATATTCCCAATCCATTTGTTCTCTGTAGAAATGGTGATGGAAGAGCTGTGCTTCGCTCCTCTGTGCGAGAATTTTTGTGCAGTGAGGCCATGCACTACCTTGGAATTCCTACAAGCAGAGCAGCTAGGTATTACCCATCTTTTCTCTTTTGCAACATTCAAGTTTATGGAAACTATGAAGTTGAGTTTTGGGATTGGGCTTTTTTGGCTTGAGCTATGCATCAGTGAAGTGGAGTAGCTAATCTCTTAGGGCTGGTCCACACTGGGGCGGGGGATCGATATAGGAAACGCAACTTCAGCTACGAGAATAGCGTAGCTGAAGTCGACGTTTCCTATATCGAACTAAAAGTACTTACTTCGGGTCCACGCGGCGCAGGCAGGCTCCCCCGTCGACAGCGCTTCCTCCTCTCGGCGAGCAGGAGTTCCGCAGTCGACGGGGGAGCGCTTCTGGGATCGATCTATCGCGTCCAGATGAGACGTGATAAATCGATCCCAGAAATCGATCTCTACCCGCCGAATTAGGCGGGTAGTGTGGACCAGCCCTTAGAGATTTTTTCTAAATGCAGAGTTACAACTAGTGCCAAAATATACCCCTCCATTTTTTGAGATTGGTAAAACTGCTTAATGATTGCTAGGTTTGAGAATTTTCATTACGAATTAATTCACTTTTGCCTCTGAAGTAATCTGCAAATACATTTTTGTTGATGCTACTATTTGCTATAACTTTTCTCTGTTATGGGATGAACAGCTGTGCATGGATGCAAGGGAGGGTGAGAGACGGTTGTGTTTTAAAGGGACACCATCAACTTGAAATCTACTCAGTTCTCAAAAATGAGTTAAAATTAATTTGAGAAATGACACCTGCCACTAACTTCCCCTTCCATTGTCTGGTATTACTATCACAATTTCTATTAAAAAAATTTTTTTTTTTTACTCTCGCCTGTTGCTGTATGAAAGACCTGTGCAAGGAGCAGGGTGAACTAACTGACTCAAATCCTGATCCTATAAGTAATATGCCCCCACTTTATGTATATGAGTAGTCAGTGGGACTACTCATGCATAAAATAAGCACCTGTGTAAGTCTTTACAGGATCAGAACCTAAATCACTACGCATGAAAAAAGGTGAAAATGACAATCTGCAAATATTATCATATACACAAAGTAAACAAAATGTCTCTGGTTAAAATTGTGACATTTATTTTATGTTCCACATGAGTTGGTCATGTCTGGGGGCTCATGTGTTTCAGAGTCCACAGAAAGTAAACATTCTGCAGCAAATGCATTGTACTCAGCTGTCACAATGCAAACTCTCGTGGTTTCTACCGTGGCAGAGTGCCTGCAAATCTCTCTAGCATTAGTTTTAACACATTTGCTCTGCTGGAGTGCAATGTTTGTAAATAACATGTTGGAAGGTCTGTTCACTCATTTCAACAAAAGGTCCCAAAGTGTCAGTAATTGATGCAAAACCACAAATGTGTGTGGACATCAGTGTGAGAGCCTATGACAAGGTTATGTCCTTCCTTTACTGTTGTCTTGACAAATTGTTCACTTCAGAGATACTATCAAACATTATTCCTTAACTGTGTGCTAATTCTGCTATGTACAAAATATTCCTTAGCCCACGATACTTGGCAAGTTGGTAAAGTGTCACTGAAATGATTGTATAAGGCTGCTCTGTAGACTCTTTCCACCAGACTTGTTTTATAAAGTTTTCACTTGAAGAAACCCAGCTGATATCCATATTCTTCCCAATAGGGAACTGTTGTCTCAACAATTTTAATTCATTTACAAAGTTCTTGCTGAGTCTTGGCGGAAATGTCGGAAAGGGCCATATAACTCAGTCAAGAAGAGCATCCTACAGATGGGTTCATGCCGTTAACTTCATGTGCTATGTTCCCAACTGGAAGTTGCAGTCTACATCTGCAGTAGTGCCAGATGAAGAAAATAGCTTTATCTGGTACTACTGCAGTCATAGTCTGGGGCTTCTAATTGGGAAAACAACACATGAAGTTAGTGGGGTGAACCCACCTGTAGGGTGATCTTTATTTTTAATAAGGATTCAGGGTGAAATTCATCTTGCCTATATAGCCTCAATATTCAGAATGTAGGGCAGTGTATATAAGAAGCCAGAGGAGGCTAAGCTTCCCCAAAAAAGGCTGGCCATGCAGGGGGGAAATCCCATAGATGCGGCGTGAGTCACCCCTCCGTAGGCGTGCCTGCCCACTGCTATCTTTGAAGCGCCGAAAGTGAAGCTCCATAGAAAGGGGCGGGGCTGCGCTCTGTGCATCCCCACTCTGCCTCTTTCCCCAAGGCCTCCCCGTCCGCTGCTCACTCCTCTCCTCCTTCCTCCCATCACTCACCTAAGGCAGGAAAAAGTGATGGGGCCATGGCCCCATGGTGGCCCCCCCTGTTCTGGGAAGGGGGCGGGCAGAGAGAAGCAAGCTGTGGATGGGCATGGCCTCAGGGGAGGAGGCAGAGAGGAGCGAGCGGTGAGTGGGGGGACCTTGGGGTAGAGGGAGGAGAGGAGCAAGTGGCGGGCAGACAGGGCCTTGGGGGAGGAGGTGGAGAGGAGTGAGCAGCGGGTGGGTGGGGTTTTGGGGGAGGGGGCAGGAAGAAGCGGTACAAGGGTGGGGCCTTGGGAGAAGAGGCGGGGTGGGGCTTCTAGGTTGCTTCGGCTCTTGCATATGAGCCTCCCCAAACGGAGGACATGCGCTGCCTGTGTCTGGGCCTGTCCCCAAGTGGCCTTACCCACCAACTGTGGGAGCCAGTATGAAGGCTGTTTCCATGATGCTCATTGGGTGCGTAGGGACCCTTGCTGCACAGCCAGCCAATCCTTGTGTTGGCCATCCCACCAGGATGAATATCACCCTTTGTAAGGAAGTAACCATTCGCTGATATTCCCCTTTCATTAAAATGGCAGATGCGCCATCAGTAGTAAAGGAAGTCCTATTACTGTGTAGGACGTTTGCAGTAAACCTATTAGCACTCAGGTAATCCAAAAGATCTAATGAAATCTCTGCAGCTGTATTTCTGTTGAAGAAAGTAGAACTGGAGATTCTCCTCCACTGCTTTGAGGCACATAGTCAGGACTGACCATTTGCTTGCTGGCTTCCCTATTGCTATTCATTCCCTGTTACTGAGATTTTTGCCAATTTCTCTTGAATGCTTGAGATTTTCTCCTTTTCATTTCTGCTAAAATCTGACTCCTACCAGCGCACATTCCCTGACTAATGTACTCATCCGATATGGCTATGTCCAAATCAGTCTTTGTTCAGCAAAAATTCCCCCATGTTGCTAATACCAGTACACCTCCACTAGTGTCAACAATACTGGGAGTGGAAAACAAGGCTCCAGACAGCCGCTGGCATTTTATCTACTGTGACTTCTAAACTTGCTCAGAGCAGATCTACCCAACACAGTGGTTAAAACCCTGGCAGCTGCTATCTTTGCTCATGCTCTCACTGTTGCTACTGCTAGTGGAGCCATAGGCGCCAGCTTCCTCCGGGCCCGGGCGGTGCTCAACCCCCCGCTCCACCCCAGGCCCCACCCAATTGCTTCCCCCAAACCCCCATCTCCATCCCGCCTCTTCCTGCCCCCACTCTGCCCCAGGGCCCGCCCCCACCCCATCCCCCAAGTCCTCATCCCAGCCCCACCTCTTCCCACCCAGTTCCGCCCCCTCCCCTGAGCATGCCACGTCCCCTCCCTCCCAGAGCCTCCTGCATGCCCTGAAACAGCTGATCGCGGCAGACGGGAGGCACTGGGGGGGGGGGGGGGAAGGAGGGAACTGGCTGCTGGTGGGTGCTAAGAACCCGCTACTTTTTTTTTCCATGGGTGCTCCAGGGCTGGAGCACCCACAGAGTCAGCACCTATAAGTGGAGCTGTACTAGTTTTACCAATAATGGAAATTTTTTCTGAAAAAAGGCTAATGTAGACATTGTCTATGTAAAATCCACTGAGTTACTGTACATAAAAGGTCAGCAAGGAACTCCTGACAGGGAGCTCACCATGAGGGTCCTTTGACTTTGAAATTGACTCCCTACAACCCTTGTCAGAAATAATCCATCTTGTTTTGCCTTTAGGGCACACAGCAAAATCCATTTATATGGCTAGAAGGAGGGTTGAGTCTTGTAAAGCAAATGAGGGAGTCTGGATTTTTATCTGAAGGGGATAAGGTTTTTCAGTAGCCGAACTGGGGAGATTTCAGTTTTGTGGATTTTTTTTTTTTTTAATGTGGAGGAAAGTTGGTGGTGAGACTACTAGTATGGTAGCACTGGTTCGAATGAAGATAGAAACCTACATTGTGATGTCAGATTTTGGTTTTTAATTTTCTTTCAGTCAGCTGGGAGTCTGAGACTATTGTTATTTATTTTACAGCAGAATCAGTCAATAATCGGAGTCCCAACCATGCTAGGTGCTGTACAGCACGAATTAAAAAAAAAGACAATCCTTGCCCCAGAGCTCAC
Organism: Emys orbicularis; assembly: GCF_028017835.1. NCBI lineage: Eukaryota > Metazoa > Chordata > Testudines > Emydidae > Emys > Emys orbicularis. The sequence goes on along the minus strand of NC_088684.1, from coordinate 265,178,405 downwards.
AATTTAAGATTATGACAAGATGGCACAGATGAAAGAAACAGACAGAGGATGGGTTGTGGGGTTGGAGGATAAGGTAAAGGTGAAACAAACACATTTTGCTAATAAGCTGTAGCCTCATCTTGTCACCTGCCTACATCATTTCTAAAGACTTAATCATACCAGCACACTAATTATTCATCTTTTCTTTCTTCTTTAAAATGAAATACGATCGTAAAATGTGACTTGCAAAATATTTTTGCTGAGACAACTTTCATGGCTTTTTATCTTCTCTTACAGCTTAGTTGTAAGTAATGATGATGTGTGGAGAGACCAGTTTTACAATGGAAGTGTTAAAAAAGAAAGAGGTAATCAATGCATTTAAAATATTCTCCAGTGACTTTTTACATTGTGTACTTGGAAAGTGCACTATATTTTTAGAACGAAAATATGCACCAAATCATCTCATTTCCAGAGAGTCCTTATTTAGATACTATACTTCCTCCTGAGGAAATCAGCCCCCAAATGTTTCTTAATTTAAAATTCCTGTGGTCAAGGCTGCTGTTGGTGTGGCATACCTGACTTGCGTGTGTGTCTTCTCTTTCAAAATTTGACCACAACAGCCACAACAAAAGAGGTAAAGGGGGAATTTTGATAGAGCTCCCCTCCAGCAGTGTCCTCTTTTTGGGAACCTGAAATATGGTAACCTTAGTCTTAACTTAATTATTGCTACAAAATACTTGCTCTCTAACTGAGGTAGGGAGAGGGCAGAAAAGATGTTAAAGGGAGAAGCTGAAATTGCTTATGATTTTTATGCCAAATAAAAGTGGATGTGTTGGAGGAAGAGGGTGTGGGGGCAGGGCAGGAATGGAAGGGGAAGCAACCGGGTTGTCTCAGTATCTTCCCCTGGAAAAGGTTTAGAAGAGGGAGAAAGGAGTCCAGAAGAGCTGGCTGTATTTTAAAGAATCTTTATTGCGGTTGCAGGAACAAACCATCCTGATGTGTAGAAAGAATAGTAAATATGGCAGGCAACCAGCTTGGCTTAACAGTGAAATCCTTGCTGATCTTAAACACAAAAAGAAGCTTACAAGAAGTGGAAGATTGGACAAATGACCAGGAAGGAGTATAAAAATATTGTTCAGGCATGCAGGAGTGAAATCAGGAAGGCCAAATCACACTTGGAGTTGCAGCTAGCAAGGGATGTGAAGGGTAACAAGAAGGGTTTCTAGAGGTATGTTAGCAACAAGAAAAAGGTCAGGGAAAGTGTCGGACCCTTACTGAATGGAGGAGGCAACCTAGTGACAGATGATGTGGAAAAAGCTGAAGTACTCAGTGCTTTTTTTGTCTCAGTCTTCACAGACAAGGTCAGCTCCCACACTGCTGTCCTGGGCAACACAATATGGGGAGGAGGTGAGCAGCCCTTAGTGGTGAAAGAACAGGTTAAGGACTGTTTAGAAAAGCTGGACATGCACAAGTCCATGGGTCCAGATCTAATGCATCCGACGGTGCTGAGAGAATTGGCTGATGTGATTGCAGAGCCATTATCTTTGAAAACTCGTGGCGATCGGGGGAAGGCAAATATAGTGCCCATCTTTAAAAAAGGGAAGAAGGAGGATCTGGGGAACTACAGGCCAGTCAGCCTCACCTCAGTCCCTGGAAAAATCATGGAGGAATCATCCTCATCCTCAAGGAATCAATTTTGAAGCACTTCGAGGAGAGGAAAGTGATCAGGAATAGTCAGCATGGATTCACCAAGAGGAAGTCATGCCTGACTAACCTAATTGCCTTCTATGATGAGATAACTGGCTCTGTGGATGATGGGAAAGCAGTGGACGTGTTATTCCTTGACTTTAGCAAAGCTTTTGATATAGTATCCCAAGTATTCTTGCCAGCAAGTTAAAGAAGTATGGGCTGGATGAATGGACTATAAGGTGGATAGAAAGCTGGCTAGATCATCGGGCTCAACGGTAATGATCAATGGCTTAATGTCTAGTTGGCAGCTGGTATCAAGCGGAGTGCCCCAAGGGTCGGTCCTGGGGCCGGTTTTGTTCAATATCTTCATTAATGATCTGGAGGATGGTGTGGATTGCACCCTCAGCAAGTTTGCAGATGACACTAAACTAGGAGGAGTGGTAGATACGCTGGAGGGTAGTGTGGAAGAAACGAACTGCACTCTCAGGTTGGAAGCAACAAAATCAGAGACAGCTTTATTCAGGACATGCAATTGCAAGGGAAGAACACAGCTGACAGAGAGCATCTCTGCCTCAGTTTCCCCAAAGTACAAGCAAAATCACACAAGCATTTATACTTCTTTGTGATGTGCATTAATTAAAAACATCTGCATTTTATTTAGGCTATTTGCTATCTATTCCAGTATTTTCTCACTTTCTCTTCTCAAACATCGTTATCTCAAGGCTAGGTCACACTGACTATTCTGCTGTTTTCCACTCGCTTCTGATGTGAGCCCTGCTTCTACAGGTCTCGCGATATTAGGCTAAGTCTTAAATGGCTGCACTTAAACCCTCTCTTTCTTTCCCTGCTTCCACAGTAGGGATAGCATACAGAGGGACCTAGACAAATTGAGATTGGGCCAAAAGAAATCTGATGAGGTTTTAAGAAGGACAAGTGCAGAGTCCTGCACTTAGGACGGAAAAATCGCATGCACTGCTACAGACTAGGGACCAAGTGGCTAGGCAGGAGTTCGGCAGAAAAGGACCTAGGGGTTACAGTGGATGAGAAGCTGGATATGATTCAACAGTGTGCCCTTGTTGCCAAGAAGGATAACGGCATTTTGGGCTGTATATGTAGGAGCATGGCCAGCAGATCGAGGGATGTGATCATTTCCCTCTATTCGGCATTGGTGAGGCCTCATCTGGAGTACTGTGTCCAGTTTTGGGCCCCACACTACGAGAAGGATGTGGAAAAATTGGAAAGAGTCCAGCGGAGGGCAACAAAAATTATTAGGGGGCTGGAGCACATGATTTATGAGGAGAGGCTGAGGGAACTGGGATTGTTTAGTCTGCAGAAGAGAAGAATGAGGGGGGATTTGATAGCTGCTTTCAGCTACCTGAAAGGGGGTTCCAATGAGGATGGATCTAGACTGTTAGTGGTAGCAGATGACAGAACAAGGAGTAATGGTCTCAAGTTGCAGTGGGGGAGGTTTAGGTTGGATATTAGGAAAAACTTTTTCACTAGGAGGGTGGTGAAGCACTGGAATGGATTACCTAGGGAGGTAGTGGAATCTCCTTCCTTAGAGGTTTTTAAGGTCAGGCTTGACAAAGCCCTGGCTGGAATGATTTAGTTGGAGATTGGTCCTGCTTTGAGCAGGGGGTTGGACTAGATGACCTCCTGAGGTCCCTTCGAACCCTGATATTCTATGATTTTAAGAGGTATGCAACTTGCAATATATCAATGGAAAAATCTGGAACATAGCAATGCCCAAAGAAGACTTTTCTCTTTCCCCCCTTTATTCTTTTAGTATGTTTGTCTTATTTCTCTGCTTTAAGTTAGTTGATTAGGGCCCTCCATAACAATCCTGCTCCATTCCTCCGTTTGAATTAGCATTGAGTGACCAGTGATGCTATTTCTGACTGGATGCTTTTTCTTGAACCTTTAATTTGTGTGCTTCTAGGCTTAAATTTTCAAAAGTGAATAGGGACCCAAAACCACTAATCACTTTTGAAATTTAGGCCCTTCACTCCTCCTGTTTCATTTCTTTTGTCTCTTCCATTTTCCTCTTCATTGTTTGTTTCTTACTCATTTTTCCCTTTTTCTTCTTGGAATTAAATGCACAATTTTCTATATCATATAAGCTCCTGTTCCTTTTTTAAATGGGTTTATATATGTCAGTCATTTTCAAGCAAATTAAACAGTGTTAAAATATTTGTGCAGGATTTAATGTACACACACTCATATTTGATTTTTAGTTGTTTTATCTGTTTATTTATAAAAATGCATGTGTATGTTAGTGTATATGTGCATGTGTGTGTATATATATACATGCACATTTGTGTGTGTGTACATATATATTCTTGTTGCTGCATTGGTTGTCTTAACTTGCTGATACTCTATTTAAATTTAACATATATGTTTATGTTTAAGGTGCAATAGTCCTGCGTGTTGCCAAATCGTGGTTTCGTATAGGTTCCTTGGAAATTTTAGCTCATTCTGGGGAACTGGACTTGCAAAGGTTAGAATGAAATCTTCATAGTAATATCAATAAAACCTATTCAAACATGTATGTACAGTAGTAATTTAGGAAGATCACTTATTGGACTGATTCACCTGATTTTGCTATTTACTTATAAGGAAAGAAATACTATTTAATAAAGATTCAAATGCCAGATATTCATGGTAAGGGCTGCATTTAGCTGTTTGGCCTTGACCTTGCAAAAACATTCTCACGGGCTTAAATTTATATACGAGTAGTCCCATTAACTAAGCAATTGTATACATTTTTTAGGATCAGGGCTTCAGTATGTAAAAGTTTTTATAGAGGCCTGTGTGTGCTACTGTAATATAAATATGAAATATAACAATAACAGAAGTACGTTCTGCAATATGTATTTTCCAGCAGCATGCAGGATTAAAAGGGAATAATATATGTGGGTAACAAACTATTGCAGAACTATTATAGGCTTTTTAACAATACTATAGTTTTCTCATCATTAAAATATGTTGTCCCTTAAGCAGTTTTGTTGCTCAGTTTGAGAGAGCTGTTCTGTGATCTTTAATCAAGTAAGATTCCTCGGATCTTCCTCCTTTGAATCTATAGACTGATTGCTAATCACCTACAGTAGGGACTCATGCAGGTAGTGCTCAAAGAAGAAATAGCAGTTACTTACCATAATAAGCAGTTCTTAAGATGATTGCCTGCCTGGATCCATGCTTCCTGCCCTCTGTCCCCTTTATTTTGAAATCTTACAGCAGATTTTTAATTTGTGGAAGGAACTGAATTATGGTTGAAGCTGTGCTATATAGGATTTTAGTTTATATGTGTGCAGTCCCAGTCAACAGTTTCTGAGAAAGTTCCAAGCTAAGGCACCTAGGACCTGCATGTCACTTGCTGTCAGGACCCATATAGGCAGTTCTTGGAGAACCGTATTATACTGTGGTAAATAGCTGTTTTTTATAAGGGTTTATAATTCAGCCATAAAAATGTTCTGTGTGGAGAAACTTGGCTCAGAACTTTGCCCGGTAGTGATTTTTTTCTTATAACCAAACCAGTTTGTCAGAAAATGTTATACAGGCATGTAACCAAATATTGTGCTCTAGTCAGAGAATTTAATACTTGGAGTTGTTTTAACATAACGTGACTGCTTCTAATCATGTTCTATGTGTGAAATATTAAGTTTTATTGCTAACGGATTCCATTAGGGTCTTATCCATTTCAGTTAATGGGTATTCCTTTATTGACTTCACTGGGCTTTGATCAGCCCTTTAATGTGGAGAATAAGAATGATTAGTCATCTCTTTGGCACATCAGTCCTAAAAATACTGGTTTTGCTTAAAGAACTCTTGATTTTTTTTTTTCAGGACACTGCTAGACTTTGTCATACAAGAACATTTTCCATCAGTAAACATGAATGATTCAAATAGATATTTGGTGAGTATAAGAGACACTTTCACTTTGCATGCATATTGTCAACAAAACATCATTTGTATTAACAATATAAAAATAAATTTAAAATGTTGCAAATATCACTGAAGTGGGCTTGCAGTTTTTAATCAAACAGATGTTTGCAAATATTATTCTTCAACATTCTCACAGTTCTCCCTTCAAGTATGAAGATTGTCTTTTCCTGCCCTGTTACTTTACACAAACATTTTCATTATGAAAACAACGAGGAGTCCAATGGACCTTAAAGACTAACAGATTTATTTGGGCATAAGCTTTCGTGGGTAAAAAACCCACTTCTTCAGATGCATGGAGTGAAAATTACAGCTACAGGCAAAAATATATATTGGCACATGAAGAGAAGGGAGTTATCTTACAAGTGGAGAACCAATGTTGAAGGCCAATTCACTCAGGGTGGATATGGTCCACTCCCAATAATTGATGAGGAGGTGTCAATACCAAGAGAGGGAAAATTGCTTTTGTAGTGAGCCAGCCACTCCCAGTCCATATTCAAGCCCAAATTGATGGTGTTAAGTTTGCAAATGAATTGTAGCTCTACAGTTTCTCTTTGAAGTCTGTTTTGAATTTTTTTGTTGAAGAATGGCTACTTTTAAATCTGTTATTGAATGACCAGGGAGATTGAAGTGTTCTCCTACTGGTTTTTGTATGTTACCATTCCTTATGTCCATTTATCCTTTTACGTGGAGACTGTCCGGTTTGGCCAGTGTACATGGCAGAGGGGCATTGCTGGCACATGATGGCATATATCACATTAGTAGATGTGCAGGAAATTGTTGAAATCCAGGTGGAATCCCGTGGATCCATATGATGAAGATGTCATCAATGTAGCATAAGTAGAAGAGGGGCGCTAGGGGACGAGAGCTAAGGAAATGTTGTCCTAAGTCAGCCATAAAAATGTTGGCATACTGTGGGGCCATGAGAGGCAGGCCAGTCCTCGCTTACAGACAGCCCCCCAACCTGAAGCAAATGCCAGCAGCTGCACATCACACCACAGAAACACTAACCCAGGAACCAACCCCTGTAACAAACCCCATTGCCTTCTCTGTCCCCATATCTACTCTAGCGACACCATCATAGGACCCAACCACACCAGCCACACCATTAGGGGCTCATTCGCCTGCACATCTACTAATGTGATATATGCCATCATGTGCCAGCAATGCCCCTCTGCCATGTACATGTTCCGCTTGTAAGGTAACTCCCTTCTCTTCACGTGCCAATATATATTTATGCCTGTATCTGTAATTTTCACTCCATGCATCTGAAAAAGTGGGCTTTTTACCCACAAAAGCTTATGCCCAAATAAATCAGTTAGTCTTTAAGGTGCCACCGGACTCCTCGATGTTTTTGTGGATACAGACTAACACGGCTACCCCTCTGATATTTATTATGGTAATATCCCATTCTCCATTAATGTTTGTTCCCCTTAGGCCCTTCATATACTAACCATAGACTAGTGATGGAGTGCAGGATCATGCTGTACCCTAAATAAATGCAATATCATTACTATAACACTTTCGTTTTAGCATTATTGCTATTGCAGCTGAATTTGTGCATTGTCACACAGCTCTGGGTGTTCTTGGATAAGATCATCATGCAGCCAACTCATTGAGAGTGCCATGTAAAAGTTCTGACAGGCATAAAAAAGATGTGCCCAAATATTAAAAAGAAAACAGTATAATGTGCCAACTGTTATTTTTAAATAAATTATATATTTGATAACATAACATCCGTATTTATTAATGAAAGGGTTTGAAGTGAAAAATGTATTTGATTTCAGGACTTTTTCTCTAGAGTGGTATTGGAGACTGCAAATCTGATTGCATTGTGGATGTCAGTGGGCTTTGCTCATGGTAAGCAATGATAGCTCAATTAAATTATTGGTGTGGTAATTGTAAAATATTAAGGTCTGTTAAAAGTCCCTTTACCCGTAATAAACTCAAAGCCTTTTGGTTTTGGTATTTGTTTTGTTTAAATTCCCTAGAATGTATCAGTGTTTATTAAAAAAATTAAAAAACGAGTTAAAAATGGTGCAAAAAACTAACTTCACAGTTTTTTGGGTAATTATCAGGGTTAATATTGGGGGGGACAGGAGGATGGAAAATAGCAACAAGTAGAGAAAAGTAAGAGTATTGAAAGTTTAAAATAGTTTAATGCTGTGGTTTATTTCATGAATTGTATATTAACAGTACGTACGTATATGCACGTGTGCATGCGTCCGTGTGTGTATCTTCCAGGACATTGCCTTACTTTAACAGACAGCCCCACACTTACACTTATATTAATTTATTATTAGCATTAACACATTTATCTAATATAATGTATTGGATTTTCTTAAGATAATTAGTATTTTCATGTACTTGAAGGGTTCAAAGTTCAGGTGAAAATCGGTAAAAAAACAAAAAAAAATTAGCTTTTGTAAAACCTGGGGATTTTTTGATAGAGATCGGTAAAAATCAAAAATGAAGGTCCTTACATATACTTAATAATGGCTTTTGCTTCGTCATGTTTAATTCTTCTCTTTTTGTCCTTTATTTCAAACTTTTTGGCATTTTTGCCTACAACAATACCCCTGTTGTTGTTTAGCACTTCTGCAAGTTTTCTCTGACAGAGTCAAGAGATGTTTTGATTTTCAAAGTGCAGACAGATTAGGAAGAGGCAAAAGACTGGCATAGTACATGGGCTTCTCAAAAAATTCTTTAAGAAGGGTTGCTGGTTAGTGGCAAAGAACACAGTTGTATCAATATTACTTATTTCGGTCAGTCCACTGGATTTTTTTTAAAGTGAACACTTTAGATGATACAATACAGTGGTTGTTTTTGAAAGACAGTTGCACTGACGTAGCACTAGTGCATATAATAGTGTTTTGTAATATATGCAGAGACCACATGTTGGTGTCATATAATTGGCATGAGTTTGTGATGCCTTCATTAGATCCTATCTTATATAGTCAGATACCGCAGTGGTGGGGCCATATCAGTACCTAAATTCACTGATACATGAATTTATTGGTACAGCATCATGGGAATACTTGTTTATTTGGAAAACCACTGTACTATCAATGTGCTATGAAACTTTGTTTCAGAATTATACCCCATAAGGAGAATCAGCATGATATTGCTAATATAGCGCACACACAACTCACAAGGAAAGGAAAATAATTGATCAAATGTACATGAGGTAGTCATAGTTCCTCAATGTTGCCACTGAAAGTAAAAGAAGACAGTGCCATATAGGCATAGAAACCAGATGAGATATCACAGAGACATCAGATGTTTTCAGTTTTGATATATAAAATGCCTGCAAGGTTGGGAACAAGGGATTTAGCTTAAAATCCAGACTCTCATCTGCTGGGCCCAACTTTAGATATTGTAATTTAGATCCACCGTAATCTAGGCTTTTCAGCAAATTTTCTGCTTTTGATAAATCAGTAGTGTCTAGACTAAACAACTTTATTGTTTTGATAGTTGTATTTTTGTTGTTGATTAATTCTAGGTGTGTGCAATACAGATAACTTCAGTTTGTTATCCATAACAATAGATTATGGTCCATTTGGTTTTATGGAGTCCTATGATCCAAGTGAGTATAGCACATGTATTTGAATATACCTTTTGTGTTGGACATGAAATTCCTTCTTATTGTGTTAAGTTATATAATTTTTGTTTGCTCAGAAAGTTATTAACATTATTAGCACATGGATTCTGCATATGTGTACTGCATGTACATTGGTCAGAAAATAAATTTTGTGCATCTAGTTGCATTTTAGATCAGAGAGTAGTTTTACTGTGTATTATACAAGTTATATTTTAAACTGTACACTAAAAAACTTGCAGATAATGTATATTACTACTAAACCCATTTCCATGAAGAATCTCTCATACTGACATTCATCAGATTCCCAGATGCTATAGCAGAAATCAAGAAAAATCTGTAAAAATTGAATACAGCTAAAAGTAGCCAAAAGCAAAATCTGTCATCTTTTATCATTTTGACTTTACAGTCATAACTGTTAATCCGGGGGCGGGGGGAGGGAGTCAAATCTGCCCAGTTATGACACTTTACTGTAAATCTTTCATTGAAAGCATGAATTACATTACTCTCTCCATCTGTAATAAATAGACATAGGTCCAGAAGATGGTGTTCAGATGTACATTACATTTAGGCTGGGGTTTGGAAGTCAAATCATGGCTGGGGGTCAGGCTCAATGGTGTTGAAATCTCACTGTCTATTTTCATAAGATTTCAGGCTCAAATGATGAAAATCTCCTGAAATCTGATCTTGTACACCTTGGGCATATCTCAGCTGGAACCTTAAAAGAGGCTCTTCTAGTTTTCTTTTTTTCCCTGCAGCCAGACCAGAGGAGTGGATGTAGATGTGGGGATTCAGATTTGAACATGTGCCTCAGCTCCCAGAATTCACAGTTATGTAGGTGGGCTGGGGAGGAGAGTGGGGTTGCATTTGAAGTAGTGTTTTGGGCCCACCTCTAATAACAATTAATCAAACAAAGTAGAATTCCTATTTGACACCAACTCTGAGATGCTGTTCCTAGTCACAGTCCTTGTTTCCTTCTGAGTGCCGGGGCTGATCCCCATTAGTATTGCTTCTGGTAGTAGCTTCCTCAGAGAGTACAAAGGAGGATCCAGGACGACAGCCTTTCCCCTCATAGACACCGACCAGCAGAGCTGGCCCTGTTCTGGACAAGACGTGCATGCTGCATCCTTTCTGAGGTTGATGCTGTGGCCTTGCTTACCCTTTGCTCCTGGCTGCATTATGCCTTTCATGAAGGGTATGCATTTGCCTATTCGCCACTCCTCAAAGTGAACTTTCTTGTGCTGGAACATTTTAGCCCTAAATATTTCAGAAGCAAATATATAATTATATACATTTTGAAATAATCTTTATGTTCAGATAATTCGTGTCACTAGGCTACTTAAAAATATATGCATCTCATTTACTTAGATTACATCGTAAAAATATATTGTTGTTTGGAAGACCGGAATCCCTAGGCATCTAACCATATGATATTTAATAGTAGCATTATTTATATTAAAGAATACTGAAAAACATTATTCAGAGTGTAAAAAAAAATGGCTGTTTAAATATCTGAATTTATTCTGTGTCTTGAAGTAGGAAAACAACACTTGTGACCATCTGGGAACTTGTGCTCTAAGAATGTATTCCTTACTCTGGCAAATGTTAGATCTCGGGCTAATCCAGTGTAAATAAATATTCTTGTGTTTGGAGTACTCTGAGTTAATATTTAGTGCTTGCAGGACTTCTATTAGTTTGCTGTGTAAATATGAAAAATTAGCCTAGTTTAATATTTTAACTTTGGTTGTTTATTCTAATTAATCTGTTGTAGAAATGTGATGCTTTGTTTCAAACAGATTTTGTTCCAAACACATCTGATGATGAAAGGAGGTATAAAATAGGAAACCAAGCAAATGTTGGGATGTTTAATCTGAACAAGCTGTTACAAGCTCTAAAACCTGTATTGGATCGCAGACAAAAGCAGCTGTAAGTTATCCTTAAAAATATCTTCACACTTAAAAGAACTAGAGAGATATGCTATAATGGCCATATGTGTAGGAGAAAAGGGGGCTATCTTTTTAGGAAGTTTGATTTCTAAACAGAAAGTATTTTCTGGATATGTTACAGGCCAAACAAGACTGTTTTAAAAAAAAAATTAAAAAAAATACCAAAATGGGGTAAGAGGGAAGTTTTTCATAAATAGGTACAAGCCAGAGGAAGGTTTCACACTTGAATGTGAAGCTGAATTGTGTCTTTGGTATTACTGTTGGTCAATAGGATTTGATATTTCCTTACTTTTATAGTGCTTTCCAGATTCTGGAGGGATACTCTGAGCTTTATTATACCCGGTATGTACTTCCATAACTCAGATTTTAAAGAAGCATATACTATAGAATATGTTTTTGGAACAATTTCTTTGCCTTCATAATTTCTGTTACTACTTTCAGTTTTACAGAACTATTTAGAGCAAAATTGGGTCTCCTTGGGGAGAGTGAGGATGATAACTATTTGATTGCATTTCTCCTAAAAGTGAGTTTATTATTGGTCATTCTTTTGGGGATATTTGAACTGATGTCTAATATTTTAAAAACACTGATAGAAATGTATTTAATTTCATTAGCTCATGGAAGATACAAAGGCTGATTTTACAATGGCATTTCGGCAGCTCAGTGAGATTACTCAAGACCAGCTAAAAGAGCTCCGTATTCCTCAGGTATTAATTAATACATGATATTTTAGGAACATCTTACTGGCCTTTGAGCTCACCTAGGCAAGTATGGAATGAATAAGTGAGTAATTAAGGGTACATAGTGAAAACTGCATGCATCAAATTTTCAGTTACAGGCATAACATGGACACTCACAGAACTATATCCACACACAACTTCACTTGCATGAATGCCTGCATACATCAAATATGTCTTCTGAGCACCTTCAGCCACATTAGATGAAAGGATTGCTAAGAGAACTCCATCTCCTAACATGTTTTATTGCTTTTAAGTGTATATGTTTAAACAGCAGAAATATTAATGGGAAAAAAACTACTTTTGTTAATAAAGAGATAGCTAAAAGCAGTTCTTCATAAAGCATATATGGTATCTTCAAAGTTTACATTCTACAGCCTTTACAGATAAGGACCCCACATCTGCCAACTTTATATTTCTTCTTTGAGCAGTGTCCACTTCAGGTGAGCTCACACCCTTGCGCCTTTAATCAGATTTTTGGTGGTAGTGCCCATTTGGCCTGTGCATGTGACCTACGCTTCCTTGGGCCCCGACTTACACAAGCGTTCTGTTCCAGAACGCCTTGCGTAACTCGAATTTTGCGTAAGTCGGGAACGTATACCCGACCATTACGCGCAAAAAAAAAAAAAAAAAAAAAACTTTCTAGCTTACGGAATTTACGAAACTTTTCCCGTAAGTGCGGATTTGTGTAAGTCGGGTTTGTGTAACCTGGGGAGCGTTTGTATAGGGCTGCATGGGTGAACTGGCCCAGTTCCTTCTCAGCCTCCTGGGCCTAACACAGAGCATTAGTGTGCCTTATTTTTGAAGTTTCTGAGCCTGGTTACCCTTCTTTAGTTTATTGTTTTTTCTTTAGTTATTTTATTTACTTTTTATTTAGGGGGACTTTCTCTTGATCCCTTTCCTCTTTGGGGAGGGAAAACTTCCCATATTAAATTCCTTTGCCCTGGGGTATGTCAGGCTTTCCAGGCTTCAAGCAGTGCATCTCTTACCGGGAGGCCATTCCATTCAGTGACTGGCATTCCCGTTGTCTCTGTTGCTTGGGGGTGTCTCGTATCCCGCATAAGTGCTCCATCTGCTCAACTTTTAAGGGCAGGGCAAGAAAACATTGAGAGCTAAAACTGAGACTCTTAATGATGGAGCATTCCCTCCAACTGGCCTCAGATCCAGGTCAGGAGACCCCCTGGATGTCAGTCACTTAATTAACACAGTGCCCCGTCAACTTTGACATGTTTACCTGAGGTAGATCCACAGAGAAGACCCATAGAAAACAAAGTCATTCTCCAAAGAAAGAGTCCACTTCAAAAAGACCTCAGTCTCCACAGAGTAAGACTTCTGCGGAGACCTTGCGTCCCACCTTGGGTATGGCTGAGGCTCCAGATGCTCTCGGAATCGATCCTGTACCTCAGGCGCCAGGCTCAGCAGAAGAAAACATGCTTCATCGAAGCATTCCAAGGCTCAGAAAACGGTACCCGCAACTTCTTTGATAAAGTCTATATCTAAGTTGGCCACTAAGATGGCGTCAGTACCGGGAAGACACCATGCCTCTTATCCAGTCTCTGCACTCCCCAAGGCATCTTCATCAGTACCATGTATTTCAACTAGAGTGGACTTGCCAGAACAGCATATACCCTCAGTACCAACAATGGAATGGCGCCCCACTCTTCAAACCAACCCGGTATCATAGGAGTTCAGATTCTTAAGGGATCTATTTGTTTCAGAGAGGCCGGAGTCTCCCTTATTGATCGGTACCAGGAGGTTATCAGTACCAAGAAAAACACAGTCACTGAGATGCAACCTTTCCCCAGTACCGCTTGACTCGCCAACATCTTCAGAGAGTACCGGTGTTTCCCTTCTTGAAGAGGAGGAATTTTCCTCCAATTTGAATATTTTGATCCAGGGATTTCTATCCTGACACTTCTGATAAGAGAGTTGCATCAAAGGCCCTTGTATCCCAGACCTTGTTCAAGCACACGTGGTTGCCACCCCTGTCAAGGCTGATTCCCCACTCTGGCACTTCGAGTGCAGAAGGTGGGGGCCTGCAAGGACTCTAAAAATTAATACTTGCCACTCCAGGCTTGTATTAAACTCCCAAGGTTGCAGCTTTTCTCTGACCTTGGATGGGTAGATGCTGCCACCACTCAACTGCAGAACCTCTTTGAGAGACCAGGAAGGCTCACTTGGGAATTCCTTCCTGTGGGATACCCTCAAGCCTTTTCACCCCCTTCCCCCCCCCCCCCCCCCCGGGGAAGAGATGAAAAAAAGAACAACAAAAAAAAGGAAATTAGCTGTTGCCACCAGCTAATTAAACAACATGTGCAAACCTCTTAAGACACAAAAATCTTAAGGTAAATTTGATTTAAAAAATAAAGTAAGGAAAATACATCGGGGAACTCAGTTATTGCTAGATTTTAAAAGAGCAATTACAAGGATCTTAATTGTACTAAGAATAGTTTTTTTTTTTGAGGTCCAGCTTAAAGGTTACAAGCAAAACAAAAGCACCGGGGTTAGCACAGCGGAATCCACAAGCCATAAAGAAATAAAGGGATAAACCTAATTGCGTCTTCCTAGACATTTCCTGATCTACTTACATATCTGGGGTTTCAAATGAGTAGTTTCTAGGTATGATACTGATGATTTTTCATACCTGGCCCCAAGCTTTTTACAGCATCGCAGCTCTGTCCCCCTCTTCCCAGGAGAACAACCACAGACAGACAAAGGGAAAGTTTTTTCTCAATTTTAAAAAGTTCAAGCATTCCCATTGGCTCTTTTGGTCAGGTGCCCACTCACTTCCTTTTACCTATGCATAACAATGAGACTTTTTAAATCTTTACAGGTAAAGCAGTAGAGAACAGCTACTAAGAGGAATTTTATAGCTAACTGGCTGGCTGGGTGTCCATAAAAGGGAGTTACCGCCCCCCCTTCATTTATCACAACACCCGATGCCTTTTGGTCCTTCTCAGAGGCCTACTGGGATCCATCAGCAGTTTTACCATGCCCCTAGTCTCTCTTTCAGGAAATACAGGGGAGAAGCTCCTGTACTCCAACTTCTCCTCCTCTCTTACCTCAGGCACCTTTGAGGGGCAGGAGGCCAGGGCAGATAAAGAGGTCACTCCCCAACAAACATTTCTTCATCTTCCCCAGGTGAAGCTGTTATACCTCCCACATTGACTGTGGCTGACGACTTTGGACACTTCTAAAAGTTAATGAAGTGCATTGCAGATTCCCTCCAGATCAGGGAGTCACAACATAAGCTCCTGGACATCCTCCAATGGACTCCCTCTACCTGAGTTGACCTGCCTACTAATGAGGCTCAGTTGGATCCTGCCAAATCCATCTGGGAGAACCCTGCGATGATTCTGCTGAAGTGCAAATGGGCCTATAAGAAAATATTACATCCCGGCTAGGGACTCTGAATTTCTGTTCACCCATCCAACACCAAAGTCCTTGGTTGTGGAGGCAGTAAATGAACATGGCAGACAATGTTATGCGAAGGCCACGCAATATGATAAGGACCAAAAATGCTTTGATCTATTCAGCAGTAAGATCTATTCATCCATGACTCTTCAGTTTAGGATTGCGAACTATCAAGCTCTCATGGCTAAATAAAATCACTCAAATTGTGCCAAATTCACCACCTTTATTGAGCATCTGCTGGATGATCAACATGACCAGTTTCAGGCTATTGTTAATGAGGGTCATCTGTTAGCTAGAATATCACTACAGGCCTCTTTGGATGCAGCCGATACTGCCGCTCAATCCATCTCTGCAGAGGACTTCCTGACTCTAGCTGTCTGGATTCCCAAGGGAGGTCCAAATCATCGTTGAAGACCTCTCTTCGATGGCCTCAAGCTGTTTGCTGAGTCCACTGATGATTCACTATGTACCCTTAAGGATTCCAGAACCACATTAAGATCCTTTGGGATTTACACGCCTACAAACAAATGAAAATTTAGTAGATCCCAAACTGCACAAAGATCCCTTCCCACTTCATTCTCAGGTTTTCAGAGACCATATCAACCACCCAGGAAAAAGTCAAGGTTCCAGAGGAAGAGATCACCTGCTCCTTCTGCACCATCATTATCATCTAAGCGTCAGTTTTGATGGACTGGTCAAGGGCCCGGAACTATCTCTCAATACCAAGCTACACATACACCATTTTACCCATCTTCCGCTCTATGGAAATTGTTTCTCCCATTTTCTTTCTGCATGGGAGAGAATCACATCAGACAAATGGATGCTAGAGATCATAAGATCAGGATACGCTATCCATTTTACCTCCCTTCCCCATCCCTCTTCAGGGACCTCTCTCCTGAGCACCTCTTAAAGCAAGAAGTTAACTCACTTCTGCAAATGGGTGCAATAGAACCAGTTCCTATTCTGTACAGAGGGAAGGGGTTTTATTCCAGCTACTTTCTGGTCCCGAAAAAGAACAGACAGTGGAGACCAATTTTAGATCTAAGACTCCTAAACAACTTTTGTCAAGTCTCAAAAATTCAGGATGGTGTGACTTACATTTATAATTCATAGAATCATAGAATCATAGAATATCAGGGTTGGAAGGGACCTCAAGAGGTCATCTAGTCCAACCCCCTGCTCAAAGCAGGACCAATTCCCAACTAAATCATCCCAGCCAGGGCTTTGTCAAGCCGGGCCTTAAAAACCTCCAAGTGAATTCAGTGATTACAACTGGGGGATTGATTTTTAGGCCTCAACCTTCAGGATGTCTATTTTCATATCGCAATTCACGCATTTCACAAATGATTCCTGTGCTTTTCAGTAGACCAGGATTACTTTCAATATTGAGTGCTCCTGTTTGGCCTTTTGTCTGTCCCAAGAGTGTTCTCAGAAGTGCTGGCGGTGGTCGCAGCTTATCTTTGATATCTGAGGATAACCATTTTTCCGTGCCTCGACAAATGGCTACTCAAAGGCCAGTCTTACAATGACATTTTTGACACCATAAAGAGGATGAGCTCCCTGTTCCATGAGCTAGGGTTGCAGCTCAACATTGAGAAATTCAAGTTGAACCCGGTATAAAGAATAGAGTTCATAAGAGCCTCCTTGGACACTATATCAGCTAGGGCTGATCTTCCCTTCAACGGATTCTTGATGTTAGCGAATCTTGTCTAAAAGATTCAAATCAGCCCATAGATATCAAAAAGAAGCTGTTTTCAATTGCTCAGACACATGGCAGCCTGCACTTTTGTGATGCCATGTGCCAGGCTCCACCTTTGATATTTCCAGGGCTGGCTCAGGACTATTTGTACTCCAAACAAACACAGCTTGAACAAGTTAGTGTCGGTCCCTCGTCAGGTAGGAGAGTCTCTCAGTTGGTGGAGGGACACCGACAAAGTCAGTGCAGGGATTCCGTTTGTTCAGCCTTCTCCCTCTATCACTATAACGACAGATGCAGCCCTGAGGGGCTGGGGGATGCACCTGGGGGGACCCTCACAGTACATGGCAAATGGTCTTCCCAAGAGATACAACTACACATCAACCTCGTTGAACAGAGGGCAGTCAGGAATGCATGTATCCACTTCCTCCCTTTAATCAGGAACAAATCCATAAAGAGTCTCCTGGACAACATAGCTTGCATATTTTATGTTAACCGACAGGGAGGGGCCAGGTCCCCTTCCCTTTATGCTGAAGCAGTAAAGCTCTGGAACTCGTGCATAGCCAATTGCATCCTTATTTCAGCAACTTATCTTTCAGGGATATAGAACCAGTTAGCAGATGACCTCAGCAGGCACTTCTCCCAGGACTACAAATGGGAGTTGGATCCTCAGATTCTTGATCAAAATTTGGACTTGGAGAGTTCAAAAATAGACCTCTTTGCCACTGTTACTAACAAGAAATGCAAACGTTTTTGCTCAAGGGGGAGATTGGGTCCTCTCTCTTTTGGAGATGCCTTCCTCATTTCATGAACAGAAGGCTTTCCATATGTGTTTCCCCCAACACCCTGATTCTGAAGGCAATCAATAAGATCAAGCACAGCAAAGCCATAATAGTCTCAGCGTGGCCCAGACAAATATGGTATCCTTTCCTGATTCACCTAACCATCTGTCAGATGATCAGCCTTCCATCCATTCCTCATTTTCCCCCAGGATGCTGGCTGCACTCTTCATCCTAACCTGAGTGTACTTCGTCTCAGAACTTGGCTCCTTGATGGTTCATGGGACTACAGTTGACTTGTTCTAAGGAGGTATGTAGCGGGGTGGACACCCTCTCCTGCCCTGAAGGGTAAAAGCAGCCCTGGAAAGGGCTTCAGCTCTTAAAGCTGGGCTGATTGGGGAAGCAGCCGCAGCTGGGCCACTCCCCAATCAGGCCTCAGCTGGCCCTATATAAGAGGCTGGGAGCCAGGAGCTCAACAGTCTCTCTCTGCCTTCAGAGAGAGAAGGGCCTGGCTGCTGGGAAGCTCAGGGTGCCTAGAGTGAGGCAGGGCTGGGGAGCTCCAGGCCAGCAACTCCCCAGGCTGCAGGGCCTTGTCCAAGGCCCCAGAGAGGCATTGGGTTCCAGAGAGGGGCAGCAGGTCCAGACCCAACCTTGCCAGTGATGAGTAGGCTGATACTGCAGTCTGCCCCAGGGCGTGGGGCTAGACGATGACGGGCAGTAGCCTTATACTGAGGCGAGGTGGGAATAGTGAGTGGGGGTTCCCTGGGGAGGGGAGACCCTAAGACTGAGGGGTTACTGCCAGGGGGCAGCACCCCAGGTAAAAGGGCACCGGGGTCCAGGGCGGGACACGGGGGCCAGAGGACAGGCGGACCACCGGCCTGCAGAGGGCGCTCCAGGACGCTGAAAGAGCTAATTCCTGGAGACCAGCAGGAGGCACCGCAGGGGTGAGTCCGCTCCTCTACAAGGTACAACAAGTATTATTGGACAGCAGAAAAGATTCCATGAGATATGCTTACCTCCACAAATGGAAAAGATTCAGCCTGTGGTGTGTCCAGAGAAGTTTTCCACCTGTTCATTCTTACCTCTTGATGATCCTTGATTACCTCATAGAACTAAAAAAACAGGATTGTCTTTCAGCTCTGTCAAGGTCCGCTTGGAGGCTATAGCAGCCTTCCATTCAGCAGTTGAAGGATTCTTAGTCTTCACCCATCCTACAACTGTAAGATTTCTGTGAGGACTGGGAAACCTTTTTCCCCAAGTTAAGGAACTCACTCCTATCTGGGATTTGAATTTAGTACTTAGATGCCTTATGCTTTGAGCCAAACCTCTTTCCTCATTAATTTATCTTGGAAGACAGCCTTTTTGGTGGCAATCACCTCTGCTCGCAGAATTGGAGAAGAAGGGGGCTCTAATGGCAGATCCTCCATTTACAGTATTGTTCAAGGACAAGGTTTCGTTATGTCCACACCCGCATTTTGTACCCAAGATATCATCTGAATTTCACATCAACCAGATTATGCACCTTCCGTTTCCCCCCCCCCTCCCCTCCCCAAGCCTCATCGGTCCAAAGAGGCCATTTTACATGCTTTAGACATTAGGAGGGCGGTAGCCTTTTATTTGGAAAGAACCAAGTCATTTGGGAAGTAACCCAAACTGTTTGTGACTATTGTGGATAAATCCGAAGATTCAGCAATTTCCACCAACAGACACTCCAGGTGGATTTCTGATTGTATCATATTGTGCTATAAATCTTTAGCTATACAGTCTCTTTCTAGGGTGTTGTCCCATTCCATGAGATCTCTGTCTGCTTCTATGGCATTATTCAAGAATGTTCCTATTCTGGAAATGTGTAAAACTGCCACTTGGTCTTCTGTACACACTTTTCCTAAGCATTATGCACTGGTCCAGTTTTCTAGATTAGATGCTGCAATTGGAAATGCTGTGGTGTCTTCAATCTTGGACTTGGCACAAAAGTCTCCCTCTCTAGCTGGGGTTACTGCTGGTAGTCACTGGAAGTGGAGCACCTATAGGGACACTACTCAAAGAAGAAGAGGTTACTCACCTTATGCAATAACTGGAGTTCTGTGAGATGTGTCCCCCTATGGGTGCTCCACTACTCGCCCTCCTTCCCCTCTGCTTTGGAGTTTCCTCTGGGGACTTTATGGTACATAAGGAACTAAGGGCAGTTTGCCTGCACAGCCCTATATAGCCTTGCAGTGAGGCATGAGGAAGCTTAAGGCACATATGTGGGCTGAACGGGCACTACTACGAAAAATCTCCAATTAAAGGTGCAAGTGGCATTAGCACACCTGAAGTGGAGCACCCATAGGGATACACATCTCAAAGAACTCCAGTTACTGCTCAAGATGAGTAACCTCTCTGTGTAAGTAATCCCATATCAGTGTAGTGGGAATACTCTCATGCATGAAGTTACTCATCTGTGTAGATCTATGAGCTAAAATGTGAAAAAATTATCTAATTTACTGGATTGAGGTCTAAATTTTCAAAAGTAACTAAGTTGTGTATGCAAAATATGGTCCCAATCCTTAAACATTTTGAGTGCTTCCTGTGAGCTTCATTGGGAGTTGAGCACATCGGTGCAAACAGGTAATTATGCATGCAAAACAGATAGTTTCCTGTGCAAAATGGATTACTGCATGTTCATTTAGCCATTTACATTATGCAGTTATCTGCTACGACACACATATATTGTGTACATGCAGCATAGGCACCTAATTTTGCAAATGTGATAAAGGGAGTATTTGGATTCTATAATGCATAGACTATATGTGATGGGACTGTCACCTGATGTGCTGGAATTACCTCTGAGCCCATTTTCCACTGCCAGCTTGGGACTCCAGAACCCTGCCTTGTTAAGCCAGACACGCTAGTTTGCTGCAACACAGACCCAGGTCTGGTCCACACCCCCAAAGTTGCAGACTTTAACCAAAAACTGCTCAGCAAGTCACCTATTTCCAGCACCCAAACACCTTGTTCCCAATGGAATCCAAACCCCAAATAAATCCGTTTTACTCTGTATAAAGCTTATACAGGGTAGACTCATAAATTGTCCGCTCTCTATAACACTGATAGGGATGCACAGCTGTTTGCTCCCCCAGCTATTAATTACTTAGTCTGGTTAATTAATAAACAAAAGTGATTTTATTAAGTATAAAAATAGGATTTAAGTGGTTTCAAGTAATAACAGCCAGAACAAAGTAAGTTACCAAGCAAAATAAAACAAAACACGCAAGTCTAAGCCTAATACATTTAAGAAACTGATTACAGGTAATATCTCACCCTCAGAGATGTTCCAGTAAGCTTCTTTCACAGACTAGACCCCTTCTTAGTCTGGGCTCAATCCTTTCCCCTGGTACAGTTCTTGTTAGTTCCAGCTCAGGTGGTAACTAGAGGTTTTCTCATGACTACAGCCCCCTTTGTTCTATTCCACCTCCTTTTATATCTTTGCCACAGGCAGGAATTCTTTGTCTCTCTCTGGGTTCCCACCTTTCCTTCTAAATGGAAAAGCACCAGGTTTAAGATGGATTTCAGTATCATGTGACATGTTCACATGTCCTGTGAGACTTCATTACTCACTGGCTGGAAGGCTTCATTACTCACGCATGCAGGAAGGCTTACAAGTAAACAGAGCCATTTACAACCAATTTTCCTGGTTAATGGGAGCCATCAAGATTCCAAGCCACCATTAATGGCCCACTCTTTGCATAGTTACAATAGGACTTCAGAGTAATACTTCATATTTCTAGCTTCAGATACAAGAATGATACATTCATACAACTAAGATGAACACACTCAGTAGATTATAAGCTTTGTAATGATACCTTACAAGATACCTTTTGCATAAAGCATATTCCAGTTACATTATATTTACACTCGTAAGCATATTTCCATAAAACATATGGAGTGCAACGTCATACTATAGTTGGGGAAATTAGCATTTCTTGCACTCTGTCTCAGGGTTGGAAGTCAACAAAATAGATCAGCTACTCAGGTAGCATAAACTGGCATAGCTTTGTTGTCTTCTCTGGAGCTGCACTGATTTACATCAGCTAAGAATCAGACTTGATATTTTTTTCTTTAAAAAAAATGTAAAGTCAAATAAAAATCCCCATAAGATTTACAATAGTCAAAATAGTAATTTGAGGTAATATATAATATTGACAAGGTTTCTGCTAGTTTTGGAGGTAGCTATGGGTTTCATAGAAATCAGTCTAATATAATTAAATTTCATTTTAGTTTAATTAGATTAATTAATGTTTGTACAGAACTTTGAATATGTAACACACAAGAGAGAGCTAAGTATTCTCAAGTATTAAATTAATGTTGAAGTGATGGAAACAAGGTAGGTTGTTTTAAGTTAAGTATTGTTTACACAAAACCGGCTTTTCATAGTGAGGAGGAGAATGGAGTTTGTGAATCAATTGTTGCTTTAGAGTTGCCTGTTCTATTTTAGGCCTTTCACCATCTGTTTCCATGGCAGCAAAGCATTCAGGAATCTGGTATATTTCAAAGACAAAATACAGGAAATTCCATTTTCACAACAGCAGTAACAGACTTAAAAATCCAAAAGGCTCTGAAATATTTAGTGTGTTTAACCCCAACCCAGCTCCACAAACTGGTAATAAACAAAACTCTAGTCTAGATCCACAAATTAGCACCTACTTTAACCTAACATGGGCCCACCAATAGGTACTAAGCCTGGACCCTACTTTGGGACCATTGGCCCACCCCAATCCAATCTTGTTCCCACTTGCCTGCATTAACCTTAACCCTAGCCAAGGCCCACTGGGTTTTACCTAACCCTGACTTCAATGTAGCAGGCTGCACCCAGCCTGGAGCTACTAGCCAGTCTTCACTCTGAGCCTAGCCCTGGTGCTTGCACCAAACCTAATGTTAGGTAGGGCTTATTAGGTCACACTCAGATTTAGCCTTAACATGTCCACTGAGCCATCCCCAGCGTGGCCCCCCAGATGACCTCA
The DNA here is from genome assembly GCF_028017835.1 of Emys orbicularis. Taxonomy (NCBI): domain Eukaryota; kingdom Metazoa; phylum Chordata; order Testudines; family Emydidae; genus Emys; species Emys orbicularis. The sequence goes on along the minus strand of NC_088684.1, from coordinate 265,155,628 downwards.
ATCTCTGTTTTTATTTAGGCCATCTAGCTGGCCCCGAGACCTAATGCTAACTGGCCCATGGACCATCGCCAGCCCTAATTTGAACCTGGGCCCACCATGGCCCCATCCCTCATCTGGTCCCTCTCCAATCCCAACGTGGGCCTAGGACTAGCCCTGATCACAAATTAAGAACATGGGAACACATCTTTGTCCCTGTCCCCTGCCCAGCCCATAGTCCCATCCCATCCCACAGATAACTCAAATGAGCCTAACCTCCAGGGCTAAATAGCAAAATAAAACAGGTAAAAACAATCTAGCAACTGTAAAATGAGGTAGAAAAATATACAGATTGCATTTAATGCTGTCCTCAACAGTGGAGGATTAACTGAGGTGTTGACTGTGTGGAGGACGCTTAGCAAGTAATAATTTAATAAACAATAAACAGTATAGACTCCCCAAAGGGGACTCATGGAAATCTGGAAGGAAACACACATATTTTTACAAAGGATTACTATGGCTATTTTCTTTGTGGGGAGCACATTTCATCCTGTCCAGAAAACTCATAGACCCTCTTTATTTTTTGACCTTTTTGCTTCTCTTCTGAATCCAGCTCAGGACAGGCTAGCAGATATACAAATGCATCCTTGTGGGAGGCAAAATGCTCTTGTGCATAAGGCTGAGTGTGAAAATCAGGAGATATGGATTCTGTTCCCAGCTATGTCACAGACGTTTAGATGATCTTAGCCAAAGTCTCTGCTTTTCAGTTTCCTCATCTGTAAAATGAGGATACCTGCCTCAGTGGGTTGCTCTGAGGTTTGATTTGTTAATATTTGAAAAGCTCTTTGACAGCCTCAGATGGCAAATGCTGTAGATGTGCAAAGTACTACTATTTTGGAGAGACTCGTGTATACCAAAGGGATGACTGAGAAGAAAAGTGTATATACGTAAGAGCAAGAATAGCTTTGTAAGAGACAAAACCTCTCCCTGGCTCTTAGCCGATGGAATCCTCCCAAACATGCAGTGGAGTTACTCCTGAGGCTACAATAGCAGCTGTGGGCTGCAGTTGTGTTCTTGGTTACTGCATCTCCTCTTCTGTGAGGGGCCAGGCTGGTGAATCAGTTTAGCGGTGTCTGTCTCTCTGAGGTACTTATATGCCCCCCATTACCATAGTGTCTGAGCGTCTCACAATCTTTAATATGTTTATCCTCACACCCCCTACTTGTAAAGTAGGGAAGTGCTATAATCCCCATTTAACTGAGGGACAAGAGATTAAATGTCTTGCTCAAGGTGACCTAGGAAATCTGTGGCAGTAAATCCTAGGCCAACACCTTAATGCTGGATGATCATTCCTTTCCTTGTGTAGTAATCACACCCCTTCACCAGGCCGAGGGCCTTCTGCAGCCCTTATTTGGGCTGTTGCTGTTTGAGTAGCTGAACAAACTGTTTCAAGCATGTCAATTTAGGCTTTTCTAGGAGAAAGTGTTCTGTTCAAGGTAGAAAATAATTTAACCCAGTAATTCTGATCCCCCAAACCTTGTTTGAAATACCAGATGTAATTTTATGCTGTTTAAAAGATTCATATGCATGCAAAACAGATAGTTTTATCTATGCAAGAATGCTTTGCCAGTGGCAAGGTATGTTCTTACAAATCAGCAGACCACTCGCATATCTCCCTCCAGATGCACATATAAACACATGCCAAAACCCAGCAGGAATATTGCAAGAACAGCAACTTAACACCATTGTATTCTCAGCTAGGAGTATCTCTTTTCTCCCGCTAAAGCCATTTATCCTCATATCCACACATAGGAATACCGGACTTCCACATTCTCCTCCTATCCACAAGCTGGTTGCTCAAGCCAGTCCTTCTACCCCATTACTTTCCCTGACTCCCTTGTTTTTCTTTCTTTTCACGTCCCTTTCTTTGTTTCACTCTTCGTTTCCTTCTCTCGTGTACTGTGGTGTATCTCTTTATGCATATCTGTGCCTGTTTCCTCTTAGACTTCTTCTGTAATATTTATCCATTTTTGCTGGCTTTTTTTGTCCCACACAGACAATGCAAAGCAACTGTAAGCACAGTTTAACCAGCTTGTGAAACCTGATTTGTGGCTGCCCTGAGTCTGCTTTCTCATCTTGCTCCTTTATCAGACTTCTTTCTCCTCCCTTTCCTTCCCTGTTTCCTCTCTTATTTTCTTTGTCTACCACCTCTTTTCCCATTCATTTTCGTTCCCTCTCACAAATATTTTTAAATAGCTGTGTATTTTCTGTAAAAGAAGTGATTTATAAAGGGGCCTCACTTGAGGCACACAAAGCTCAGACACAGGTAGCACCGATATCCTTGTAGCATCTCTCTGGGTTAGCATGAAACACAAAGCAAGCACACTAAAGAAAAGTTAAGTGCCAAGCACTGTGGCTTCTTCCTGCCCTGCTTATGTCCTAGAATTTTTTACAAGCAATGAACAAAGTGAACAGATTTATAAGTAACAACCTGCAGTGTACCTATCATTAACGGTATTTTTTCATTTAGGAATTCTGGGCTCTGCAGGACCTTGCTAAACACAAGTTCTTTTCAGACTGGGTTACTATATACCTCTTGAGATTAGGACGGTAAGATAAATACAGTTTCAAATTAAAAATAACAAGAGTATGTTTGCCAGTGGAGTTTAGGTGGGGTAAACTTAATCTTATCCTGGTCTGGGTCAGATATTGCATGGTCTTTAGCCAATTCTATATATTGCTCCTGGGCATACTTTTACATGCGATTTTTCCCTGTGTGCATGGGGATCTCACTAGCTGCCATGATAATTGCATGGCTGGAATGTATATTTATTCTATCTAATTACAATCTGGTCTATTCTGAAACACAACTTTGTAAAAATGACGTTATGGAGTTCAGCATTGAAGTGTCCTTCAGTGACCCCATAGCATATTTACTCACTTTACAATTATGGTTGTTTTTTAAACTGACAACCCAGCAAACTCAGTCTGGGATTTGAAAGTCAAGCTGTGTTCTCTCACTAGTAATCTATATGCTTCTGGTCAGGTGCTCTTCTCATATACACTTCTGCAACCCTGTTGCCTTGGACTTAGGGGACTGCACAGATGTGACTCAATGTGTAATTGAAAGACAGTGGATTGCATAGGTGTCTGCTTCACAGTTGGAACCAGCTAAAATTCTGTTGTTTCATAAGCCAACAAGGAACCCTGTTTGCTCTTACATAGTTGTGTTGACTCTGCAGGGCTGATAGTGGTAAAACATGAGAAATCAAACATTTTTAAACTCACGACAATTCTCATTCTCTTTAAAGCTACAATTCTCAGGGAGCAAATGTACATGAGGAGCAAATCTGCTGAGAAAGAAAATGCCATTTTCACATAGTCATTTTTCAGAGTGTAATTGCACTTAGGGGGTTAATCCTGCTTCCATTGAAAACAATGGCAAAACTCCTATTAACTTCAATGGAAGGAGAACAAAATATTTTAAAAAGTAAGTAAACCCCACAAATGCATGGCAAAATTATGTGCCTAATTTGCACATACATTTGTCAGAGCTGCAGCTACAAATCTGAGATATTGGTAAATGTCCAGTAAGATTTGTAATTTGGCATTTGTGCCAGTGAATAAGTATTTGCCACTTGCATTTGATCATATGCAGTTTAGGAAATTAGGTCAATAGTGTCAAATGGAATGCATTTAGAATATATTCAGTACAGGAATGAAACTCAGCCACTTTGTACTGGATGCATTATCTTCTGAGAAACCTTGAGGGAGTATATGTACTAAACAAATGTAGAATGAATACTTTTTGAATGATGTCTTGGGAAAATGTTAGGAGAGGGATAAAAGGGAAAGTAGATATGCCAGTTAGGTTTGTTTAATTCTTGCTGTTCAACTAATGGAATTATTGATTTTTTTCTATTTACAGTAGGATAGGAAACTATAATGAAAGGGAAAAGAGGGAAATGTGGTATCAACAAGAGAAGTTAAAGTGCACAAAATTCATGTAATATTTTTTTTTGGTTTTCCACATATAGTGACATGGGTGATTCAGACAGTACAAGAAAAAAAAGAATGACAGGTAAGTAAATCAATTGAAGAATTTAGAACTTTTCAGGCAATTGGAAATCGTTAGGTAACAGAAGTATGCTATCCATGCACTAGGTATTCAATTAAATAATTACTGTGGTTGTGACATGTCAGTGGTCTGAAGAAAGTATCAAAATTGTCCACTGGGAATAGAAATATGTACATTTGCTTTCCTGCAGGTTATACAGAGCCTGAGTCTGTGACTGTTAGGGTACTGTGCCAGGTACAGCTTTTTTTGTCTGAGGAGAGAGAATGGGTAATTGTATTTCATGGCAATTGTATTTGTTTCATTTTCCAAACAAAATCCCCAAACAACTCAAAAGCACTATCACACTTGTACGTGGTGTCTCGCTGCACAAAACATGGTTCTTCAAGGCTATCAACCCCTTCCTTTCAGGAGCACTAAAAAGTACCATATTTTTATGAAGAAAAGGAAACAAGGGTCAGATTTTGGTCTTAATTACACTGCTGCACATTTGGAGTAATTCTGTTAAACTTCAATAGAATTACTTCAGATTTATACCAGTGTAATTGAGATCAGAATCTGGCTAAATGTACCCTGACAGAACTGTATATACATACTTCAATTGAACAAATGGTCATGAAGTTCATGGCTTAAAATGAAGCTTTATTCCTTCAGCAGTTACTGTTTTCACTCCTGTACTGCGTTTACATTAATTAAATTAAAATGATCCCCACATCCTCTTCAGACTTTTTCCTTGTGTAAATTATCACAGTTTCAGTTACTTTAATTTAAAGTATCTCTTCATAATTACTTAGAATGTGAACAACTAATCTCATCCTGTTGCTGTGGCAGTTTAATCTAGGTGAAAGATATTCATGAACAAACATTATTAATTGATGTTTCTAATCTTTCAAAGGTCAAGATACATCACATTGTTCTGCATTTCATTATTTGATTAAAGCCAAATATACTTCTCTATGAATGCTTATCTAAAACTTGTGAAGTACAATTTACTTTTCTGCACCATTTTTTCTGTTGAGCAGGTATTAAAATGCAGTACCAAACCTGTTGCCATTTTCATACAAAAAAGCTTTGAACATGTTGAAACAAAAAACATTCTGTTTTTTAAAACTTGTTTTTATCCCTTTCCCCCAACAGTCTCCATAAAATAAAGTAGAAATTAGAAATGCTCATAGCTGGCTTTTGGGACCATGGATGTGGAATCCACACTTCCTCTGGTTTTTACATTCCCTGAAAGCCAAGACTAATTTAAGTTTTCATTTAAAAATCTGGTGTCTCTAACCCTTTCCATTGTGGGGGCAGCCTTCTGAATATAAATTGACTCGTAGGATTGAAAGTTTACCACTGATTGAGATAATGGACTGAAATCGCTTCTGCTGGTTCAGAGAGAGGACTAAATTGCACATCTCTGCACCAGCAAGGGGAAACTGAGGCACATAATTTAAATGACTAGCTCAAAGCTCCAGAATGAATCAATGGGTGGAGTTGATAATTGACCCCAGAAATCCTAGCTCGCAGTTCCTGATAATCACTAGACCACACTCATCACTCTTTCTCACTAGACTTGCATTTAACGTTATTATAACTACAATACCGTTTTATATCAAAAGATCAATTTCTGTTGTGTACATAATATTGAAATCTCATTTACGCATTGTTTAAAGATGACATCGCAATACTGACAAAACTTTATTATTTCCTAATCAACATGCAGTTATTAAAATCGTATAATCATTTCTTATCTTAGCATAGTTTTATACTGTTGCTTGTCATCATATATTACTCCTGGGGGAATTCTGTGCCAAAAATTAAAAATTCTGCACATACTTTAAAATTCTGCAAAATTATACATATTTTATTTGTAAAAATAACACAATATAATCAGACCAGTTTCAATTATTTCGATAATTTATTTCAAAATATCTGTCAGGAAGTATGTCTGTAACAATAGAGACAAAAAAAAAAGATTCAGGAAATGTGTTTTTGATAAATAGATTCCTTACTAGGCATATTAATACAGAACTTTGAGTAATGCATTTAAACTACAATACAGAAACGCATTTCCTGCACTCCTCAGAAGCAGTGCAAAGGCTTGAGGGCTTGGAGGAGCTGAGGGAGAGGGAAGGAGCCTGGGCGTGAACCCGGAGGGTTGTTGGGTGTGGGTGAGAGAAGTATGGAAAAGGTTTTTTTTGGGTGGGGGAGGAATTGTTAGGCAATTGGGGAGCTTCCCCCATGCAGACCCTGGCTGACCCCTAGCTTCGACTATTCAGTCAGGTACATCTGCCCCTGTCCCTGCACCCCATATCCCTTTGTTCTACACTCCCCTACCCCCTGCCACATGTGTCCTGCAGCCTCCCTCACCCATCCCCATATGGCCCTGCAGCCCTATGCCCCCTGTCCCCTTGTGGCTGTGCAGCCCACCTTCCATTCAGCCCTTGGCTCAACATTGTCACTCCACTAGCTCCTGAGTTGCTTCCCTCCCCCCCACTAGCCCGTCTAAATCCCAGTCTGTGACTGCCTAGCAGCTCTGTGTGCCCCACTCTGTCTGTCTGGAGCCTCCTCACCTGGCCCTGCTGTGAGGAATGCAGCCTCGCCGGCTGTCTGCTCTCTCTTCTGGTGCCACAGCAACCCCTGGTGGATGAAAGGTGTAACTGCAGCACCTCTTCACCGGAATCTATATTCTGCAGAGAAAAAAATGTGCAGGGGGACATGAATTCTGCACATGCGCAGTGGTGCAGAATTCCCCCAGGAGTAATATATCTGAGCGCCATCTGTGTAAAATCATTAGCAATACCAAAATCTGTAGTGGACTTCATGGAGTCTTTATCACTTTTTCCTTTTCAAGGTAAAATCTCTACTAGGGGTAGGGTTTGTGGTTCTGATTGTTTAGACTTTATTAACTTACCTTTTTTTCATAGAAGAGGGTGGTTCAGTGTTGTGAATGTCATATGGTGGAAAGACCTTTTCAAAGAGGAAGGTTTTGCAGCATTTCCTAAAGACAATCAGACTCTGGATTTGCCTAATCTCCTCTGAATCTCTATTCAGTAGCCATATCTCCTCAACTCTCATGCACTGTGTCCTGGCCTTTGTGATCTACCTTGTTCCAGAGCAGTGCCACTGTCGCATCAGTTATTATAATAGGTCAAAATTCAGTCTTTAATAGATCAGGCCCCAGCTACATTAACTGCTTTGAGGATTAGGACCAAAGCACTAAACTGATATCAGAAACTGTTTGGGAGCCAGTGGAGGGATTTGATCATAGGCCTGATGTACTCATGATGGCCTACCCTGTGGAGTAGTTGTGCAGCTGTATTATGTATCAGCTGGAGCTTATGCATTGTTTCCACATTCTGCTTCAGATACAGTAAATTACAGTAATCCATCCTGAAGGAGACAAGTGCATGGATCACTGTGGCCAAGTCCTTATCCTCAAGGAAAGAGCCACATTTCATTGCAAGCTGGAAGTAAAAGAAGGTAGTTTTAGATACTGATGCTATCAGGTCATCCACGCTTAGTGAAAAGTCAAACTGAATCCTGAGGCTTGACACTAATTTGGTAAATGGGGGTAGTATGCTATGAGTGGAAGGTGGAAACAGTGTCTTGGCTAGCATTCAAAGCATTTTCCTTCTCCAACTAGCATCACGTTGGTCTTGCCTTGGTTCAGCTTGAGCCAGCTGCTCATCACCCAAGAGCTGATGACTTGCTGGCATTGTGTTATCATAATAGTGGTGGTGATTGCATCAGATGAGAATGAGCTATACAGTTCACAGCTGAGCCCATGACGCCTCACTATCTCCGCCGGTTGTCTGGAAGATATTGAAAAGAAGAAGGAATAGTATGGATCCCTGCAGGAAGGGAGGTGAGGGTCTTTGGAGAGGAGCAGTTAATCATCACCACTCTTGGAGTTCTGCTGGAGAGGAATGATTGGAGCCACTGTAGTGCTTGAGTATCAGGGGGTAGCCGTGTTAGTCTGTATCTACAAAAACAACAAGGAGTCTGGTGGCACCTTAAAGACTAACAGATTTATTTGGGCATAAGCTTTCGTGGGTAAAAACCTCACTTCTTCAGATGCATAGATGCATGTCTCTATGCATCTGAAGAAGTGAGGTTTTTACCCACGAAAGCTTATGCCCAAATAAATCTGTTAGTCTTTAAGGTGCCACCAGACTCCTTGTTGTTTTTGTAGTGCTTGACCATCTGTCCCTCCTATGTCATGTAGGCTGGTTAACAATACCACCTGGCCCACTGTGTCAAAAGCTACAGAGAGTTCCAGCAGCATGAGCCTGGAGATCTTACCTGTGTCTGTGGCCATAAGAAGGTTGTCTTTTAGTGCCACTAGAGCTGTCTCTGTGTTGTGCCCTGGTCTGAGCCCTTGGAAGGCATCCAGCATGTTAGCTGATGTCATGTGTTGGAGCTTGGTGGTTACTATTTTGTTCATGAATGGGAAGTTAAAGCTGGGACAATAGTTGGAGAGGTCTTCAGAGTCAAATGATGGCTTCTTGGGGATTGGGCGAACTTTGTGTTTTTGAAAGAGTGTGGTTGGTATGCTTCCCTGGAGGAGGCTTTGACTATTTCCATTGGTAGTGGGCATAGTTGTTCTCTGCTGGCTTTCACTAGCAAAGGAAGGGCTTTTTTTAAATGTCAACACTTAATAATGTTAAAGTTATGAGCATCAAAATTACTAAATATGACAACCATTGATTTATTTAGGCACATTATACATTGTATGCTTGATCAAGCCCTGTGGGAGAAATGTTTTTTTGACATTATCCACTGTTGTTAGTGCTGCGTTTTCAGCTATTTTGTTACATATTGAGAGCCAGATCCTGAGATCCTTCTTTAGAGAGAGATTTTGCCTGGCCATTTTGTGGCTCCACAGTAAATTCTGCGAAATCTGTGAAAAGTTTGCATATAGAGGACCTTGAACTACTGAAAGTCTCGAGGCACAGATGGTGCACAGTCAATAGGGGATCTGATCTTACTTTGCACCAAAAGTATTGTAGGCTTCGTCCTTAGTTACCATGCTACTTTGGGAGCTGTTGGATGAAAGTTTTATTCACATGTGTAATTGCATTTGCAGCAGGTAGCCATAGTCCTTTGTGAGATATTGATCAGGTACTTCTTTCAGAAGCTTTCATTGATTCCAGTGAAAAATTGAAGGAAATTAGACTGTGGTTTATCAATAATTTTAAAAAACTAGGTGTGGCACAAATTCCCACTACTACTGGGGTGTTGACCATGATTATTTTGACCTTCGTATTTTGGATCCCCATGTTCTAGCTGAAGTTTTATCCATTTTAAAGGATAGTTCTTATAATTTTACATGTGGAAGATTAATGTTAAATAGCAGGCAATAATGTTGCACTGAGGTGTGAGTATCACTGACTTAGACGCTATGGCAATAGGCACATTTAATATAGTACATAGATAGGTAGCTGTAGGTTCCTACCATGCAACATGCTTGTCGCAGCTTATTATAGTGCATTTTTTATTCTGATTTTTTATCTTTTACTGTTTATTCACATAGGCATTTTGGGAGGCTGGGCGTGAGCACCAGAAGCTCCCTAGAAGTAGGAGGGGCCACCAGTGCCTGGACCATGGCCCCACTCTGCCCCGAGGCTCCACCTGTGCCCCATCCCCTCTCTGCCCCAAGACCCTGCTCCCACTTGGGCTCTTCCCCCAACACCCCACTCCGCCTCTTCCTGCCCCTGCTCTGCCTCTTCCCCTGAGGCCCCACCCTTGCTCCCCCTCTTCCTTCAAGGCCCCCCCACCCACTGCTCACTCCCTCCATCACCTCCTCTGAGGCACCCACCACTTATTCCTCTCTGCCCCCTCCCTTGAGCCCCCCGCTACTCGCTCCTTTCCACTCGCTCCTGTCTTAAGGGTGAGCAACGGCAGGTGCGGGGGAGGGGGTGGAGGGAGCGAGCAGTGAGTGGGGAGCCTTGGAGGAAGAAGGGGAGCAAGGGCAGGGCCTTGGGGGGAAGAGGCACAGCACGGGCGGGGCTACAGGGGAAGAGGCCAAGTGCGAGTGGGGCCGTGGTCTGGGCGCTGGTGGCCTCCCCACTTCTCAGGAGCATCCAGCGCTCCAAAGGCAGTGGGCCAGTGTGCTTCCAAAGGGAGGTGCACCACATCTGGCATTTCTTACCCTGTTTGGAGAAGCTAAGCCTCCTGAAGCCTCTTATACCCCCCACCTGTGTTTATATAGTTTTCATATAGCGCTTTTGAGTATCTGTGGTGGTTTATTACAATAGATGCCATGGGTACAAAAGAAAAGTGCTTACCTACAATTCTTGTTCTCCAATGATATAAATTGCAACACCTAGATTATCAATATCCTACTCAAATTAGTCAAGTGTGCATTACTTTACATGTATCCACATCAAATTTCATCTATCAGGTGCTGTGCATTCATCTAGCTTGGTTAGATCCCTTTGAATTTCCTCACTGTCATCTCTAGTCTTGAATTACCTAAATAATTTTGTGTAATCAGCAAATGTTGCCATCTCACTGTTCACCCCCTCTTCCAGATCATTAATAAATGATTTAAACTTCACTGGTCCTACTACATAACCTTGGGTCATGTTGAAAATTAACCATCTATTCCTACTCTTCGTTTCTCTCAAATAGCCAGTTTCTAATCTGATTATACTTTATCTTTCACTCTATGACTGCTTAGCTTTTTAACAGCCTTTTATTACAGAGTTTGTCAAAGAATTTTTGAAAGTCCAAATACATTCTGTCATGTTCTTTTATTCAGTTTCATAGACCAGCTCAAAGAATTCAAGTAGGTTAGAGAGGCACAATTTTTCTTTACAGAAGCTGTGCTGGTTTGTTCCTTTCATATCCAGTTCATCTAGTTCTTTTATAATTATCTTCTTAATTGTCATTTCAATCAATGTACCTGATACTAAAGTAAGGGCTTGCTGATGTAAAATTCCCAAAACCTCCCCATTAACTTCTTTAAAGATCAGTATAATATCTGCTCCCTTCCCATTCTCTGGTATAAAAGCTGATTTTAGTAAAAGATTGCACATTTTTGTTGGCAGCTCACCCACTTCATTCTTAAATTCCTTCAGAACTCCTTGATTAATACCACACTGGACCCCCGCTTGAACGCAGGGTTTTGGATCCATGCGCAGGGACCACGTTACCGTGGATCCCAATGTAATTAATTAAATTCGGGATCCATGCGCGGTCCTGCGCTATAAGCGAAATCGCGCAATACAGACGCGCGTTCAAGCGAGGGTCCGCTGTATTTAATTTTAATTCTTAACATTTTTTTCTATACAGAAGAGATAATCCACTGTCAAACTTGTCAGTTTGCTATTGTTCAGGATATATGTGCTTGGGACTAATATTATTTAATAGAATTTGTATTGCCTCCTGGTACTGTGAGTCCTTGTTTCAATGTGAGTTGTCATTTTAGTGTGAGTCATGTTACTTTCCCATCTGTTGCAGTATTCTTTGATATTGTTACTATATTTTTAGTTTATTCCCGAAAAGCAATGTAATGGATTAGATCAAATGCTTGGACAAAGTAGATCACATTGCACTGGAGGGAGGCAGAGCTTTAGTGGTTAAGGCAGGACTCTGGATATTGGCATGGCTGAATTCTATTCCTGACCCTACCACTGAGTTGCTTTAGGATATTGGGCAAATTATTTCTCCACTCTGTGCCTCAGTTTCTCTATCCATAAAATGAAGAAACCAACCTCACTGGGAGAGTGTTAGGCTTACTTGATGATTGTTTCTAATGGATGAAAAGCACTGAATGCATACAGAGTAGTACTATCTTGTTAAAATAAAAAAATACTGTCCGGAAGGAATGTTGTTAATAACTATATATTTTTAAGTCTTAAGGAAAACGGTAGTTGAGACTTACCTGAACACACTGATGAAACGTACATTTTAGTAGCAGTATTATCTCTGTCTAACAATGTGTTTATTTGTGGGGTGAAAATCATTTTGAAGCTGGTTCACGAAATGCAGTGCCTGAGATTTCAGACTGCACTTTCACTCTGAAGGAGAGCTTCACCTCTGCAGCATTGCTAGTCTGCTTTGGCTTGGGGAGCCTGTAGAGCTCAGAGTTCAAAACCAGAGTCCCAACTCAGTTGTATAGCTCACTCTCCTTTCTAAATAACATAAAGTATCAACCTCTTCTGCTGTGTTGCCTATAATGAGTCTTGTTGCTTCAAACTGCCAATGTCCAATTCCCAAAGTAAGGAATGTAATAGAATTATGAGTCACTGCGTAGTCATACAAGTTCTATTTAACCTACTGCATAGGCAGTTAGATCTTCAAGAAATACTAGCTATTAGCTGGATTTGTTGTGCTTTTTATAAATTGTGCATATTACCAGAGAAGTATGTTTATTGTCCTAGGCCCTAATTCTGCAAAGGAAACCATCAAAAGTGAATGCAGTTCTACCGTAAGGGTGATCCCCTTGGATCTCTTTGCAGGATCAGGGCCATAGTCTCTCTCTGATGTGAATTCTTAGGTGCTGACCTGCTGCCTACAAGGTATACATTTGCAAGCAAACAAAAGCATTCCATAGTATCAATGCTTTTGTTTACAAAGGACAGAAGAAAATGGCATTATGTGGAGAAGAGTTAAATTTTAATCTGAAATAAGGAACATAATGAGGGACAAGTTGAGAGATGATTTGAGGGTTCAGGATTTTATCAATGGTATTTTGTCTGTTTTTTCCCCCTCGAACAATATGCCATAGGACTATTTCAAAGCATATTTTATAAGGTTACATGTTTTTTTTCCCCTCAGAAATATTTTTTATTCTTTAAACATTTTCTATGGCTTGAAACAAGTGTTATTCACACTAAAACTACTGGGACATCTACTAGAACAGCAGTTCTCAACCAGGAGTCCGGGGCCCCGTGGGGGGCTGCGAGTAGGTTTCAGGGGGCATGAGATTTGCTGGAGCCCAGGGCGGAAAGTTCAAGCCCCACCATGTGGGGCAGAAGCCCGAGGCCCCGAGCCCCACCACCCGGCGCTGAAGCCAAAGCAACTTAGCTTTGCGGGGCCCCCTGTGGTATGGAGCCCAGGACAATTGCCCTGCTCGCTAGCCCTTAACGCAAGCCCTGGCTTTTAATCTACTGGATATGCAGAAAAAGAGTTGTCGTGGCACGGTTGGGCCATGAAGATTTTATAGCATGTTGGGTGGGGCCTCAGAAAGAAAAAGGTTGAGAACTCCTGTACGAGAACATCTCCCCTTTCAAAATGATTGGAACAAATGAGCCTTAGTTGTGTGAGCAAAAACCATAGACCCTTCATGCCAAGGCTAAGGCTAATAGTGCGTCTAGTACTGCTGATTGATCTCATATAAAGGAATAGTCAGGTACTGACCCTGGGAAAATACACTGCTCCTGTGTCATGTAAAGATTTATACTGGGAGTTTAACAGGTTTAAGAAACCGATTTAATCGGTAGATATTCTTTTGGTCATTAATTGAAAGAAAACATACTGAACCAGAAGGCCATGCTTTAATTACAGAGGAAAATTAGGACTTGTCTGAGTGATATCAGCCAGGAATTTGAGAATTAAAATCTGTTTGCTTATAAGAGTTTTCCTTGATCCCAAGATGCAGGATAAACTCCTTTGTAGTCTGTCATTTGTTCCTTCTGGAAGAGCAATGGTGAACTAATAATTCAGCAGTCTCATTTTCAGAGTCCATTGGACTGCCCCTTATTAGATATAAACAGCCTGAAACCTGTCAGAGAAGAAATGTGGCTCTCATGGATGCTTCCAACAGGTTTTGGAAAAAAGCTGTTTTTATGATTATGATGCTTCCATTTGCCAAGTTGTTTGAAGCTGTTCAGGACAGAGTGCTGATTCCTGAGCCCACTTATTCCCTATTTTAATGTGGCAGGTTTAGAATTTTAACTATCTTAGGCTTCTTATCCTCCCCTTTGCCTTTATTCAACTTCTTGGTTCATAGCAACATGACAACAGTGGAAAGCAAAAGATGGTTTTATTTACCCACAGTAAGAACAGAACAACTGTATAAAGCACAGGAAAGACATACAAGAATCACAAACCAAAAGTGTAGGTTGAAATAATTGCTACATAAAGCTTTGAAAGCTTCTCTGGTCAGCATCTTGATGTGTGAACCTCAAGAAAAATTCAGAAACTAATGTCTAAATATAATTTTATTCTCATTAATATTATTCAGCCCTTTTGTCATTAAGCTATATCATGATTTATTATAATAATAAATATTATAACCCTTAATAATACATTGACAATGGCAATTTGTGTCCTTACTGTTGCAGACAGCAGAGGCACCTGAACTGGATCCCCCTCACTATAAAAGGGAGGAGAGCAGTTGGGAGGGCGTTCTCTGAGAAGGCTCCAGGACTCTAGAACTTGCTCCCCCTGCCTCCTCCCTTGCTCTGAAATAGTCAAAATTTGGCAACCTCCTGGGCACACAGCACCACACAGCAAAAGAAACCTGTTTCACTGGGCTTTTAGAGAAGGCTGAGGGTGTGCATCCCTCAATGGTAAAGGGGTGGAAAGAGTCTGGATGGAATGATTATTTCAATACTGCTGGAGTTTCATTGTATTTCATAATTATTGAAGGTGTAAAGGCACCTAAGACCTTGGAGTAGACATCTTTTTTATAGTTTTAAATCTAAATAAATAATTTCCCCCCCAAATATATTAGCCTATAAAGGATCATTTATGCAGAATCACCCCCTCACTTGACTCCAGAAATCTAGATTTCAATATGCTAACCACTAATGAAAAGTGAATTAGTGATCCGCACTGAGAAATCTTCTTTGCATCATAGTATTTAATACCACCCTTTTCTCTCTGTTTGTAGCCTGGTTGCTTACAAATTGGTCAAGTACACACTTCACATTAAGTTAATTTTTCTAACATATTTCAAACCCCCATTAAAAATAAAAAACATCTAAATATTTGTTTAGTAATAAAAAATACTTACAAAAGAAGAACAATGGTACTGTGGCATCACTATATGTAAAAATATGGCTAATTAATTCTTTTCTTTTCCTGTTATGCCACTGTTTTTTTGTTTTGTTTTTGTTTTTTAATTGTGTACTAAACCTTTTAAGTGACCTTTCAATTAAAATATTCAAGAAATATGGGTTGCTTTTATATGGTATGTATTCAACTTTTTATAACCAAATTCAACTGGATTTTCCTTTGATTTCAGCTATCAATCCTAGATATGTACTTAGGAATTGGATGGCAGAATCAGCAGTACAAAAAGCTAAAATGAATGACTTTTCAGAGGTAAAACTGTCTACTTACGTACTAATTACATTTATGGAGCTAATGAAATGAGTGTTGTGTTCATAACACTTTTGACCAGTACTGCCCTCCAATAGTGGTAGTAATAAACAGTTAGAGGAGTAATTCCCTGAGTGAGTTCAACACTTAGTATGTTTTGCCCCAGGGAATCTGCAAAACAATTTTGTGTGGAATGGCTTCTGAATTTTAATTGTTTCTAGGTTCATCTCCTGCAGGAAGTTTTACAACATCCCTTTCAGAGGCAAGCAGCAGCAGAGAAAGCTGGCTATTCACTACGCCCACCTTCTTGGGCCAAAGACCTTAAAGTCAGCTGTTCATCCTGATGAAGAGCAGCTGAAGCAAGAGAAAATGAGTGGGGTCAGAGCTCAAGCCTTCAAACTGGTGTGGGGGAACTAGGCAACACTACCTGCTTTCTCACTGTAGGCGTGGTTCTCTCCGATCTGCTGTGTGAAATTTTGACCAGGTTTGTCAAGAGAAATGGAGCTCTGCATGGTTCTATCAGTAGATAATTTGCTGGCATTTCTGGCTCTGACCCACATACCTATTTATGCATTAATTTGTGTCCTAGAGAAAATAGAGTTCAGTCAGGCTGTCACATTAACCTCCCCAAATCCATCCTCTTAGTGCTGTGTCTTGATTAGTTGCTTCTAGATAAGTTTAAAATTTGCCTGACATAGTTTTAATCATGGAATATTTTAATTAATGTCCCCACTAGGTGTGACACACTGTTCAAATATAATTATATTCTGTTCTGAATAAGGTATTTGGAGATTTGAAGCAGGAAGCAAATCCAGATCTTAGCTGGACAGGATTAGTATTGCAAAACGGTTCCTTACTAAGTTTTATGTAGGTGACCTCATTGCTTCCTATTAAACTGCCAAATAGGTTTTTAAGGAAATTAAATTAAATGGTGAGCAAATTTATCTATGGAATGAATTGTCCAAGACTAAAGTGGGATGTTCTTTGTATACCCAGATATCTATGGGCTTAGCTCACCCCACTTCCAATTTTTAGCATTTGACAGCATTGAGATTTATTTTGTACTGGTGTAATTCCTCAGGGAATGTCTACTAGCTGGACATGGACTCTTCCTGAAGATAACTCAGTATATAAATTTAAATTAGATCAAGATGCCTTTCATACCCACTTTCCAGCTGTGCAGTGGAAGTCTAGCAAAAAAACGCTGGAAAAAATGGAGATATTGCTGAAAGTGTGTCACTTAACAATCCAATGGATAAATATGTAGAGATGCTAGTCTTCCCATCCTTAGAGATTGAGATTGCCTTCCATTATGAGCCTTTAATTTCATAATTATAATGTTATGGAAGGGTAGTATTTTTCTAGAATGTTTAAGGTAAATTAAATTATTTGGAAGATCTGAGGGTTCAAGAATGAGGTGATCTTGTTACCCTAAAATTTTAGACCCCAGTTATGTTAGCCTACGATAGCGCTTATAATTTAACTAAAGGGTAACAAGGTTGTGGTTGCCCTAAAAGAATTGCCAGGATGTTACCAGGGGGCTTGTCTCAGATCCACAGAGGGCTCCCCAGAGAAAGCTAGTCTTACTAACCCCTAAAAGGACACACATACAGCCTTCCGCTCAAGGATGGACACACAAGCAGTAATTCTTTGAAAACAAAAGAATTGTCTATTTAAAGAAATAAGTGGTTATTTCAATGTATTTAATGAAGCAAGAGAGAATACATAGACTATAGTAAAATGCAACAGAATTACATTTAAAAGCGACGCAATAAAATGAAAGACACAGACTATATAGGATAACTATCACATACAGGAAATACAGTAGTTTCAGTGTAACATGCACATAGAGATTCCCGTATACACAAAGGTTTTTAGCTTTAGTGATACAGTTTTACCCTGTACTTAATACCATGTGGTATACGTGTCCTCTGTACACATATGAAAAACCATTACCGTATTCACAGATGAAAAATAAACATTTACTTGACATCAACATTAACTCTTAACATTAAACATTTAACATGCTGTAAGCGCTGGCCAAGCGGTTACAAGACGGGTAAGGGAGATCTCACTCAAGATGCAGGCATCCAGCTTTATTTACAAACAAATCTATACACTCTTAAATAATAGGTTGGAAAGAAGATCAGACTTGAACTTTTTATTCAAAATTTCCCTCTGACCCATCTAATTGGTCCTTCTGCTCTGTCTGATTTCCAGAAGTATGGGCTCCACAGCTGTGCTGTTGCTCAGTCGGGCTGCAGATGCAATGGCGGTTGCTGCTCTTCTGTTGCTGTTGGCAAAGTAGCTGCTAGCAGGCAGTTGCTCGTTGTCACGGCAACCTTAGAATTCTACTGCTGCTGCTGTTTTTCCATGTAGTTGCTTTTCAGGTAGCTGCTTTTCAGGCTGTTTAGTTCTTCTTTTCAGGCAGCTTCCGTTCTTATGCAAAGCTTCAAACCCACTACCTTCAGCCTGTTAGCTGAAAGCCTCCTACAATCTCAGCCTGCTGTCAAACCCACTACATACTCAGCCTGCTGGCTGTCGGCCTTGTATACTAGTTGCTCTCTCAAGTTCAGATGCTCTCAGCCAATCAGCTTCTAGCTTTTCAGCTCCTCCCCACGACATCATACTTATTTTTAGGTAGGAAAGCTCCTCCCCGATGCCATCTTAGATTCTAGACCTTTCTAAGCTCCTTTCTCTAACGCCATCTTGTTTGCTGGAACTTTCCCCTACCTAAATTTGAACTGTCATCACCATCCCTGCCATTTTGATCAGCCATGTTGGATTTTCTAAATTTAAACTGTCATTAATTTCTACTTAATTAGAGCCTTAATCTTAAAACTAATTACTCTTTTATGCAAACCAAAGTGTTCTGATACTGTCGCTACCTTAATTATATCAATTGGAAGAAGTGAATTCTACAGCGTTTTTAAGCCCCTTCCAAGGGTTTTCTGTAAGCCTCTATTAAGGTGCTGCAAAGTACTTTAGAACATTCAAAGCAGAATCTCTCACTACAGTCTCACTTCCTGAACTATTATTTAACAGTGGGGTTTGGATTTTGGATAGATAGGACTAGAAACTCCAATTTTCTTTAACGTCTTTTGATTCTGAAAAAAGAGGCAATTTAGCAGTATGATGACCATTCTAGAAATATATCCATTGTATTTTCCCCCTACATTAGCTGTCTCCCAGTGGTCAGAAAAGAAGATTTTTACATCTATTCACTGGTGACTACCATCAGGATGGTTGGTTATTCAAGACAATTTCCCAAGATATGCAGGGTTTATAACAGTGGTGGGCAACCTGCGGCCCATCAGGGTAATCTGATAGTGAGCTGTGAGACATTTTGCTGACGTTGACCGTCGGCAGGCAGCACCCCCCGCAGCTCCCAGTGGCTGTGGTTCTCTGTTCCCGGCCAATGGGAGCTGTGGGAAGAGGCAGCCAGCATGTCCCTGCAGAACCTTCGTCTGCAGGCGCCGCTTCCCACAGCTCCCATTGGCCGGGTTTATAAGGTAAAAGTGTTATGATGTGAGACATAATATAAACATGTAGCCATAAATCTCTTAAGTCCAGATGAAAAATTAGACATCTTACACGATAAGAGCTCAGGGTAGGAAGAATGGGGAACTACAAGCGTAACAGTTACATTATGTACAAAACCAAAGCCAATAGTTTCTCCATTCAAGCAGCAAATTATGCATTAAGTAGATTTAATGTATTTAAGAAATCCATAGGCCAAAGCTGTGAACTTCTTTAAACGTTTTCCAAAATATCTTTCCTCAAGTGTCCTTCATCAAAATGTCTCTGTCTTATAAACAAGGTGCAGTAATTGCTGGTGGTGGCAGATCTGTGAAAGATGGGAGTAATGCTAGGTCATTTTGGTGGCCTTCACTGTACCTTTCCATATGTTCTAATAATTGTGAACCTAAAAATTATCTCTGCATTTCCAGAACTTGTGATGTGTGTGCTGTTTGTTTTTTAAGAAGACTACATTGTTAAAGATCTCTTATTTTAAGTAATTGATAGATATTCACAAAATTTTTGCCTGGGAATTTAGAACCAACATAAGTGCCAGTAAATTTGTAGTGGCAGGAATAACAAAAATAACAGAACTGTTTCCGTATATGTCATAAGAATATAAAAATGGCAAACCTGGATCAGATCAGTGGTCCATCTAGCCCTGTATCCTGTCTTCCGACAGTGGCCAGTGCCAGATGCTTCAGAGGGAATGAACAGAACAGGGCAATTATCAAATGATCCATCCTCTGTCATCCACTCTCAGCTTCTGGGAGACAGGGGCTAGGGACACCCAGAGCATAGGGTTGTGTTCTGACCATCTTGACTAATAGCCATTGATGGACCTATCCTCCACAAATTTATCTAATTCGTTTTTTAACACAGTTATATTTTTGGCTTTCACAACATCCCCTGGCAGTGAGTTCCACAGGTTGACTGTGCATTCTGTGAAGAAGTACTTCCTTATGTTAATTTTAAAGCTGATGTCTATTAATGTTATTAGGTGACTGCTAGTTCTTGTGTTATGTGAAGTGGTAAATAACACTTCCCTATTCACTTTCTCCACACCATTCATGATTTTATAGACCTCTATTATACACCCCTTAGTCATCTCTTTTCTAAGCTGAATAGTCCCATTCCTTTTAATCTCACCTCATATGGAAGCTGTTCCATACCCTTCATCATTACTGTTGCCCTTCTGTCTTTTTTTTCCAGTTCTAATATGTCTTTTTTTAAGATCAAGCAACCAGAACTGCATACAGTATTCAAGGTGTGGCCATACCATGGATTTATATAGTGGCAATATGATATTCTCTTATGATCTATCCCTTTCCTAATGGTTCCCAACATTGTTAGCTTTTTTGACTGCCACTGCACATCAAGCAGATGTTTTCAGAGAACTATCGATGATGACTCTAGGATCTCTTTCTTGATTGGTAACAACTAATTTAGACCCCTTCATTTAATGTGCATTACATTGCATTTATCAATATGAATTTCATCTGCCATTTTGTTGCCCAGTCACCCAATTTTGTGAGATCCCTTTGTAATTCTTCACAGCTAGCTTAGGTCTTAACTATCTAGAATAATTTTGTATCACCTGCAAATTTTGCCACCTGACTGTGTTATCCCACTATTTGTACCCAAGGCACCCTCAATACTGGCTTGCCCATAACCATAAATTGATTGTTAATTTACTCCACCCAAATGGGTAATAAGGGGTGGCTCGCCCTAGAGGAATTGCCAGGGGTTTACCAGGAGGTTTGTCCCTAAGCCACAGAGGACTTCCCAGAGCAGACTAATTCTGCTAACTCTCGTGGGAGGATACGGATAAAACCCTCCACTCAAAGGATTGACATTCAAGCAATAATTCTTTGGAAACAAAGTATCATTTATTTAAAAGAAATAGTCAGTTACAATACATTCAATGAAGCAAGAAAGAGGAAAAACTATAATCTATAAGACATCATAGAATACAATTATTTTTCATTTAGAAATCGTGTACCGAAGCAGGGCAAGAGAATAAAATGCACAGAATACACAGACTATATGTGGTTACAATGTAATACTTAACATTACATATTACGAAAGCATTTATTATTTAACACTAACATCCTGTGAGCGCTGGCCAAATGATCACAGAATGGGTGGGGGTGGATCGCACTCAGACACAGGCATCTAGCTTTACTTACAGGCATACCCAGTCATTCCTTAAAAGTTAACAGAAAATCACTCCTCCTATAATCCCTCTGACTTGTCTAAGATCCTTCTGCTCTGTCTAATAATAGTGGTAATCAGGCTGCCGTTGTTGCTACCGGTGCTGCTGTTGTTACCCTAAGATTTTAGACGCCAATTATGTTACCTACAAGTTTGGCGTTGGGCTCTATTAAATAACACTTAGCCCATCAATAATTTAACAAAAGGGTAACCAGGTTATGGCCCACCCAAAAGGAATTGCCAGAGTCAGGCCCACCAACAGCACTTCCAGGCCCTAGTGCAGAACAGTCAATGAGCCCCCTAGAAAGGGATGGCTAAGGTTTAGAACACTACTGTTTATCCTATTGATAACACATTAGAACCCACTATACGTACGTTGTGGCGTTGCTTGATGTAGTTAACTTTCCCCCCAGTTACAGCACCAGTATTAAACAAATTGTGAGCCTAATTATAAGATATAGAATTTGTTATTTTGAATTATATATTTAAATTAAATAAATACATTATGGAATGAAATTGGAGAGAGTCCAGTGGAGGGCAATGAAAATGATTCATAGATTCATAGATTCTAGGACTGGAAGGGACCTCGAGAGGTCATCGAGTCCAGTCCCCTACCCGCATGGCAGGACCAAATACTGTCTAGACCATCCCTGATAGACATTTATCTAACCTACTCTTAAATATCTCCAGAGATGGAGATTCCACAACCTCCCTAGGCAATTTATTCCAGTGTTTAACCACCCTGACAGTTAGGAACTTTTTCCTAATGTCCAACCTAGACCTCCCTTGCTGCAGTTTAAGCCCATTGCTTCTTGTTCTATCCTTAGAGGCGAAGGTGAACAAGTTTTCTCCCTCCTCCTTATGACACCCTTTTAGATACCTGAAAACTGCTATCATGTCCCCTCTCAGTCTTCTCTTTTCCAAACTAAACAAACCCAATGCTTTCAGTCTTCCTTCATAGGTCATGTTCTCAAGACCTTTAATCATTCTTGTTGCTCTTCTCTGGACCCTTTCCAATTTCTCTACATCTTTCTTGAAATGCGGTGCCCAGAACTGGACACAATACTCCAGCTGAGGCCTAACCAGAGTAGAGTAGAGCGGAAGAATGACTTCTCGTGTCTTGCTCACAACACACCTGTTAATACATCCCAGAATCATGTTTGCTTTTTTTGCAACAGCATCACACTGTTGACTCATATTTAGCTTGTGGTCCACTATAACCCCCAGATCCCTTTCTGCCGTACTCCTTCCTAGACAGTCTCGTCCCATTCTGTATGTGTGAAACTGTTTTTTTCTTCCTAAGTGGAGCACTTTGCATTTGTCTTTGTTAAACTTCATCCTGTTTAACGCAGACCGTTTCTCCAATTTGTCCAGATCATTTTGAATTATGACCCTGTCCTCCAAAGCAGTTGCAATCCCTCCCAGTTTGGTATCATCTGCAAACTTAATAAGCGTACTTTCTATGCCAATATCTAAGTCGTTAATGAAGATATTGAACAGAGCCGGTCCCAAAACAGACCCCTGCGGAACCCCACTCGTTATGCCTTTCCAGCAGGATTGGGAACCATTAATAACAACTCTCTGAGTACGGTTATCCAGCCAGTTATGCACCCACCTTATAGTAGCCCCATCTAAATTGTATTTGCCTAGTTTATCGATAAGAATATCATGCGAGACCGTATCAAATGCCTTACTAAAGTCTAGGTATACCACATCCACAGCTTCTCCCTTATCCACAAGACTCGTTATCCTATCAAAGAAAGCTATCAGATTGGTTTGACATGATTTGTTCTTTACAAATCCATGCTGGCTGTTCCCTTTTTATAGATGGGCACTATATTTGCCCTTTCCCAGTCTTCTGGAATCTCTCCCGTCTCCCATGATTTTCCAAAGATAATAGCTAGAGGCTCAGATACCTCCTCTATTAGCTCCTTGAGTATTCTAGGATGCATTTCATCAGGCCCTGGTGACTTGCAGGCATCTAACTTTTCTAAGTGATTTTTAACTTGTTCTTTTTTTATTTTATCTGCTAAACCTACCCCCTTCCCATTAGCATTCACTATGTTAGGCATTCCTTCAGACTTCTCGGTGAAGACCGAAACAAAGAAGTCATTAAGCATCTCTGCCATTTCCAAGTTTCCTGTTACTGTTTCTCCCTCTTCACTAAGCAGTGGGCCTACCCTGTCTTTGGTCTTCCTCTTGCTTCTAATGTATTGATAAAAAGTCTTCTTGTTCCCCTTTATTCCCGTAGCTAGTTTGAGCTCATTTTGTGCCTTTGCCTTTCTAATCTTGCCCCTGCATTCCTGTGTTGTTTGCCTATATTCATCCTTTGTAATCTGTCCTAGTTTCCATTTTTTATATGACTCCTTTTTATTTTTTAGATCATGCAAGATCTCGTGGTTAAGCCAAGGTGGTCTTTTGCCACATTTTCTATCTTTCCTAACCAGCGGAATAGGTTGCTTTTGGGCCCTTAATAGTGTCCCTTTGAAAAACTGCCAACTCTCCTCAGTTGTTTTTCCCCTCAGTCTTGATTCCCATGGGACCTTACCTATCAGCTCTCTGAGCTTACCAAAATCCGCCTTCCTGAAATCCATTGTCTCTATTTTGCTGTTCTCCCTTCTACCCTTCCTTAGAATTGCAAACTCTATGATTTCATGATCACTTTCACCCAAGCTGCCTTCTACTTTCAAATTCTCAACGAGTTCCTCCCTATTTGTTAAAATCAAGTCTAGAACAGCTTCCCCCCTAGTAGCTTTTTCAACCTTCTGAAATAAAAAGTTGTCTGCAATGCAGTCCAAGAATTTATTGGATAGTCTGTGCCCCGCTGTGTTATTTCCCCAACATAGTAGACTCCTAGCATGACATCACCCTTGTTTTTTACCCCTTTTAGCCTAACGCAGAGACTCTCAACACTTCCATCTCCTATGTCCATCTCTACCTCAGTCCAAGTGTGTACATTTTTAATATATAAGGCAACACCTCCTCCCTTTTCCCCCTGTCTATCCTTCCTGAGCAAGCTATATCCATCCACACCAACATTCCAATCATGTGTATTATCCCACCAAGTTTCAGTGATGCCAACAATGTCATAGTTGTATTTATTTATTAGCACTTCCAGTTCTTCCTGCTTATTACCCATACTTCTCGCATTTGTATATAGGCATCTAAGATACTGGTTTGATCTTGCCTCCCAGTTTTGTCCTGACCCTCCTTTCTCTCTGCCAATATAGCCCACACTCCCTCTCGTTTCCAACCCATCTCCCAGGTCTCCATGTTCCCCACTTACCTGCGGGCTTTGCTCACCTGTCTCCGTCGAACCTAGTTTAAAGCCCTCCTCACTAGGTTAGCCAGTCTGTGTCCAAATAGGGTCTTTCCCCTCCTCGAAAGGTGAACGCCATCTCTGCCTAGCAGTCCTTCCTCAAATAGCATCCCGTGGTCTAGGAGGGGGCTGGGGTACATGACTTATGAGGAGAGGCTGTGGGAACTGGGCTTATTTAATCTGCAGAAGAGAAGAGTGAGGGGGGATTTGATAACAGCCTTCAACTACCTGAAATGGGGTTACAAAGAGGATGAAGGTAGGCTGTTCTCAATGGTGGCAGAGGACACAACAAGGAGCCAGGGTCTCAAGTTGCAGTGGGGGAGGTCTAGGTTGGATATTAGGAAAAACTATTTCACTAGGAGGGTGATGAAGCACTGGAATGGGTTACCCAGGGAGGTGGTGGAATCTCCATCCTTAGAGGTTTTTAAAGCCCGGTTTGACAAAGCCCTGGCTTGGATGATTTAGTTGGTGTTGGTTCTGCTTTGAGCAGGCGGTTGGACTAGATGACTTCCTGAAGTCTCTTCCAACCCTAATCTTCTATGATTCTATGAAATTAAATAATATATAAAACATTTAAAGAAGCACAAAGTAAGAAAGCACCTAAAGTATCAAGTAGGCTAATTACACATGAATCATAATTAGGTGTTTAATCTACAGAAAAGGAAAAAAACTGATATACAAGATGTAACTGAATATGAACAACAAAGTTAAAATATACAATAATAAAACAAGTATTTTAAAAGATTTAAAAAAATCATAATATCTGAATGTGGAAGGGGTCCTAAAATGCAACTCTTCGGGATTTTTTTGGCAGCAGAATCATCAATTATATCTTCAAAGTTCAATGACCTGACAAGATCTTGCTCAATAGCAAGAAGAGCAAGACCATTAAGTCTTCCTTGTTTGATTGTTAAGCTTTGTACACTTTTGATTTGTTTCATTTTGCTAAAAGATCTGTCGGCTTCAGAAACAGTGACTGGTATGTTGCAGAATATCCAGAGCTATGGTGACATTAGGAAAAAGACATTCCAACTTAAACTCATGAATTTTATTTATCAGCTTTAGTGGTTTGAGAGGTGCACTTCCAAAGTTTGCCTTATAAATTGCTTTCATGTGTTTCATCTCATCGATGATGTCCATGGATACATCATTGTCATATTCTCTGCAAAAAGCAGAACACACGTTTTAAATTTGAGTATCAGTGAATTCCAAATATAACCAAAGAAAGCTGAAATAATTATTGATATCTCTGGCCATGTCAAACCACTGTGTCAACCCCCCGATTACACAGTCAACAAGCTTGTACAAAACAAACATTCACTTTAAAATCTCTCTCTTCATTCTCTTCTCCCAGTTGGACTTCTGATATTTCATCATGAAACAGCTCTCTCTTTTTTGTGCGTTTCTCGGGGATTTTAGTTTTGGTTGGCAGGTCTGTTGACATGGCTTTGGCTGCACGCTTGGCTTCTGATAGAAGAATTTTCCACTTACCACGTAATTCTTTAAGCTCCTCAATCAAGTTGTCAATGTTTTGTACTTCCACATCAAGAGTTGCCTCTCTTGATTGAAGAGCCTTATTACATTGATCTATGACCACCAATATTTTGGGCCATATTGTTGCCATCAAAGTACATTTAAATGACTGTACGTAGCATTGAATTCCCTTTAACTCTGTTTTGCACTCAGAAGACAGATTTAGTTCCTCACACTTGATAAGTGCATGTGTTATTAGTGGCAAATGTTTGCAGTTGGTTTAACACTTTCCATGTGACCTAACCATCTAGTCCAGGGGTTCCCAAACTTGGTTCGTGGCTTGTTCAGGGTAAGCCCCTGGCGGGCTGTGAGACACTTTGTTTACCTGAGTGTCTGCAGGTACGGCCGGTCGCAGCTCCCAGTGGCTGCGGTTCGCCGTTCCAGGCCAATGGGAGCTGTGGGAAACGGCATGGCCTGGGCCACTGCTTCCCGCTGCTCCCATTGGCCAGGAACTGCGAATCACAGCCATTGGGAGCTGCGACCAGCCATACCTGCGGACGCTCAGGCAAACAAAGCATCTTGTGGCCCGCTAGGGGCTTACCCTGAACAAGCCACGAACCAAGTTTGGGAACCCCTGATCTAGTCTGAGACAGATTATGCAATCAGCATCCAATCTTTGTTTGCAATATCTCCCATTGTTTAGGGCTGTGAGCAAAAATATTGTAGATTTTTTTGTATGATCCCCAAAAATGTGATTACATCATCACAGAACTCCGCTGCATTTGAGCCACACAAATTTAAGCTATGAGCGCCACAATCAGAAAATCTGGCGAGAGGATTAAGTTCAGTAATAATGGCTTGAGCACCATTATATTTGCCAGCCATATTCAAACCATTGTCATACCCCTGACAGAGCAGTCTTGTAATGGAATATTGTGTCTTTCCAGTACCGTTATAATCAGGATAGCAATATCTTGTCCAGTTTTTTTGTTGCAGTCAACAAACTCCAGCAATCGTTCTTTGATAGCAAAACCTGTATTGTTGTGTAAAATGAATCTTAGGATGATTGTAGTTTGCTTTGTGTGAGAAGAATCAGAGGTAGCATCGACAAGCACAGCAAAATATTTAGATTGTCATCTTTCCGATAATATTACTTGAACTACTTTTGCGCTGCATGCCTGGATAAACTCATTCTTACTGTCTGCAGAAAAATAATGAGCCTGAAGTCATTTTCCATTGTCTTGAGATTGCCTCACTGTATTTACATGATCCTGAAGAGCTGGATCGTATTTGGCAAGCAATTCAACAATTTCAAGAAAATTACTTTTATGGCAGTCTCCAATTGTGTTTGACGTTCCCGTGAAAGCAAGTCTTTTCTCACCCAGGAACAAACTAATTGACAAAATTCGGTTAAGCAGATCCCTCCTGTACTTCGCTTTAGCTTCTATTTCTTTGTCTAGCCATGAATTTATATCAGTTCCTTGGGCAAATCTTCTCTCTAAATCTCGCCATTTCAGATAACATTGCTTGTACTGATGCAGGCATTTTATCCTACAGTTTGCTCCATAACAAATTCCTTTTTCCAACCATTGTCACTTGCCAAACCGATTTGCAAGAAACAGCATCTGAACTGAATAATCTACAAGGGAAACAAAAGAGCGATTCTGCACTTTCAGTCCACACAAGCCAATCCCCGTCAGAAACCTCTCCGGGTTTTTTTGGTTGATTTTAATATAGAATTTGGAAACTTTCTTTTTCCAATCACCAGGAAATGTGTTTGGATGCCTAGGTGGCCCTTTTCAAACAACAGTTTTGATCAGAGTTGCAGATATCAAATAGTGCGCTAACAGTCCAATATCAAATCTACATCCTTCATTCTCTTGGAATGCAATATTACTTTCAGCAGTGCTTGTTTTTTCAGTCTCGTTTGTAGAGTGTTTCCTCCCATGCAAGAGCACTAGTTTGGACTGTTTTTGTACTTAAATCACACGTTTTAACAGAATCATCACAGGCTTTTTCATCACAGGCTTGCTCTGAACTATTAGGCCCACTACTAACTGTAGTGACTAGCAGTTCTACCTGATCATCTTTAGGCCTAACCCCACAATCAAACAAAGTACAACTACCCTTCCTACTTTTTTCAAGTCAGGCTTCTTTTTCTTGTTTTTCTCTCCACTTTTGAGCTCTGGACTTATGTTTGTACTCCAGAATGACACTGCCGGACTGCCAGTCATACCAGCAGAGTGCATCAGCAGTCTGGCAAACTATTACTGTCCAAATGGGCTATTTTTAACCAACAGTTTAGGAATTTTTTTTTTAGCAGTTGTGATGTGAATTGTGCTAACCTGAGATTGGGCTATTTTGCTGACCCTCACTCCAAAATATATTGTCTGCCTGAGAAGTGCTCCACTTCTGCCTTTCACCCACCAGAGGACGCTATGGCTTGGCATCAAGTGCAGCAGGGGGTGATGTGTGTGGTGGATATGTGCATAGCAGGGGGTGGGTCGCTGGGGCGGGGAGCCACTGCTGCTGCACATCATGCAAGGCGGGCTGGAGCCGGGCCCCACACTGCTGCTGGCACGGCATGATGTCGCCACATGGGCACAGAGCTGGACCACGTGCTGCAACTGGTGCATGCACAAGCTGTGCCTGCGCAGACGCAATCCGCCTGACATTTGAGTGGTGCTGCGCCTGCGCTGGCTGGTGCCCAGCGAGCTGCCGCCAGCTACGCTGCTGGGCGCGCTCTTCTGGCACAGCCAGGGCTGGCTGCCTGGCTGCCTTCGCTGCCACTGGTACCACCCTGTGCATGCCGAGGAGCCCTGCAGCACTCCCAGGCATTTCCCCTCCCCCCCTCATTGGCAGGCCTGGCCAGAGAATTACCAAGGGGCTTGTCTCTGGCCCACAGAGGGCTCCCCAGAGCAAGCTAGTTTGCTAACCCTTGAAAGGACCCAGATACAGCCTTCCGCTCAAGAATAAACACACAAGCGGTAAGTCTTCAAAAACCGAAGTATTATTTATTTGAAGAAATAAGTGGTTACAATGTATTTTAGAAAAGCAAGAAAGAATATATAGAACAGAGCAAAATGCAATAGATTTACAATTGAAAGAATTAAAGCGGCACAGCAAATAAGAGAGACTATATAACATATAACAATGTAATCGTTCATTTACACTAGCATTTAACATTTGACTTCTAACATTTAACATCCAATAAGCACTGGCCAAGCAACTACCAGATGGGTAGGGGAAGATCTCACTCAGACCACAGGCATCTGGCTTTATTTACAAGCAAAACCCATATATTCTTTGATTGTGAATAGCAGGGCCGGCTCCAGGCACCAGCAAAGGAAGCAGGTGCTTGGGGCAGCCAATGGAAAGGGGCGGCACGTCCGGGTCTTCGGCGGCAGGTGCCTCAGTCCCTCTTGGAGCAAAGGACCCGCCGCCGAAGAATAAAGCGGCGTGGTAGAGCTGCCGCCGAAGTGCTGCTGATCATGGCTTTTTTTTTTTTCTTCTTCTTCTTCTTCTCCGCTTCGCTGCTTGGCGCGGCAAAAAAGCTGGAGCCGGCCCTGGTGAATAGAAGACTACACTCACTTCTACTATTCTTAGATCCCTCTGAATCATCAATAGAGTCCTTCTGATCTGTCAAAAGGGAAGCGCTGTCTGCTGATATTTGACATTGTCTGCTGTCCCTAGAGAGCAATTGCTGCTGCTGAGGTGAAAGCTGCTCTCTGGTGACAGATACGGAAGCCTGTGCTGTCGTAAAGGCTGTTGCTTTCTTCGTTGGCTGGGTTGCTATGGTAGCTGTTGCCAGGGCAACCTCAGGGTTCTGTTGCTGCTGCTGCTTCTCTTCCTCCTCAAGTAGATAGCTTTTTTTTCTTTGCAGGTGTCTTGCAGCTTTTGTTCTCCATCGAACCCCAAACCTATTACAAGTTCAGCCTACTGCTGTCGGCCTTATATACTGGTTGCTCTCTCGGGCTCAGCCAATCAGCTCCCAGCTTTTTAGCCCCTCCCCTATGACATCACATGGTCAGGTGCACCTACAGGTGCTTGGTCACACATACCTACATGTGACTTCCTGTCTAGCTCCCCCTGTATAATGCCATCTTGGATGTTAGGAGGTTCTGGAAGATTCTGCTGAATCATTCCCTATCAGTTAATGGAATTTTCAACTGTGCCACTCAGTATCTTTCAGAGATGGAATCTTCCACTACATCATCCCTATATCCGCCATTTTGGTCAGTCATGTTGGATTTTCTAAACTTAAACTACCATTAATTTCTACTTATTTAAAGCCTTAATCTTACAACTAATTACTGTTGTATGCATAGTGCCCTGATACTGTCACCACTCTTTTTATGTCCAACTGAGAGAAATATAATTTTACCAAATTTTAAACTCCTTCCAAAGTTTTTCTGTAAGCCTCTATTCAGAAGATTCAAGGCAAAAATCTCTCACTACACTGCTGCTGCTGTGGGTTACTGCTTCAGGCAGCTGTTGCTTCAGCTCGATCGTTATTTCTTCTTGAATCTTCTTCTTCAGCTTTGTTCTCCTGTCTCTGCAGCTCAGGTACCACCACACCCACACACTTCAGCCTGCTGGCTGTTAGCCTTATATTCAGTCTCTGGCCTTCTCTAATTGGTTGCTTTTTCAAGTTCAGAAATTAGCATAGATACTCCCTGCCTAATAAGATCATCCACGCCAGTCAGCTTCATCTGTCACTGAAACTAATTGATCCTCCTCCTAGCTATTAGTATAAGTCCTCCTCCTAGCACCACCCTTCAGGTATTTTGGAGCGTGAGCTGAGTCATACCTGCTGAACTTTACTTCACCCCATCTCTTATCTGCTATTGGTCAATTCAGTCTGTGTCCTTCATTTTGATACTTTCTAATAGAGAATCATTGCGGCTGCCATTTTGGATTTTTCGTTTTAAACTATTATTAATCTAGGGTTACCATTTGTCCGTATTTTCCCGGACATGTCCGGCTTTTTGGGTTAAAAATAGCGTCCAGGGGGAATTTGTAAATAGCTACAAATGTCCGGGATTTCTCCCCCCATGCAGAGCATGGCAGGGCTGCAGGAAATTCAGCTGCTCGCATGGGGCTCCGGCAGCCAGAGCCCTTCCCCCGCAGCTTCAGATCAGCTGCCGGAGTCCAGCCCGGCCAATGTAGAGCTACTCCCCTCCCCTCCCTCCCTGCATTCTCAGATCGCCGGGCCGGGCCGTTCGCATCGGGCCTTGGCAGCTCCTCCTCCTCCCCCCCTGCTCCCCCTCCCCTGCTCCCCAGCGCCCCGCTCCAGCAGCACTGTGTGGGGGCAGGGACCGGGTTGTGTGTTGCGCTGGGGAACGCAGCCACGTGTCGGGCTCCGTGCGGCAGGGTAAGGGGGTCAGGGGGCTGGAGAAGGGGCAGGGGGTTTCTGGAGGGGGCAGTCAAGGGACAGAGAGTAGGGGGGATTGGATGGGTCAGGGGTTCTGGGGGGGGCTGTCGGGGCGGAGGTGTGGAGAAGCGTCGAGGCAGGCAGGGAGCAGAGGGGGTTGGATGGGTCGGGAGTTCTGGGGGTCCTGTCAGGGGGCTGGGAGCAGTTCGATAGGGCGTGGGAGTTATAGAATCATAGAATATCAGGGTTGGAAGGGACCTCAGGAGATCATCTAGTCCAACCCCCTGCTCAAAGCAGGACCAATTCCCAACTAAATCATCCCAGCCAGGGCTTTGTCAAGCCTGACCTTAAAAACCTCTAAGGAAGGAGATTCCACCACCTCCCTAGGTAACCCATTCCAGTGCTTCACCACCCTCCTTGTGAAAAAGTTTTTCCTAATATCCAACCTAAACCTCCCCAACTGCAACTTGAGACCATTACTCCTTGTTCTGTCATCAGGTACCACTGCGAACAGTCTAGATCCATCCTCTTTGGAACCCCCTTTCAGGTAGTTGAAAGCAGCTATCAAATCCCCCCTCATTCTTCTCTTCTGCAGACTAAACAATCCCAGTTCCCTCAGCCTCTCCTCATAAGTCATGTGCTCCAGACCCCTAATCATTTTTGTTGCCCTCCGCTGGACTCTTTCCAATTTTTCCACATCATTCTTGTAGTGTGGGGCCCAAAACTGGACACAGTAGTCCAGATGAGGCCTCACCAATGTCGAATAGAGGGGAATGATCACGTCCCTCGATCTGCTGGCAATGCCCCTACTTATACAGCCCAAAATGCTGTTAGCCTTCTTGGCAACAAGGGCACACTGTTGACTCATCTCCAGCTTCTCGTCCACTGTAACCCCTAGGTCCTTTTCTGCAGAACTGCTACCTAGCCATTCGGTCCCTAGTCTGTAACAGTGCTTGGGATTCTTCCGTCCTAAGTGCAGGACTCTGCACTTGTCCTTGTTGAACCTCATCAGGTTTCTTTTGGCCCAATCCTCTAATTTGTCTATGTCCCTCTGTATCCTATCCCTACCCTCCAGCGTATCTACCAGTACTCCCAGTTTAGTGTCATCTGCAAACTTGCTCAGAGTGCAGTCCACGCCATCCTCCAGATCATTAATGAAGATATTGAACAAAAGCGGCCCCAGGACCGACCCCTGGGGCACTCCACTTGAAACCAGCTGCCAACTAGACATGGAGCCGTTGATCACTACCCGTTGAGCCCGATGATCTAGTCAGCTTTCTACCCACCTTATAGTCCATTCATCCAGCCCATACTTCTTTAACTTGCTGGCAAGACTACTGTGGGAGACCGTATCAAAAGCTTTGCTAAAGTCAAGGAATAACACATCCACTGCTTTCCCCTCATCCACAGAGTCAGTTATCTCCTCATAGAAGGCAATTAGGTTAGTCAGGCATGACTTGCCCTTGGTGAATCCATGCTGACTGTTCCTGATCACTTTCCTCTCCTCTAAGTGCTTCAGAATTGATTCCTTGAGGACCTGCTCTGTGATTTTTCCAGGGACTGAGGTGAGGCTGACTGGCCTGTAGTTCCCTGGATCCTCCTCCTTCCCTTTTTTAAAGATGGGCACTACATTAGCCTTTTTCCAGTCATCCGGGACCTTCCCCGATTGCCATGAGTTTTCAAAGATAATGGCCAATGGCTCTGCAATCACATCCGCCAACTCCTTTAGCACCCTCGGATGCAGCGCATCCGGCCCCATGGACTTGTGCTCGTCCAGTTTTTCTAAATAGTCCCGAACCACTTCTCTCTCCACAGAGGGCTGGTCACCTTCTCCTCATACTGTGCTGCCCAGTCCCGGGGGTCTGTCTGGGGGCGGGGGTTGTGAATATGGGGTGGGGGTGTGGATAAGGGTCAGGGCAGTCAGGGGACAGGCAGGGTCCTAGGGGGGCAGTTAGGGTGGGGGGTTCTCAGGAGGGGGCAGTCAGGGGACAAGAAGCAGGGAGGCTTAGATAAGGGGTCGGGTCCTAGGGGGCAGTTAGTGGCAGGGGGCAGTCAGGGGACAAGGAGCGCGGGGGGGAGTTCTGAGGGGGGCAGTCAGGGGGTGGGAAGTGGGAGGGAGTGGATGGGGCCGAGGCTAAAGCAGGGCTTCCCCCCCGTGTCCTCTTTTTCGATTGTGGAAATATGGTAACCCTAATTAATCACTACTTATCTAAAGCCTTAATCCTAAAACTAACTACTGTTTTATGCAAGCTAAAGCATTATTATACTGCCACTATTACTGTTATGCTAATTTGGAGAGTGATTTTTACAATATTTTAAACCCCTCTCTAGCTGTTTTTCTGCATGTCTCTGGCCTGAGTGCTGCAGGCTTTTACACAGGATCAGAACAGCTAAAAGCAAAGCCTCTTGTATCAACTATTTACCACCTTTTCCAGATCATTTATGAATATGTTGGACAGCAAAGATCCCAGTACAGATTCTTGGGGGACACTGGTATTTACCGCTCTCCATTTTGAAAATTGATCATTTGTTTCCCATCTTTAACCAGTTACTGATCCATGAGATGACTTTCCCTCTGATCCCATAACTGCTTACATTGCTGAAGAGCCTTTGGTGTAGGACCTTTCTTTCTGAAACTCCAAGTACATGATATCAACCGGATCACTCTTGTCCATATGGTTCTTGATACCCTCAAAAAATTGTAATAGCTTGGTGAAGCATGGTTTCCCTTTAGAAAAGTCAAATTGATTCTTTCCCAAAATATCATGTTCATCTATGTGTCTGATATTTCTTTTCTTTATCGTAGTTTCAGCCAATTTGCTTGGTACTTACATTAGGCTTACTGGCCTGTAATTGCCAGGATCACTTCTGGAGCCTTTTTTAAAAGTCAGTGTTACATTAGTTTTCTTCCAGTCATCTGGTACAGAGGCTGATTTAAGCAATAGGTTGCATACCACAGTTAGTAGTTCTGCAATTTCATATTTGAGTTCCTTCAGAATCTTTGGGTGAATACCATCTGGTCCTGGTGACTTATTACTATTTGTTCCAAAACCTCCTCTACTGACACCTCAATCTGGGACAATTCCTCAGATTTGTCACCTAAAAAGAATGGCTCAGGTGTGGGAATTGCCCTCACATCCTTTGCAGTGAAGACTGATGCAAAGAATTCATTTAGCTTCTCTGAAACAGCCTTGTCTTCCTTGAGTTCTCCTTTAGTATCTTGATCGTCTTGTGGCCCCACTGATTTTTTTGGCAGGCTTCCTGCTCCTGCTGTACTTAAAAAAAAAATTTTTGCTTTTAGTTTTTGTGGCTTTTGCTAATTGCTTTTCAAAATCTTTTCTGGCCTGCCTCATTATACTTTTACACATCAGAGTTTATGCTCCTTTCTAGTTTCCTCATAAGGATGTCTTTTTGCCTCTAACTGCCTCTTTTACGCTGTTGCTTAGCCATGGTAGCATTTTTAAACTTTGCTTACTGTTTTTTATTTGGGGTATACAGTTAGTTTTAGTCTCTATTATGGTGTTTTTAAATAATTTCCATGCAACTTGCAGCTATTTCCCTCTTCTCACTGTTCCTTTTAATTTCCATTTAACTAGCTTCCTCATTTTTGTCTTAAAGTTCATTGCTGCTGTGGTGGGTTTCCTTGGTATTTCCCCCCTACATAGATATTAAATGTAATTGGATTATGGTCACTATTATTGAGTGGTTCAGCTATAATCACTTCTTAAAGTCCTTTAAGTCTTGGGTCTGATCTGAGCATTTGAAAACAGTATCTATAATATTCCTGTTTTTTTGCATACAAGAAAAAGAACATCAGCAAGAGCACATGGAATAGAAAGCAAGATCTTTGGTTAACCAGAAAGTTGTTTAGTGCCAACAGTGTTCTACGCACTGTACAAAACACAAAAATGAAGACAGTTCCTGCCTTAATGAGCTTAGTCTAAAATAGAAACACGCAAAAGCGAGGACACATTGCAAAATCCAGAAATCTAGGTAGTTTTAATTTTCTTTTCTTTAATAGTAGTATGAACTGATTTGTGTGCACCATGGAAGTAGTTTTTAGGTGCGATTTGAATGACAGGAGATTGGTGGCATTGCAAACTAGGATGGGAAGATCATTCCACTCAAAGTATCAGGGGGTAGCCGTGTTAGTCTGTATCTACAAAAACAACAAGGAGTCTGGTGGCACCTTAAAGACTAACAGATTTATTTGGGCATAAGCTTTCATGGGTAAAAACCTCACTCAAAGGTTGATATGGAAAAAGGCAGAAAATGTTGGTTGGGGGAATGAAACTCACAGGCATCAAAGCTGACAAAAGTAGCACCCTGGGAGAATTTTGTTGGCATCTCTGACTGATGGAGTGCTGCTGCCATTTGCATTGTGGGTTTCCAACTGTAAGTCTCGTGCCAGCGTGCTGCTGGAGGTACAGAAATGGTTGCCTATAAGAGCCCTTTTTTCCATGTGTCTTGTAGGACTAATGTGTATGTTTTGGATACAAATCTTGCTACAATTATTCACGCATTCGTCACTACATTCTGTAATGTACTCTGCATGGTATGACACCTGAGCTCCATTCAGAAGCAGCAGGTAGCACAGAACATGACAAACTGCTTACTAAGGGGAGCTTCATTTCAAAGGAGTATAAAGTTGCTTAGATATATTTATAATTGCATTATTGCACTGTTGGGATTAGTAGAGGTGTTCAAGCTGGAGCTCCTTCAGTATAAATGGGAGGAGGCTACTGAGGCTGTTCTCTTTAAGGACCCTTTAGCAGTGGGTCCTCAAAGAGAGCCTTCTCTTGTTGAATCATTGACAAGGACATATGCTCCAAATAATTACAGCAACAAAAGTCATAGTGCAATGGAATTTGAAAAACCCAGTTCTGTCAGCCAAAGCAGAATGGTTAAGAATAAACTTTTTTGTGTCAAGGATAAATAGGACAACTATGTAACTTTGGGCCTTGCTCTTTGAATTAGTTGAAAGGGAAAATTCTGGTTTGGTTTGGGCCAAAAAATCTAATTACTATCTCTTATGTGTAGGCCAGACAATGCTGTCCTCAAAACATCTCTACCACGTGGCATTATAGTAAAAATACAATGTACTGCTTTCATCTTCAAAGCACTGTACAAACTTTAACTCTTGTTAGTAAGAGCAAAGATGAATTCTACATCGTACATGGTTTATGGTTAAAGGAAAACTTTCATGTAATACCTAAGGGATTGTCTCCCTATGGGCCTGATCCAAAACCCATTGATGTCAATGGGCTTTGGCTCAGACCCTATGCATAACTACACAGGAGTGATCACCAAACATGATGTATGTCATAAATATATCTTTTGGTAATACTCATACATGGACTGTTTACCTTCACAATTTGATGGTGAAAGCAGGACCAAAAGAATCAGTTTTTCCATCAAGATGATGGCCAGTTGCTCCAACATACCCTAACTTTTACTGATAAAACAACAGTTGATTCTGACAGAAGCCAAGCATCTATCCTAATACTTACATTTAGTATCAGTTTCTGACGGTTAATCATGAGGTGCTACTGGCCCATCTTGCAGGGATGAACAGAACCCTCAAAGCTGGCTTCACTTATTCTTCTTGGATCAATCCCAGAGGGTGTCATGGGCAGCTACGTCTCTTCCCTAGGAGTTCACTCATTGGTTCCAGCAGACCGAACCTTATCACCTCTCTCATTCCACATATACTCCAGACTGGCAATCTTAAATACAACTCGGTGATAGATTTTGGCAAATGTTGACTTTTTAATGGCAACCACTTTACATTAGAGCACTCAGAGAGATCATAAGAAGCTATGAGTTGCAATGCCTTCCTTCTGTTGGGGATACTGCACTCTTTATTTCTCTTACCGAACACAGACACTGCTGTTTTCAAACTGTCCCAGTGTTTGAGGAAAAACTGGAATCAGCCAGGAACACTTCATGCAGAAGTTCAACCCTAGTAAGGCAGAAGTCATGCTGGTAGGAAGAGGAAGCATTTTGAGCATTGGCAAGAGTTACAACCTCATTCTATAATCACACTCCCAGTTGTTAAGCTGATGCACTGTCTTCAGGCCCTGTTACTCTCATTGCTTCTTATGAATACCCACATAGCAGCCGTGGTCAAAAATACTTTTTTTACCTAGCTATGACAAGATATGAGGCTGTCCTTGATGACTAGTACATTAATTTCTGGATTATGTCTCTGCCACATGAGCTATATATCTTGCGTCACTGCAGTGTTCAAGTGCCTGAAAGCCACATGGAAGCTACAAGTGTCTTGAAACTCCGCATCAGGCATGCTTTGTAGGTAAGGTGTACCAATGAGAGAGCATTACACAATGCTCTACACCCTGATCTCCCTATCTAATTCCAGATGTTTCATTGCCATAAATTATTGCAGCTAAAGCACCAACGTTGTGCCTGGTGCTGTACTCGTTAAAGCTCTTAGCTTGGTCCCGGCCTGTTATTTCAGAAGTTCTCTCTTCCTCCAGTTTTCACCATCATAGATGTGATTTAAGGGTGAGTGGGGAGGTAGAAATACTGTGATTGATAATCGTCAGGGTGACGGGGAGGCACAAGTTGGGTGTTTTTAACGGGAGACCTTAAGGTGTGGAATTCTCCATTACCCCTTTCTGCTTCTAAGGCCCAATGGAAGATTGATTTTTCTAAGCAGGCTGTCTTCCAATGATGGAGTAGCAAAACAGCCCAGCAACGTTACTCTTGGAAGACAACGGCCAAGACCTGACACCATTTGAGTTGGTGGATTATAATGGGGAGGAATGTTAGTTTTCTTTTCAGATCAAAATATTGTGATCCTTAATAATGTTTATGGCACCTAGATAAAATGGTGACAGATGTATTAGAAATGCAGATTTAGCTATATAAAGAAGGATTAGAAATTTTTTAAAAATCTTTTAAAAATGTTTTCATTTAAAAAATTCTGATTTCTAATGTTTATTCTTGGAAGATCAGACGCTTTCGTTCTTACTTTATATCAGGGGTCGGCAACCTTTCAGAAGTGGTGTGCCGAGTCTTCATTTATTCACTCTAAGTTAAGGTTTCGTGCGCCAGTAATACATTTTAACGTTTTTAGAAGGTCTTTCTATAAGTCTATAATATATAACTAAACTATTATTGTATGTAAAGTAAATCAAGTTTTTAAAATGTTTAAGAAGCTTCATTTAAAATTAAATTAAAATGCAGAGGCCCCCCCAGACCGGTGGCTAGGACCCGGGCAGTGAGAGTGCCACTAAAAGTCAGCTTGCGTGCCGCCTTCGGCACGCGTGCCATAGGTTGCCTACCCCTGCTTTACATCATCAATCTGGTACTTCATTAGGTACATCACTAAAACATCAACTCTGGTCATGAAATAGAGATTTTGAAACAGTTAAAAGTTCTTAAACTCAGTAAAGATATAAACATACCTGCATATAGTAAACAAATGGCTAAACACTCAAGGCATTATAACTAATTCCTGGAGTTTTCCTTTAAGTTTGCCTTTGTATTTTGAAGAAAGTTCACCTTTCACTTTTAGAACATCAGTTGTTGAATATTTGCAAGCACAATTACAAATGTAAAGTGTGTTGCATTTAAAAATTCCTTGTGCTATAATAGATTGAGCAAGGAGATGAGGAAATGGGGCAATAGTCTGAGCATTGCTCTGAGAACAGTGGACACCAGAAAAGCTGTGTAATAGTCTGTCTTACTTCTTCATGTGTTCAGAGACGCACCAACTTACTGTGAAATATTAACTACTTCAGTGCTATGCTGTATTATGCTTCATTTTGATAACAGTTGAATAGTTTTAAAAAGAATAAAAAACATTTTATATAAAAATCAGAGCAGACAGGTGTGGTGTTTTTTGAGAGAGGTTTTTATGCCAAAGGAGTGCACACAGCTAATTCTCCATCCCTCCCTAATTACTCTCCATAAAATGACACTCTACTGTCAGGTACTTCAGAGGCAGACACAGGCTGGGGAATCCCCCTTTAGAAGGTGTTTCTGCAGTAAAGTTAATACAGCAAGCTATCTTGCAGACTCCTTGTGGGATTGGTAGACTTCTTGGCCAACCACCCAAGCACGAAACCTGGAGAGCACTCCGTGTGATCGCAGTGAGTCTGGCACCGTGAGGTGGAGGTAGCCAAATACCCCTTTCTGTATGGGCAGGAGATCAGTAGTTATATATTCATGTCATTGTAGCCCTCATTAATTCAGATCTTTGATGCACTGAACTCTTTCCTAGTGTAATTCCAGTTATTGATTCTATAGAATGAATTGGCTCCAAATTGTTTTCCTGTTTTTCAAACACTGAAAATGCAAAAGCATATTAATTATAGAGTCTTACAAGATAAGCTTCATAAGAGGGGGAAGAAGAAAACAGGAAGAGCCCATAAGATACCAAAGATGATGTCTTAAAATATTTTAAGTTGAATGAGATACCAGATGCCAGTGAAGATCCATGTTCATTAACTTTGACACTGTTTGTGCAGACATAAAATAGAAGAGATTTTTATTTGGGAACTAATAATGAATGCACCTTAAATGACCAAGAGAGAATTATAATGAAGCACAAATAAGAACATGCGTAGAAGGAGACAAATTCATATACAAGTACAAGATAAACTATATCTAAAAATATTCATCTCATAAAGACTTTCAAGTTAAGACAAAAATTGTTAACCAACGGAAAAAAATGACATTTATCTTAAAAGGATTTAGTCGAAAATTAAACAGATAAATGAAGTTTATAGACAACCGCTGTGATTGCTGAGCAAAGTAATTTTAGTTTTATATGGGGACATTTGAATTTAAACCATTTCAGTAAATGTCAAAGTGGCAGATTGTTGATGGCAAGGCACGGGTGTGCAAGGGTGTGAATGAGGGGCTGCCAAAAGCCTTATCCACATTGCATCCTAGACAGAGCTGGTTGAAAATTTTTAATTAAAAAAACTTTTGTCCAAATTATAAAATTGAAAAATGTTTTTGACCAAACTGAAAACTTTAGGTGAAAAAAATTGTTGAAATTTTCCATATTTTTTTATTAAAACCCAGAAATTGAAAACAAAAAATGGTCAATATAGAAAAAATTTCCCTGGAAAAATAATTGGCCTTTTTCTACCAGCTCTAATCCCACCACAGAGGCTGTACCTTCACTCACCAAGTGAAGGCACTAATCTAGGCTAGTACTGCTGCTACCAACCCTAGCCATCCATAGTGGAGTGAGGCACAGGGGTTTGAGCCCAACCTCTCACCTCAACTAGGGGTGCTGTCTCAGTAAAGAGGGAGTGCATACTACCCCATCTCAAGTTGTGGTAGAGCTATCACCACCAGCATGCACTTCTCTGGACCTCCCAGGGGGAATTCTGGGTCAGGCAGAATTCCTCCAGGGACTCCTGTTCCAGCACAACCCTTCCAGGACACCCCCACAATGAGAGATGTGGTTTAAAGTCAGTCTGTCCCATAAACTTCAAGATGTGTTGCCCCTTTTCTTCTGTAGGGCTTTCATCAGATCAGACATGAGATCTGGCTGTCCACTTCCACCTCCAGATGGAGGCAGCCCCATTGACTTTGGTTCTTCTGTCCGTTCAGTGTTCACATGCCTTTTTGGAGGAAGTGGCACAACTTTCTTTGTCACAGGTAGTGGCTTACTGGAGACAGAGGCCTGAGGAGGTGGAGGTGGAGGGGGTGGCAGCAGGTCTTCACTGCTGCTGCTACAGGTGGGTGGCGGAGGGGGCACAAAATCTGGAGGATCTTCACAGAAGTCAGGTGGTGGTGGTGGCAAATCCTCTGCCATTTCAGGTGGTGGTGGTGGAAAAGTGACTGGATCTGATGTGAAAACTGCACTTCCGTGTTTGGGTTGGACAGGTAGAAGAGGTGTAGAGCTCGCAGCTGAAGATCGCCTTTGAGGCGGTGGTGGCTTTATTGAGGCACGTTTATTCTGTAATGTCTGCGGCTGGCTGGTTGGCTGCACTGAACGGCAGCCATTGACATCATTTGGTTTCTTATCCTTTAATAAATAAAACAGTCGTGGTGATAGGTATTATAGTAAGAACATTTATGAACGAATGTTGCGAAGTGACATCATTTGAATTGGCATGGAAATGCACAAGCTGATTTCAGTATTTCTCACTGTCACAGAATTAACTCCTTGTTTCAACAGATCACAGAACTCAAATGGTCTAACTAGGACTCCCCATCCTAGAAATCACAGTGGGCAGGTAGTGGCTGACCTTCAAATGAAGCCTTATACTATGGCCTCATGTGTGGGGTCCTCACTCTCCACTTTGATGCTTGTGCACAGATGTGCTTGGTACCTGAAGTGCATTATCTCCCTTCAGGTGCCAGTATTCCAGTGGAGATTGACAGAGGTCAACAACCAGGATGATTTATTTCATAGTGATGCAGGAGGAGCCATGGGTGTGTAGTGCTGATAGGAGAAAAATGTGGCATGGAAACTGCAAAGTGGGTTGGTGTCCTTTGGGCCAAATGGTCAGCACAAAGGATATTTTGGTTTCCTTTCCCACAGCTGCCTATGAAGCTTTGAAAGCTGCATTCTCACTGCAAAATACCTGTTTAGACTATTAATATAGCCCCTTTGAGCACTGTCTAGCACAATGAATGGGGTTACAATGGCACAGTGGTTGCAGTTAGTAAAGCCTGTAAAGGAGCTTCCATGATGTTCCAACCAGCTGCCCTTCCCTGAAAATATAAGATTTTTTTTTATATCAATAGTGTGTGTTTATCCCCAGAAGTTAAAATGAAGAACAAACTAAATTTGCACAATGGAAACTCGACTCAGAAGTCATCTGTGGTTCAGCAAAATTTTATATTTGTCTGCAGGGTGGGCTTTCCCATATAATATAACTTTCACTGTGCTACAGACGTTCTGTAATGCTAGAAGAAGCTTGCAATTCAATTCTGTGGCAGAAGGTCATTACACTAAAAGAAAAGTCCAGCTGAAGTCTGAATGAAAATTAAGCACAAAGTCAATCCTAGTAGCTACAAATTAATTAAATTAGTTGTATTAAAGCTCATGGCAGACTCATCCATTCAAATTTGCCATGATTTTATGGCATAAAAAGCAAGTGTGGATTTTTTTTTGCTTTCTTCCTTTACATTATATTTTATATTACCTTCTTGAGTCGTTGCTACTATATTTTTGGCTAATGTTAAAATAACGAGGCAGCTACATGTCGCCAGCGGATAATGACATTTAGCCATGGCAGCTCTCAACAGGTGGAGCATGGTACCCAGGGGTGTACTGTAACTCTGGAGTCATAATCCCTCTTGGAGTGCAGGGAGTACACCCCTTGGAATGCTGCATTGTGCTGCCTTTTGTGTGGTTGGCCAGCTTTGCAAGAAGATGTGGAAGGGCTGTGGGGCAATATGTGCCCTTGGATGCACTCAGGGGTAGCACTCCATGGTCTATGTGGGTGCAAAAAGTGGAAGTCTAATTTTGCCCCTCCTGCATCAAAACTAAGGCTAGGGACAGTCTGTCCCTGTACATTCTTCTGCATTTGTGCCAGTAACATATACCTTTCCTCCACTTTCTCTCATAACAAAAATGTGGCAAAAAACAACCACCCACAACCCATTAAGCTCTAGTCACACTCAGCCACAAATGTACCAGTCATACAAGGGCTTTGATCACTCTTTTTTAAGGGAAAAAGGCAAAGCATACATCACCCATGTTAAGAAAAATAAAATATAGGTTAGCAGTTCATTAGGGCTGTGTTTGCTTTGGCAGAATATTAGGTGAACTTTCATTCAAACTGTGATTGCTAGGTCACATGCTAAGGATCAGTAAACCCCCCTGGGCAAAATCTGAACATACTCTCTCCATATTTTTAGGTGACAGCTGCTAGCTGTTAACATTTACAAGTGCCCTACCTAAGCAGAAAGTGCTTTTACATCTATTCTTGTAAATCTATGGAATCGTTTCCTAGGATGAACACACAAGCCCAGTACACATTCTCAGTCCCAGCTGTACAGAGATGGTCGGCAGAAATAAACACAAATGAAATATATTAATTGGGAGATAGATTGTAGTCCGCTCTTTGCTCTGTTGGAGAGCAATAGGTTACCGTGGTGTGAAGTTCAAGACTTGAGTTTGGTTCTTTGGTCCCAGGCTGGTAGAAACTGTGAGCATAGCACGTTCAGCCCTTTTAGTAGGAGAGCCTAACAACTCCTGTGGTCAGTTAAAGAATGTTTTTTTTAAAATGGGGATAGTGATACTGACCTCCTTCATAAAGCACTTTGAGATCCAATGATTTAAAGTGCTGTCTAAGAGCTTAATATTTGTAATGGCCTGTGTATCCCATCCTGGCTCTGAAAGAGTTAACTGAAACAGGAGAAGGAGTCAGCCATCCACCTCCCCAAATGGCAAAACCAACACACTACCCCCCTTAATGCTCTAGTGCTTCGAAGTGACAGAGAGTGGGTGAGGCGAAATTTAGCTGTAGTGCCCCAAGAGAAACCTCTGGTTTGTACCTTTG
Organism: Emys orbicularis; assembly: GCF_028017835.1. Lineage (NCBI taxonomy): Eukaryota > Metazoa > Chordata > Testudines > Emydidae > Emys > Emys orbicularis. The sequence continues at coordinate 265,111,910 of NC_088684.1, read as the reverse complement.
TCATCTCAGTGTGTTTCTGGGCCTCCAAGCTGGCAGGAGGTATGCTCTGGAGAATCTGTCCATTTGCTTGAACAGTACCTGTTATGTCTCAAAAAGAGGAAGGAGAACACAGGTATATTGAATGTGCAGAATTAACCAGAACTCAAGCAATGAAGAATAAGAACTAAGAAATCTGTTCATTTTCCAGCAGGGTACAAAAAGTAGAATTCTCAGACAGTAATTGAACTGTCATGGATTTTACTGCATCAGAAAGGACCATGCAGAGTTACAACATTGCCTTTTGCTTGTTTTCCACTTTTTTATTCAGTTCTGATTGACTTGCTATGAAAAACAAACAAGTGAAACCATATAGTCAAATCAATGACCATACAAATTTTACCTTTAAGTGCAACTGGCAATCCTAAAGGAAACAGTATTGCAAAGATTATCAGAGTGGAATTATCAGTGCCTCAAAAGGTGATGGAGGCATGAGGGTCTCTGGATTTGACTGGTGGAAAGGGGGGGAGGGGGAGTTAGTATGGCATAGAACTAGGGAAGAAGTTTTGTCTTTGGGCTTCAGGTTAAGCCAGGGTGGCAAGTGGGTAGAGTTAAGGATGGTATTTTCTGACCTTTCATTGGTTAAATTCTTAATTACAGTGTAACATTTTGCTAATGCTTTTAGTAGTGTTTAGTTTGAGAATTTAACTGGACAACAATACATTTTTTCCTGGATTTTTTTTAATGGAGCCTGCTTAAGTTTAGAGACATAAGTATAATCATTCTATATGGATAGATTTGAGGTCTTAGGATATTATGGATGGGGTCATCCCTTTTCATTAGTTGTCATTAGCTGTTAATTAATCACAGTTAACTAAAAAAAATGTAATCACAATTAATTGTTTTAATTGCGATTAATCACACTTATAACCATAGAATACCAATTGAAATGTATTAAATATTTTTGGATGTTTTTCTACATTTTCAATATGGATTTCAATTACAACACAGAATACGAAGTGCATGGAATACAAAGTGTACAGTGCTCACTTTATATTATTATTTTTGATTACAAATATATGCACTGTAAAAATGATAAACAAAAGAAATAGTATTTTTCAATTCACCTCATACAAGTACTGAAGTGCAATTTCTTTATTGTGAAAGTGTAACTTACAAATGCAGATTTTTTTTGGTTACATAACTGCACTCAAAAACAAAACTGTAAAACTTTAGTGCCTACAAGTCCACTCAGTCCTACTTCTTATTCTGCCAATTGCGAAGACAAACAATTGACGGGAGATACTGCTGCCTGCTTCTTATTTACAATGTCACCTGAAAGTGAGAACAGGCATTCACATGGCACTTTTGTCGCCGGCGTTGCAAGGTATTTACATGCCAGATATGCTAAACATTCGTATGACCCTTCCATGCTTTGGTCACCATTCCAGAGGACATGCTTCCATGCTGATGATGCTTGTTAAAAAATTAATGCATTAATTAAATTCGTGACTGAACTCCCTCAGGGGAGAATTGTATGTCTCCTGCTCTGTTTTACATGCATTCTGCCATATATTTCATGTTCTAGCAGTCTCGGATGATGACCCAGCACATGTTCGTTTTAAGAACACTTTCACAGCAGATTTGACAAAACGCAAAGAAGGTACCAATGTGAGATTTCTAAAAATAGCTACAGCACTTGACCCAAGGTTTAAGAATCTGAAGTGCCGTCCAAAATCTGAGAGGGACGAGGTGTGGAGAATGCTTTTAGAAAAGCAACACTTTGATGTGGAATCTACAGAATCCAAACCACCAAAAAAGAAAACCAACCTTCTGCTTGTGGCATCTGACTCAGATGATGAAAATGAACATGTGTCAGTCCGCACTGCTTTGGATTGTTATCAAGCAGAACCCATCATCAGCATGGAAGCATGTCCTCTGGAATGGTCGTTGAAGCATGAAGGGACATATGAATCTTTAGAGCATCTGGCACGTAAATATCTTGCAACGCCAGCTACAACAGTGCCATGCGAACACCTGTTCTCATTTTCAGGTGACATTATAAACAAGAAGCAGGCAGCATTATCTCCTGCAAATTGTAACCAACCTTGTTTGTCTGAGTGATTGGCTGACCAAGAAGTAGGACTGAGTGGACTTGTAGGCTCTAAAGTTTTACATTGTTTCATTTTTGAATGCAGGTTTTTTTGTACATAATTCTACATTTGTAAGTTCAATTTTCATGATAAAGAAATTGCACTACAGTACTTGTATGAGGTGAATTGAAAAATACAATTTTTTGTTTTTTACAGTGCAAATATTTGTAATTAAAAATAAATATAAAGTGAGCACTGTAGACTTTGTATTCTGCGTTGTAATTGAAATTAATATATTTGAAAATGTAGTAAACATCCAAAAATATTTAAAATGGTATTTCTATTGTTGTTGAACACCGCGATTAATCACGCAATACATTTTTTTAATCGCTTGACAACCCTACTTTTCATTATTAACTTAGTTCACAGCTCTGAATCTTTGTATTTTCTCTAGCAGGGAGTTATGGGAGGCTTGTGAAACCGAATACGCTGCAGAGTAGTAGTAAATGCTTCCTAGCTGGCTAAACTAAAACCCTGGAAGAGTTTTGCATGCTGTCAGTGTTGTGTAAGGGACTGTGTATAAATGTCAGTGTTGCCAAACCGAATAATGACAAAATAGAGCTTGTGGTTACTAGAAAAAACAAACTATATAGTCTAGTATGGATTAAACGAACTCTCCAGTTTAGTCTGGGGCCTTTGGAAACTGCAACATGTGAAAGAAGTAGACATACCTCCTTGATATCTGATGCATAAATTTCTGAACCTCAATAGATGGTCTAGTTTTCTTAGTGTAATTTACTATGCTGAAACCCAATGAAGATGGAAGAAAGGCCTTTCAGAGTTATAGCATCTTTATGGATTACATTTTCAGTTGAAGAAATAAGATATGATCTACAATTTCCATATCCTGTGCTTACATCACGAGAAACGTCAGTCACTGCTATTGCATGGTTACAAAACAAAGTATGATAGCTTGAGTGTCACAGGTACTCCTATCCAAGGTGATAAACTCTAAGGCCAGAAGGGACTATCATGATCATCTAGTCTGATCTCCTGCATATTGCAGGCCACAGAACCTCAGCCACTCACTCCTGTAATAGACCCCTAACCTCTGGCTGAGTTACTGAAGTCCTCAAATCATGATTTAAAGTCTTCAAGTTACAGAGAATTCACCATTTACACTAGTTTAAACCTACAAGTGACCCATGCCCCACTCTGCAGAGGAAGGCAAAAAAGTCCCAGGGTCTCTGTCAGTCTGACCCAGGGGAAAATTCCTTCCCCCCCCCAAATATGGGAATTAGTTAGACCCTGAGCACGTAGGCAATACCCACCAGCCAGACACCTGGGAAAGAATTCTCTGTAGTAACTCAGAACCCTCCCCATCTAGTGTCCCATCTCCAGCAGTTGGAGATATTTGCTGCTAGCAGTCACACACTGGCTATTTGCCATTGTAGGCAATCTCATCATATTATCCCTTCCATAAATGTATCAAGCTTAGTCTTGAAGCCAGTTAGATTTTTTAACCCCTCACTGCTTCCCTTGGAAGGCTGTTCCAGAACTTCACTCCTCTGATGGATAGAAACCTTTGTCTAATTTCAAGCCTAAACTTGTTGATAGCCAGTTTATATCCACTTGATAGGTTTGGAAAAGAAATAGAATATGTTGCTGAGGCCACATTTACATTAAAATACTACAGCAGATTCTCTAACAATGTAAGGCACAGAAAACTGACTGGAAAATAAGGATGTGATTCTCAGAGGTGCTCCCATTGAAGTTAAATTTAGTTGTGGATTCGCAGGCCCTAAAACTTCTAGACAGTCTACATGACTGTGGTTCTCAACTAGGGGTCCAGGGCCCCCTGGGGGGCCGAAAGCAGGTTTCAGGGGGTCTGCCAAGCAGGGCCAGTATTAGTCTAGCTGGGGCCCAGGGCAGAAAGCCAAAGTCCTGCTATGCGGGGCTGAAGCCCAGGGCCTGAGCCCTGCCACCTGGGGCTGAAGCCGAAGCCTGAGCAGCTTAGCTTCACGGGGACCCCTGTGGTGTGGGGCCCCATGCAACTGCCCTGCTTGCTACCCTCTAACACCGGCCCTGGCTTTTATATGTAGAAAAACAGTTGTGGCAAAGGTGGACCGTGAACTTTTTATAGCATGTTGGTGGGGGGCCTCAGAAAGAAAAAAGGTTGAGAACCCCTGCTCTATGATAGTTATTTCTGCATCAGAAAGCACTGAACTGTGATTTCCTTCCTAACTGAAACCATGTAACTAGCTGGCCATAATTTATCTAACAGCCAATTTAAGACCTAGTCCACCAAAGCAGTTAAATGTGTGTCACTTTAGCCACAGGACTAGTCAGTGAGACTAATTGTGCTCAAGTGCTTCTTGGATCAGAGTTTTAATGAGTATTGAATATCCTGCAATACATGTCTGAGCACAGATGTTTTTAGTCCTGGCGTTTGCAAATAAATTTGCTGCACTTGTCCATTTAGCAAATAGGTGCTATGAATATGATGTGCAAAGTTCCAAGTATTAACAGTAAATGACTTGATTAGAAGATTTACAGATCACACAACTTTAACAAACAGAGAAGCAAGACCAAACTTTGCTGTGCCATTGACTTCACTAAGGCTACACATGATGCAAGTCAGAGTAGAACTTGACCTGTGGTATTTTTATGTATGCTTTTTATGTGCTTGTTATGTATTCATTGAAATAAATCTACTTAATTCCAAGTGCCATGCTGATTATGGGCACTATATTCAATATTGGTTAGAAATTCAACAAGGAGCTTCCATAAGCTGATACAATCAGTCATGTGGGGCACTAGGCACAAGTCAGTGGGTGCAAGCACTCTGCAGAGAGATTGGTGGACCAGCTGGGATCCATAATCCAGCTGCTTAGCTGGGGACACATTTTTCCTACTAGGTGTGTGAAGTCTTTCTGTGAATGGCCCTGAAGAACAATTCACAAACAGTGGGAGCTTTTGGGTCAGTCTGGTCAAAAATGTTCTAATCTCCAGTCTTGCTGAACCTACAAGGGGAAAGGGTGGATAGATGTGGGGCACTGTATCCTGGCCATCTCCACACAGTGGACCTATCTGGCAAAATGATATAATCAGGAAGTCAGGGAATAGCTAAATGGAAACCTGCTGCCAATGCCTCCTGGCATTAATGGCTCTGTCTCTATTTTCCAAATGGCACAAGACTTAAGGGCACCATTTGGCACTTGATCCCCAACCCGCTACACACAAGGACAGCCACCGAAAGCATGCTCCGTTACATCAGTGAAAATCCAGAGTAATTCCATACTGCCTTCTCTCTCTAATTTTGTTTTATAGTCTTTCCAATGTTCAAACAAAATTATCAACAGTTTTTTAGATTGGCAAATTTTTGTCCAAAATAGAATACAAAATGTCCTGTATAGCAACAGGCCTCTTGCACAGTTACATCTAGGGAACAGCAGCAGCCTTGGTCTTTTGAACACCCTCATGTGCTGGCAAAATTATACACTGTGTGTTCAACCATATGAAGATTAATGTAGCAAGACAGAGATGAAAACAACATATTGCATGAGATTACTTTGGCACAAAGGACTCTTAAAAAACCACAGACTCTACAGTTTGGGTGTTTACAGATACCACAAATGTTGGCCACAACGTTCCAATCACCATACATTGCTACAAAGGAGATGTGAGAACAGGAAGCTCCACCTGCCGTCTGAGCAATGCTTCAGCTGTTATTGAGGCTGATTAAACAAAACTCCCTCCCATGTTAGTGCAGGATTGCAGATTGCTGCTATTAATTCCAACCAATATTGTGAATGGCAGTTTGAAAAAATATTCAGCCCCATTTTAGAGTGTCAGCCAGCAGCTGCTCATTGTTAGACATTCCATATGATAAAAAGGAAGTGGGGGATGGGGGGACTAAATTCTGGCCACATCTAATTTGCTGTATTTTATGTTTGGCTAGCGTGATAGATGCTAGCAGAGTGTATGTATAGTCCCAATAACCTGCCTGCACTAGAATGCTAATAACCCTCAATAGATAAGTCTACAGTGATATCAGTTAATAAGATCTTTCAACAGGTATATAACCATTTAATATGAGCCATTCTTTCAGATTAATAGGCAGTGGAAGTGTTGGCTTTTCCTGCTTCTATTCTATATTTGAACATGTTGTCATATATGAAATTAATCTGTATCACCACTGTAGGTCATTTATATTTTGATTGCGTTCCATTGTGTGTGTCTGTTTGTCTATATAATTTGCACACACACATCCATATAAATATAAAAAACCCCTCCCATGATTCAAAATCCCTGAGTACCCCCAGCTCCCACTGAAGTCATAATTTAAAATTATCAAAGCTTCTCCCCCTCACACATACCCAGGTTCCATGTATAGTCTAGAACAGTGGTTTTCAAACTTTTTTTCTGGTGACCCAGTTGAAGAAAATTGTTGATGCCCACGACCCAGTGGAGCTGGGGATGAGCGGTTTGGGGTGTGGGAGGGGCAGAGGGTTGGGGCACAGGGGTGAGGGCTGCGGGGTGGGGCCAGGAATGAGGGGTTCAGGGTGTGGGAGGGGGGTGTAGGCTCTGGGGTGGGGCCGGGGATGAGGAGTTTGGGCTGCAGGAAGGGTTTAGGGCTGGGGCAGGGGGTTGGGTGCGGAAGGGGGTCAGGGCCCTGGACTGGGGGTGCAGGCTCAGGTGGGGCCAGGGATGAGGGGTTTGGGGTGCAGAAAGGGGCTCCAGGTTTGGGGGGGCTCAGGGCTGGGGCAGGGGATTGGGGTACAGGGTTGGGGCGCGGGCTTACCTTGGGCGGCTCCCAGTCAGCGGCACAGCGGGGGTACTAAGGCAGGCTTCCTGCCTGCCCTGGCACCGCGAACTGCGCTGTGCCCCGGAAGTGGCCAGCAGCAGGTCTTGCTCCTAGGTGGAGGCGCGCAAGTGGCTCCATGAGGCTCTTGCCTGCAGGCACCACCCCCACCCCCCGCTCCTATTGGCTGGTTCCTGGCCAATGGGAGTGCGGAGCCAGTGCTCGGGGTGGGGGCAGCACGTGGAGCCTTGTGGCCCCCCCGCCTAGGAGCCAGATCTGCTGCTGGTTGCTTCGGTGGAGCAGCACGGTGTCAGAACAGGTAAGAACTAGCCTGCCTTAGCCGGGCAGCACTGCTGATGGGACTTTTAACGGCCCAGGTGGTGGAGCTGACCAGAGCCACCGCGATCCTGTGCCTTACATTCCGCAACCCAGTACTGGCTCACGACCCGCAGTTTGAAAACCACTGCTCTAGAAGACAGCTATCCTGCTGTGAGAGACACGCAGTGTTTTGTGTGATCACCTATTATGACCTATGCCTGGATTCTTGTCAATGGTCAAAACCATAGAGGTGCATATGCTCACGTAAGCCCTGCTCGTGTTTTGGGATCTGCTAGCATGGATTCCTGCACTTGTGTGGAAACCCACTGAAGTCAGTCATTGTTCTGTTGCCTTCAATGTACTCCCCATCACAACATCAAATCCGAGTCAACCCGCCACCCCTACACCACCCCTCCAGCAGCTGTCCCACATCTCTGAAATGGAGCACCTGGCAGGGAGTTCCCCTTGACTTTGGAACTCAGGCCCTTCGCTGGTCCCCAGGACCCTGAACTTTTCCAGGTATGCTCCTCCCACCAAGCATTTGGGGCGAGGGGAGGTAAGGCCTGGGGAAGGTATCTGGAGAATTCTGGAGTGGGATGATTTTATTTATTTATTTAGTGTTGTGATGGGGGAATGTGGAAGGTGACAATACTGGTGGGCTGGGGACAGTTTGTTTAATTTGATTTTAACTGGTTTTAAAGACATTGTGTATCTTATTTATTTCAAAGGGGGCCCAGAACACTTTTCGTAACAAATAAAATATATTTCAAATGTGTGAAGTAAAAACAGTAGTGCAGGTTACTATTATTGTCATACCCTGTTATGCCTCTTCAGCAACCTTCCTCAGGCTGCGCCCCCCACCTTTGGGCTCACCTCTGTCAATGAGATCCCCAGGAGTCAGAGGTGTGACTTGTTTGGTTTTTTGCTTTGGTTTGGGTATTTTGGGGGAAATTAAAAGCACAAAGACGGGGGTGGGGAGTGGGAAGTCCAGGAGGGAGAGTGGTTGGGTGCTGCCACTAAGGGGTGGCAGGTCCGTGTATGTGTGAGTTGCAGAGTGAGACACCCCCCACCCACACACCCTGCAGCAGTAGCACCTGGCCCATGGAGACAGCTGGCTCAATTTTCCCCACTTGAGGCATTGCGATCTGGCCCCTGGTACACAGGGGCCCTGCCTCTCTAACAGCAGGGCAGCCAGGCCAAATCTGAGTGGCATTGTGACCTCGTCCTTGGTGCATGGGATCACAATGCCCAGCATGGGAAGCTGAGGCCAGCCAGCCCCCCAGGACAGGAGCTACTGCAACTGGAACATATACTAGCTTTCTTGCATTTTCTCTCCACCCCCCCCCCCACTTTTAATGTCTTGTGACCCTTTGTATCCTTTCATGATCCCCTAAGCCCCCCACAGTTTGGGAAACGCTGCTCTACCGTGATAAATGGGCAACAGAAAAGCAACAAATCTACTGTATGTAAAGTTAGAAATTACCTCCACGCTGTCCCCTTGTGACTGTGCTGTAGTGAAGATGAGTTTGCTAAAGACTCTGGGGCCTAGTGAAGGGGAACCCGTACATGGAAGCCATCAAAAAAGCATTCTATTAAATGTGCCAAGAATGCATAGAATATTAGGGTTGAAAGGGACCTCAGGAGGTCATCTAGTCCAACCCCCTGCTCAAAGCATGACCAACCCCCAGAAAGATTTTTGCCCTAGATCCCTAAGTGGCCCCCTCAAGGATTGAACTCACAACCCTGGGTTTAGCAGGCTAATGCTCAAACCACTGAACTATCCCTCCCCCCACATTAACGCTATTCTGCTCTGGGTGACTTATGTTCAAAGATGTGAACTTATTTCCTGTAGCAGTATCCCATAGCTATGGGTTACAATTGTGGGCCAGAACATAAAGTCTTATTACTAAACTCATGGGACAGAAAATCCTCAGCATTCTGGCCTAAGGTTTAATCATGTCAAACGGTGTAGATACCTGTCAAGGATGATCCTGCAGTGACAGCTGGTTTCACAGTCGTCAGGTTTGCCCATCCAGAGGCCAAACTGACCCCCTGTACTGCACGTTTGTAGTTATCATACAGTGTCTTGCCATACTGGGGAAATAAAGCGCACCTTTAATCCTGGAGCAGAGTCAACGCAACTGTCTGCATGTCCAAACACACATTTGCTGTGAGCTGCATTTTTTTGAACCCTTTCCCAAATTTTGTTAGAAAGCAGCTATTTCTACAAATACTGAGCCTGTATCTGTACTGGGACATGCCAGAGAGAATCCCTACACCTGTATAGAGTCGATTGATTTCAATGGGATTCTGCCCTAGGATCCACTCAATGCAAGATAAGTGCTTAAAATAATACTATAGCACTGTATGCTTCAAAGCACTTTGTAAAGGGGCAGAGGGGAAGCCTGTGGGATGTCTATTTGGTGTCATCCCACAGCAAGAAACAGTGGCAGATACCGAAGCTAGGATCAAGCCACTTATTGTACACTGACTGGATGCAGTGAGCCTCAATGACAGCCAGTTAGTTGAGGGAGTGGGAGGGGGAGAAAACTGTCTTCATTCTCACCTTGGCAATTCTGATTCCTGTTACCCACTGCTGTAGAGTCCACTGGTCATCACAGCATAAATACTTGATATATTGTGACTCCTTTTGAATCTGGGGATGCTGGAATGAATAATTCTTGCAGTTAGAAACCTACATATAGCAGGCAAAATGTAAAAAAGTCAACGCCCATATGATGATTGCAATGGGAACACTGACTTTCTAGAGATGTTAACATGAAGATGACAATTATCAGTGTGTAAAAAATGAAATCACAAACTTCAGCACATAGGGATTAACATTTGTAGCATTTGCTTATAACAAATGTAACTGGTTGTAAGAGAGGTCTGCAATGTAAATACCTGAGTTTTAGAAAGCTAAAATGTGACCTACAGGTCAATAAAGTCTAGAAATGTCATGGTTCAGTGCCTAGCGCTCAATGTGTAAACAGAGGAAGTCTGTTGCAATCTGTAACACATCCAGCCTGAAAGTGCAACATGATTATCATTTCTAAAGAGCATATTCAATTTGGATAAGCACAAACCTTCAGCTGAAACTGATTTTTGTCTTTAGACTCATTGTCTTCCTGTGAGTCTAGTCTAGCGCTATTCCTCCAAGTTTTTGTTCTATGCCCCTTTATCCTTTGTACCTCTCACCAACACTGCTGCAAAATTCCATCCTATTGTAGCTATAGGATTATACATAATGCAACACCACCAAAAGTAACCACTTTTTCCAGGGCACTTAAATCCTTTGATTTTTTAAAGTGGTTCTGGAACCCTTACTGCTACTGCTCAACACTGACATATCCCTACAGTTCAGAGTCTGCTACAAATTTCAGTCAGATTGCTTGCCTGAAAATTGCACCTACTGATTTTAGATTTTGAAGGAACTAGCCTCCAATGCTACAGTACAGTAGGATGCAGGGCCGGCTCCAGGCACCAGCTTACCAAGCAGGTGCTTGGGGCAGCCACTTCCGAGAGGGGCGGCACGTCCAGCTGTTCGGCGGCAATTCAGCAGACGGTCCCTCACTCCTGCTTGGAGCGAAGGACCTCCCACTGAATTGCCGCCGCAGATCACGATCGCGGCTTTTTTTTGTTTGTTTTTTTGTTTTTTGTTTGGCTGCTTGGGGCGGCCAAAACCCTGGAACTGGCCCTGGTAGGATGTAAACCTGGGCAGCTCTGAAACTCTAGGGCAGGAGATTTCTGCTACCATCTATTGGTGAACAAGGAGATGAGACAGGATGAGCAGACCTTATTTGCATGTTTGTTATCCGCCCTCCCAGTGTGAACTTTGGTTGTTTTGGTTAAAATTAATTAAAGTGCTGGATGTAGGGGGGAATTAAATGTTATCCTATTGTGTGACAAAAGGGCATAAAACTGTACTTAATATGCCCTGAGAGGAGTTGCCATAATCCAAACTATTGCACAGCTGGGCAGTACAGCTAGTCACACGGGGTTCCTACCTTGTGAGAAGTAAATCTCTTGTGGCCGGAACTGTGCTCAAGGGTCCTTTGTCACTGAACCTCTTCCATAGTGCAATGATAGAACTGAGTTAACTCTGGTAAGGACCTAGGTCTGTCACCTACATAGCACCTCTAGAGCAGCACTCTCTATCGCTGGGTTCGGAGTCCGAGGACCTGCACCCTGATAAGATATGATGCAGAGGTAGTACTAAGGCAGTACTTCCTCCTTGGGGCCAGAGATGAGCCTGCCTGACTGTACTCCCACACTCCAGGACTAACCACTGACCCCAAAAAAACCCAAACCCATGAGTGGGTGGGATACATGGGGTGCACCAGTGAGAACGTGAGGTGTTAAAGGGACATATGTCCATTGGCTATTCACATCAGCAGGTGGGGAAACTGAGGCAAGGGATTACTGCCAAAGAGACTGTATGGGTGAGTGTTTTACCTACTACTCATATAAACATATGAATGACTTACTGGATGTTGTTGTGTTTCCCAAAATTAAGGCTGTATTCCTTTCCCCTAATAACGTTTTCTTTGTTTTATACACAAAGTTGGTGCATGTCAGAGGGGAAGTATTGCCAGTTAAGGGTGCACAGAGGTTTCTGGGTAGGGGTTCAAGCTTGTGGTAGTATTGGTTAATTCTAGGAGGAACCCCTAGATATTTGAACCTGGCCATTTTTGCTGCTGACAACTGCTGACAGAAGAGTTACAAGGACACTATCACTGGCTTATTTCACTGCTTCTATCCAAGTGCACTGTTGGTTTTTTATCCTGGAAAACTCCAACACAGAACATCCAAGGTCCAATTCAGTTTCCTGGTGTGAAGAACATCTCCAGACCAGAGCCCCTCTCATACAGGGGACTAGAATGGACATATGGATAATTTCAACTCCTGATGCTCCTTTCACAAGATATCAGGGAATTTTTGGTCTGACTTGTAATATTCTATTCAGTCCAGCAGATGGCATCAAATACTTTTCAATGGTTTTATAGCACTGGCGGATGATGCTGCTACCAAATGGCCGGGCACACTGCACATACGCTGAGAGAGAGGGTCCTCTCTTCCCACCAGAATGAACAGCAGTTCGACGATCCTGTGAGTCTCCCTCAGTTTTTCAAATACCACATTTAATATCACTTAGAAGAACTTCCTGAAAGGAAATTTGTAATTAACCTAAATAACTTGGACAAACATTGGGAGAAGCTTGCTCACTGGAATCAACAATGCTGAAAAGGAAGTAGCATGACTGTGCCAGCTAAGCATTGCTGTAGTTTAGGGGTGATGAAGAGCCATACTGTTCAAGAGAACGGAGAGAGCCTCAGCCTCAAGAATGCTTCACAGCGTTACCCAGCACACACACCTCCAGGCTCAGTGTACACTTTGTTCGGGAAAACTCACTGCAATGATCAGATGGCAAAGCAAAAACATCTTTCTTCTCTGAAGAGGTTTATTTCCCTTTTCCTTGGAAACATCCAGCAATCAAGTGAATTATAAAGGACGACAATTCAAAAAGCAGCTCCTCAGATGCCATGGCTCCAGTGAAAAGTGATAACATCCAAGCAAACGCCAAAGAAGCAGAAAGGGAGTTCAGACTTTATGTTAAAAGCCACAGAAACCCTATAGGGCCTGAAAAATAATCTATAACAGATTTTATTACATTTCAGTGCACTATATTTCTATAGCATAGATCTCACCGTGCTTAATAAAGGTGGGCAAGTAGTATTATCACCATTTTACAGATGGGGAAACTGAAGCACATATTGGCTAAGCGCCTGATTTTCAGAAGTGTTGAAATTCCACATGAAATCAGAAAGAGCTGCAGATTCTCAGCCCCTCTGAAAATTAGGCCTTTGAGGGACTTGCCAAAGGTCACCCAGAAAACCAGTAAAAGGGTCAGGAATAGAACCCAGGCCCTCTCCACTCCAACCCTCTGGCTTCTTTCCAAGTGTCATGTAACACACTGTGTCCCTCCCAAGCATTATTTGTATAGATAAAGAATAAGGAAACACTTGAATATAAAGACCTTATTTTTCAAGAAGCCAAACAAAACCAAAAACATTGTGCACAGATGAATTTAAAGTAGAAAGTAAACCTAAAGAAAACAAGATAGAACACACTGAAAGCCTACCGTGAAATAGGAGCTGAAAGATGTGTGTGTGTGTGTGTGTGTGTGTGTGTGTGTGTGTGTGTGTGTGTGTGTGTGTGTGTGTGTGTGTGTGTGTAAAAAAGAGAGAGAGAGAATCTCTCAATAACACGTTATCTTTCTTCACCTTCTTCCAACCATCAAAATGAAAAGTAAGCTATAGATATTCAGGCATCTCATTGACTTCCTTGCCCAAAAATGTGTAAAGCTAGTTATTTACCTACAGCTTCTGGGAGGTGTTACTGTCTATGAAACTGAGCACTCATCCACAAACTGATGGCTTTGTAGTTAGCCACTTCTGGCATTTTTGGTCTATTGATTTTTGGGTACCTTCTTGTTTTTTAAGTGCCCATTTTGAGATCCCTTGAGGAGTGGTTTTCAGAAATGCTGAGCATCTGCTACAATTGAAATCAATGGGAATAGTGGGTGCTCAACACTTTGGAAAATCAACCCCAAAGTATCAAGTTGGACACCCAGAAAACTGAGGTAAAAGTGTGGCTAATTGCTTCTAAATTCAGTTACATCCTAACTCCACATATTCCCTGCAACCAGAATGCCAGCTTGGAGGCTTGCCTGATTTACCTAAAATGTGCAGAGAATCTGCTTATCTAAAACAACGACTGCATCGCCATAAGGTAATTCTGCTTCTGACCTACACTTCCCTAGTGACTGAAGCAATACTTTTGGTTGAACTAATTTTTTTTTTTAATTGATAGTTACTGTTAACTAAAGAGAATACCTCTTCAGAGAAAAGAAAAAGCATTTATCATATCCCTTCCCTCACCCTGTCTCTATATTGTGTAGGCACCAATCCTGCAAAAACTTACACACTTACTTAGACTGTGAGCTCTTCAGTGCAGGGCCCTGTTTCCCTACAATCTCTGAAACAGCTTATTAATAAATAAATTTTACATTTGCTTTCTTCAGGTTACTGGTGGAGGCCTGATTTTAATTTAAATACTCACCTGAAATGTTGATGCTAAAGGATTAAATTGTTTCAGATGAAGAGGCAAAAATGCTCTCTTGTTCTGTATCCTTTTTGTTTCCTTTCTAGGACTCTCTCATATCATTTTATCTCTCAAATGCACTTACTTCTCACTTCTACATTTTTTAAAGGGTGTCCTACAGAGTGTATATTTTATAGGCATCTGTGAGGGGATATGTTAGGTGTGGAAGAGGAGAGAACCAGCAGTGGACCAAACTAAGGACCAAATTATCTGCTGGAGTAACTCCATTATAGAAAAAAAAAAAAAAGCTACTTGAGCAGAGAATTTGGCTATAAAACTCTTGTGAACATTAGAGATCTGAGAGAGATGTGGCAGACTCCAGAGGATACCAAGAAAGCTACAATGGGCTACAAGGGAAAATGTACCCAGCTGCAGAAATGGAGTATGATGATGCCCTTGTCTCAGTTTATCCCCAGGAAACCATTTTGTTTCATCCTAGATTAATTCAGCATAATGCACCATTACCTTCAGATTACTCAAGCAAAACCAGCACCAATAAACCATAATTAAATTCACTCAGTCTCAGACACATCAGACTGACTAAACCAGTCAATTTGCATATAGATTACCTTGCCATTTGTCTGCTTTGAAGGATTTTTCATCATGGCATGAGATAACCGACTTCAGGACTGGTGAATACCCTCACACAGACACAAAATAAACACTATAATGTTCAAGATTTCTGTTAAATACAATGGAAAATTTCACCAAGGAGATGAACTGACCCTTCTTGCCAAGGTGGGTTCCTCTGGCTTTGGAACGGTTTCAGCTAGGGCTGTTGATGAATCACAGTTAACTCACACGATTAACTAAAAAAATTAATTGTGATTTAAAAAAGTAATCGTGATTAATCGCATTGTTAAACAATAGAATACCAACTGAAATTTATTATACATTTTGGATGTTTTTCTACATTTTCAAATATATTGATTTCTATTACAGCACAGAATACAAAGTGTACCGTGCTCACTTTATATTTTTTTATTACAAATATTTGCACTGTAAAAATGATAAACAAAAGAAATAGTATTTTTCAATTCATCTCATACAAGTACTGTAGTACAATCTCTTTATTGTGAAAATGTAACTTGCAAATGTAGGGGTTTTTTGTTACATAACTGCACTCAAAAACAAACCAACGTAAAACTTTAGAGCCTACAAGTCCACTCAGTGCTACTTCTTGTTCAGCCAATCGCTCAGACAACAAGTTTGTTTACATTTATGGAAGATACTGCTGCCTGCTTCTTATTTATGTCACCTGAAAGTGAAAACAGGTGTTAGCATGGCACTTTTGTAGCTGGCGTTGCAAGGTATTTACGTGCCAGATATGCAAACATTCATATGCCCCTTCATGCTTCTGCCACATTCCAGAGAACATGCTTCCATGCTGATAATGCTCATTAAAAAATAATTCATTAATTAAATTTGTGACTGAACTTCTTGGGGGAGAATTGTGTGACTCCTGTTCTGTTTTACTCGCATTCTGCCATATATTTCATGTTATAGCAGTCTCAGATGATGACCCAGCACATGTTCATTTTAAGAACACTGTCACAGCAGATTTGACAAAATGCAAAGAAGGTACCAATGTAAGATTTCTAAAAATAGCTACAGTACTCGACCCAAGGTTTAAGAATCTGAAGTGCCATCCAAAATTTGAAAGGGACGGGCCAGGTGTGGAGCATGCTTTCAGAAGTTTTAATAGAGCCCCACACGGATGCAGAAACTACAGAACTTGAACCACCAAAAAAGAAAATCAACCTTTTGCTGGTGGCATCTGACTCAGATGATGAAAATGAACACGCATCGGTCCAATTTACTTTGGATCGTTGAGCAGAACCCATCATCCGCATGGACGCATGTCCTCTGGAATGGTGGTTGAAGTATGAAGGGACATATGAATCTTTAGCGCATCTGGCACATAAATATCTTGCTACAATGGTTACAACAGTGCCATGCGAATGCCTGTTCTCACTTGCAGGTGACATTGTAAACAAGAAGCGGGCAGCTTTATCTCCTGCAAATTGTAACCAAACTTGTTTGTCTGAACGATTGGCTGAAATAGGACTGAGTGGATTTGTAGGGTCTGAAGTTTTACATTGTTTTGATTTGAATGCAGTTATTTTTTTGTACATAATTCTACATTTGTAAGTTCAACTTTCATGATAAAGAGATTGTATTACAGTACTTGTATGAGGTGAATTGAAAAATACTATTTCTTTTGTTTTTTACAGTGCAAATATTTGTAATAAAAAATAAATATAAAGTGAACACTGTACACTTTGTATTGTATTGTAATTGAAATAATTATATTTGAAAATGTAGAAAACATCCAAAAATATTTAAATAATTGGTATTCTGTTATAGTTTAACAGGGTGATTAATCGTGATTAATTTTTTTTAAATCGCTTGACAGCCTTAGTTTCAACCTAACAGTACGAAATGAATGTTGATGATGATGTACATGCTGTTTCCAATGCAATCCCCAGATAATGTAATAGGAGAGCCATATTTCAGGGACAGCTGCTTTATATTTATATTGTATAGGTGCTATCCCACATAGTGCTGGACACTCTCGGCTTGTACACTCACTACAGATGTGAGAGGTAACTTCTTCCAGTGGTTGCTAAAAATGGACTTCCTGGAGAAGTCTGAGCAGAAGTTTTTGCTTCCCCTTCATTTCTGAGTAGCCAGAGCTGTCAACAAAAGCGGGTGATTTGGAAAGCTGTGTTACTATGGGGTTTGTTCTTTCTGCCACGCTCTGCATGGCAATAGGAAAGGTATCCTTGGGCTTGTCTTCACTACCCGCCCGGATCGGCGGGTAGAAATCAATCTCTCAGGGATCGATTTATCGCGTCTTGTCGGGACGCGATAATCGATCCCCGAATCGATGCACGTACTCCACCAGCCCAGGTAGGAGTAAGCGCCGTCGACGGGGGAGCCGCAGCGGTCAATTTGCCGCCGTCCTCACAGCGGGGTAAGTCGGATCAGATACGTCGAATTCAGCTACGCTATTCCTGTAGCTGAATTTGCGTATCTGAAATCGATTCCCCCCCCCCCCCCCCGTAGTGTAGACGTAGCCCTTGTTTGGATACAGGTTTGAATGAAATGTTTCTTTCCAGCTGGCTATGCATCCCTTTCCTCGTCTGTATTGGAGATCAGGAGAGCTTCCTTGGACTGTACCATTAGTGTCCTGTTATATGCATGGGCGGCCAGAGGCTGTTTTATTATTGTTAGATTGTTTGGAGAGGGACTGCTAACACCAGCACCCTACCCTGCCATTGATATAAAAGAAGAGCCAAGGATTAGAACTAAAATGTGCAATACCCCCATTTGACTCGAAAGGGAAAAGGTCTGATGTTAAGATAAAGGGTGGTGCCCTTTAAATTTTGGCCTGTGTTAAGTAATGGTTAGTTGAGCAAGATGGAATTATCTGCATGCTTAGACGTCCAGCTCCTACAAGGGTTCGCTTCCTTCTGAGGTTTTATTTTTTAATAGGTTGTGTTATTTTTCTTATGTGTAACTTTTCCTTTAAGGAACGGAGGCCTGATGGGACTCCTGGTTCACACGTAAAAGGCCTGTTCCAGTGGTTAGTCTCATTTTATTGAGAGGTATGTCCCAGCATAGGCCAAGTGGGTAAGAGGAGAAAAATATCTTTAAAGCTTTATGGTTCCTCAAATGTCTGAGGATACATGCTGACTCTATCCATAAGCCTAGGCAGAGCCCTTTCCCTACCCTGCACTATCTTCCTAGGGTTCCAAAAGACATTAGTTCCAGTTTACTGCTCAGGAATTGATAGAGGCAGCTAAATGTGACTTCAGCTTTCTGGTAGATGCTGATTAGCCACCTGGGCTCCTTTCAGTTAGACAAGCCCAGCTGGGCTTGTCTCTGTCTAATAGTAGTGGGCATTAGGAAGTAGCTATTTGTTCCATCACCTCAGACTCTTTCTGAATCCTCCTAACAGGAAACTTCTGAATAAGCTAAACAAAATGTTCTCTCTTTCACTAGAAGACACTGAGAAGTGCTCTTGAGAAACCTCTAAGATACTGGTCAACTAGCTTTTACCTTCATTATCTCCTGAGGTATCTTGATGGTTCAAATGGGAAAAAAAAAATCACTGAAAGGAATAGCTTCCTCTATGCTCAGGGCTAAATCATATTTAAGGCAGCACTGCAGTGACTGGAAAAAGTTGGGAAGCTGCATTCACAACTCATCACAGTTCTATCAGAAAAGATTCTCCGAACATAAGAGGTTATAACTAAAGGGGCACATCCTCCTTTGATAGAATTCCCACCTTCCCAGAAACACTTAGCAGTCCTACACACACACACAGGAAGATGGTAAGAAACTCTGCTTCTTGCCTTAATCGTCTCTTGAGATCCCTTCCATCCCTAAAGACACACGAGATCATAAAATAAAATAAAGCAATATTTCTTTCAGGGTATACTTCATCACACCGATATTGCGGGGGAGGATCTCTGGAGTCAGGTACTAGTTCTGTTGCTTGGATCTAGTCATCTGGTAAGATGGCTCAATGATGTTTTGGGTTTATTTTGAGGGGGGGGGGGCAGGGCCGGCTCTAGGTTTTTTGCTGTCCCAAGCAAAAAATTTTTTGGCTGCCCTCCACCCCAGCCCTGGGCTCTCCCCCTCCCCCCCCCCCAACTGCACCCTCCTGCCGCCCCAGCCCTGGGTCACTGGTAACTCGCTCCCAGGGCGGGTCATTCAGCAGGAATTTTGGATGTGCACAGAACACAGACAGGATTGGTTCCCATATGGTTACAGAACTGCAGTAAAGTGGAACAATTTTCAGCTTGTGTGACTGGAGGATATCTGGATGCATATTATAAGACTGTCCTACATAAATGAGGAAAAGTTGAGGTGCCTTTATTATTCTTTTGTTCCATTCTTTGTTTCTATGGGGAATGCACTATCACGGTCTTCCTTTTAAACAAATAAAACTAAAACTAAAAAAAAAAAAAAAAAAATGCAATGGCGGTTGAAAATAGCAATTCCAGTCCTAATAACCACTGGGAAGCATTTCTTGCTCAATTTATTCTACTTTTTCTACAGCAAGTTACAGTGGATCAGTATATTTGATTTGGGGGAAATGAAGTAACAGCTGCCCAAATTGAGCTGCCTTGAGCACTCCTGAATTTTGAGGGTGTTCAAATCTGGAAGGCAGGTGCTAGATTCCCTTTCTGAATATTAGCTATATCTGGAAAAGAAAAGTCAATTTCTGCTTCCATGGCTCAGAAGTGGAAATCCTCCTAAGTGCCTGGTACTGTATCTAAAGCTGCCCAGGTCCAGAGCCTCCCCTCCCTTACTTTTCATTTTAAATTCTAGTGGGATCCACATACCTCCCTTGCTAGGCTTCAGATAGAGAGGTGCACCGTCCATTTAGTCCCCCCAATTCCTTCTTTGGGGGAAACCCCAGGGCTGGGGCGGCAGGAGGTGCGGGTGGGGGCCAGAGCTGGGGCAGCAGGGGGTGCGGGTGGGGGGGGAAGAGCCCAGGACTGGGGCAGCAGGGAGTGCGGGTGGGGGGGGGGAAGAACCCAGGACTGGGGCAGCAGGAGGTGCGGGTGGGGGGAGAGCCCAGGGCTGGGGGAGCAGGGGAGTGCAGGTGGGGGCCGGAGCTGGGGCAGCAGGGGGTGTGGGTGGGGGACAGTCCAGGGCTGGGACAATACAGGGGGGCGGGGTGGGGGGGGGCGGCAAAAAACCTAGAGCTGGCTCTGTTCCTACCATTCACAGCAAGCTGCAGATTTCAGTTCCATACTCCTTCCCCCACCCTTTCCTGTTGCTAGTGGCCAAGGGAATGCTGGGAAATGTAGTTCTTTCCCTGCTCCAGGGCTGGCTCTATAGGCAGGGAGCTAACCAAGGAACTACAGCTCCCAGGGCCCCCTGTTGGTTCTCAGCTCCCATGCTGGATTCTTGCGCCCCTTGCAAATCTGCCGCCCCAAGCAACTGCTTGCTTTGCTGGTGCCTAGAGCCGGCCCTGGGGCAGGGATAGGGTGTATGCATGTGATTTCTTTAAAATTAACATTCATGTTGTTTTATGTAGCTTTATCACAGGCTGTTCTGTTAACCATTCATCCCCTTTGCATGAACGATGGGACCTTTCAATATCTTTGAAGTATGTGTGAGCATAAGCTTAAAAGGTGTGGATGTGAAACCAATATGTTAGCCCATATCTTAGTCTTACTAAAATGAGGTCTGGAGAAATCAATTATCCAAAAAATAGTCTCCTTTCACTTACAGGTTAATGCCACTGTCTGTCATCATTGCACCTGAATGTATGCACAAGACTATTCCTTTCCATTAATTCATCTTGGACACTATCACAGAATGAAAGACATTTCATGTCGTGATTAGTCAGTGATGACACTCTAAGATGGTTTGTTCTCCTTTGGCAACTCAGTACAAGTTGCCCCCTGCAGGGTAATCTCACCTAGAACACTTGCACACTAAACCAAACTAGGAGATGAGCAATTCACCAGTATAAACTTTGTGATAGCTCTACTCCCATTTTCACACTTTGATATGTCACCAGCATCCACTCAACCTAAAAACAGCCCAACGGTCAACCACAATTCTAGACACTGTTAGAAATGTTACACTTCTGCTCACAGCGGGAGTATATGGAGGCTCGGAGCAGAGAGAACACACTTGTTTAGGCCTGTCCCTTGGTCTTACAGACAGTGAGAGATAAGAAAGAGCTACATGCAACAGGACCAGAGTTAATGAGATCTCTGGTTTTGCAACTACATCTTAAATGCATCAAGAGGAATCGGTACTTGAGTTGGCTTGCAGCTGTGGTGGGAGTAGGACAGCAGTGCGGTGCTTGTCACATAGGGCAACTGACTGAAGTTATCCAGAACACACCACAGTGTTGTTCCTTTCTTTCTCACAATCCCTCGCATTCAAACTACCACCATCCCCAGCCCCATCATACTGGCAGTGGCTGAAAGTGAAAGAGGAAGGTAGAACTTGGCTCTATTGGCCACTATTTCCCCCCATACAACAACAGTTTAAAATTTGCAGACCATCTACGTTTAAGGCTCTTTCAACCACAGTAATCGCCAGTTTCAAGAATGCCACAATAAAGTGTAAAACGGTTCCAATCAGGAACCTACCACATGTCCCAGCCTCTGAAAACATATTAGAATAAAAATGAAGACCAATAACAGTACCATAGACCACATTTCTCCTTACCCATAATAGTGCTGTCTGGATATGATGCTTATTCTGTTACATTGCTAGTACACTTTAAAGGCACTATAGCAAACATTTTTAAGTAAAAGATATTTCAAACTCAAATTTATGATGCATAAACCCCTTCCTCTCAGGCTTTCACGGTTGGTTTTTCACCTCCACCACCGCAGTAAGTGATACAGAGGCGCAACATGTTAACTTCATACATCCAAGGTATTTTAGTTTAATAAATACTTTAGTGCAACAGTGAATTTGTAGCATAAATTGTTTTTTGTCACAAATGGTAGTGCATTGGGTCAAAAAGTTCCCACAGTGATGTGAATAATTAAAAACATTGCTGAGCACTCTAAAAATCATTTTCCTGATGTACTTCATTTTCATCTACTTGCAAAGCAAATAAAATGTCTAGAAAGCACTTACATTAGCCAAATACTAATTTTAACCACTTTCACCCATTTTGAATGTTATACAGATGCACTGTGGCAGTTAAATATGCTCACAACAGCTTTGAAGTCTTTTACAGAGAACCAACTTCAACTTATTTCTAAAACGGATTGAACTATTTGTTTTCTCCATTAACTGTGCATGTATTTTCTGAATAATAAGAATACCTCGCTCTTATATAGCGCTTTTCATTAGTTCAGCGGTTCTCAACCCATGGCCCAATTAGCACACAGCTGCAGCCCAGCGTAGCCCTGGGGTCCCGGGTTCTCAGATGCCCAGCACGGGGGTGTCCGAGCTGCCCAGTGCCAGCACAGAGGGATCTGGTTGGGCTGTCCTGCTGCCCAGCACGGCAGGGTTGGGGTCCGGTTGGGGCTGCTGGCCTGCCCCATGTGGCGGGAGTCCGGGGTCGGGGCTGCTGGCGACCCCATGGGGTCAGGGTCCGGGGCTGCCAGCGGGCCCCATGTGGTCTGGGGTAGCTGGCCTGCCCCGTGAGCTTCGGGGTCAGGGGTAGCCACCCAGTCCCATGAGCAGGGCCGGCTCCAGGCACCAGGCAATCAAGCACATGCTTGGGGCGGCACCTGGTAAGGGGCGGCCAATCTTGGGGTGGCGGGGGGCGACGCGGCGCGGCATTCCACGGGGGGGCGCTCCGGCGGCGCAGTGCTCGGCGGGGGGGGGCGGCACGGGGCGCGGCGCTCGGCGGGGGGGGTGGTTCCGGCGGCGCTCGGCGGGGGGGGGGGCTCGGGGGGCGGCGCTTTTTTTTGCTGCTTGGGGCAGCAAAAAAGTTAGAGCCGGCCCTGCCCATGAGCTCCGGGGTCTGGGGTAGCCGCCCAGCCCAGAGAGCTCCAGGGCAACCACCAGGCCCCGCATGGCAGAGTCCACAGGGTTCCCAGCTGCCCTGCTGCCCGGTGCAGTGAAGTTCAGCTAGGCTGCCCCGCTGCCCAGCGTGGCGGGGTCGGGGCTGCTGGCCCACCCAGTGTGGTGGGAGTCTGGGGTCGGGGCTGCTGGCGAGCCCTGCAGGGTCAGGGATCTGGGGCTCCTGGCCGGTCCCACGAGCTCCAGGGTCCAGAGCTGCTGGCCTGCCCTGTGTGGTGGAGCTCGGGGCTGCCATGTGGCCCTGTGGGGTCCAGGGACCAGCAGCCGGTCTCTGCCCCACCTGG
The DNA here is from genome assembly GCF_028017835.1 of Emys orbicularis. Classification (NCBI taxonomy): domain Eukaryota; kingdom Metazoa; phylum Chordata; order Testudines; family Emydidae; genus Emys; species Emys orbicularis. Next base: position 265,088,745 of record NC_088684.1, on the reverse strand, counting down.
CAGGTGTCCGGGACAGCCGACTGGCCACGCGAGCTCTGGGGTCTGGGGCAGCCACATGCCGGGCATCCAGGGCAAGCAGCTGGCCTGCCCCGCATGGTAGGGGTCCAGGGCAGCCGCCCGGCCTCGAGTGGTCCAGGGCAGCTGTGTGGCGGGGACCGGGGTTGGCCTTCTGGCCCTGTGGGGTCTGAGGTGGGCAGCTGGCCACCCGGCGCAGTGAGGGTCAGGTTCGGGGCTGCCGCTGCTCTGCCACGTGGCCGCGGAGGCCCAGGTAACAAATTGTGGGCCACATATGTACTCCACAATGTGTAATCAGTTGAGAACCACTGCATTAGTTAATCTCAAAGTGTTTTCCAAAGGAGGCAAATATAATTATACCCATTTTACAGATGGGGAAAGTGAGGGACAGAGAGGAAGTGACTTTGTCAAAGTGGTTTGTGGAGAACTGCATTATCTAAACTGCTGAGCTGTATTAATCATTTAAATCTGCAAACAGAAAATCAGTCTGATTCATACACATTATTTGTATTTGGGCCATGTGTAAACTAAACTGGCAAACACTTGAAATTGGACAGACTTCTTTTTTGGATAACAAGTCCATTAAAATGCAGCTATAACCAGAAAAGAAAAATTAAAAATGGCACTTTGCTGTGTATCTGCTTCTTATTGTCTTTCAAATTGGCTAAACATTGTTTGGTAGCAGCTCTTGTTAGCACCACAGGCCCATAAGAGCTGTAGAAGAGGAATCCATATCTTCAGCCATGTCAGTGTTGTCAGATATGTTCTGATTTCTGAATCTCTATTTTAGCTAGTAATCTAGACCCAATTAAGGCAATCTAGTGCCCTAGATGCATGATGCCACAAGGCACCTCACAGTTCTGGCCCTACACCATGGGCTCACCCCTCCACTTGGAGTACAGTGGCAATGCAGCATCCCCTTCCCTCCCTGAGAGGAACAGGCAGGAGCCTGGGGTCCCTCGTCTCCCCACCTGGAGTAGCAGTAAGAGGAGACCCAGTACTTTCTCCAGCAGCTGGACTGTAGCTATGTGGGTAGGCCAGGCCCACCATGCTCTTCTTCTTCTGCCACACAGAGTTGTGCTTTAAAGCATGACATCTGTTGGGCCTAATCCTGCAAGACGTTGAGCATCATCTTAAGGGCCCCAATTCATCAAGGTACTCAATGCAACTACTCATGTGCTTAAAGTTAAGTAATTCCTAAAGGTACGTTGCTGAATAGGGCCAAAGTGACTAGTAGTTGAGGGTGTGCAGTAACGTTGCAGGAGGCACTCTGCACCTTACAGGATCAGGCCCTTACCATATCTGTATATGGCAGCAGTTAGAGCACACATTAGCATAACAGACTTCTCTTGTACATACCTTTAAGACAAAGCAGTAATCCGTAGGTGCCTTGTATTTCAGTTTGTACTGAGTACCATAATAAATATTCAAATTCTCGAACTGTATGAAGCAAGCCAAATCCCGGGATGTCTAAAAAAATGGAAACCAAACATTCTGTTGTTACAGGGAATTAAGCTATGATGCCAGACACATTTTTTCAAACCGCTTTGATGCAGAATCTTGTTTTAACTGTTGTGGATTTTATCAAAGCGGAGAGAATGACAAGTGTTTGAGTTGTTCTTAAATTGTAGTGACTGTTAAGACAAACAGAGAAAGGTCAATACACCTTTAGAATCACAATGAAACATTTTACTACATTCCACATAAATCTGAGTTTTGCTGTTGTAATCCTTTGTTTTGTTTCCAAGTCAGTGAACTGTTATCCTTACTGAAGACAGTGGTGCCTAGTAGGAAAAAACTAATTGATTAAAATAGATGTAGGTTCTGCAATGATGCTCCTGCAGTTCTAGGGGGAAAATGGTGTTAGGGTCTAAATAGTTTTTATTCTAAGCAACTGCCTTTCCCTTGTGTAAATGTACACACATTGACTGTACATTCCGAGAGTAAATGAGCCACATTTCATCTGTTCCTCCTTCAAAATTGACTTAAAAAGACAATTCCAGCCCCCCTCCCATCTCATCGCCACGCACTGGTATCTTTCTGTCTACCACCGTAGTTTACCTATTATTTGTTCATACTGTGTTGCTGTGGCAACAAGGTGTTTGTTGGCACACTTCGCTGTGTTAAGGATTTCTGGGTACAATGTATAACCTTCATACTCTTTATACATGTTAATGCAAAAACGGTTCTATCTCCATATATTTCTGAATATGCCCATATACTTAGTAAATTTATGTACACTGGACACCTCAAAGAGCTTCTCTCCTTGGGGGTGGAGGTCATATTTTAGTGTCACATGCTTGCTTGTTGTTACACTCTCATTAAGATACTTCCTTGGGGTCATTTTATTCACACTGATAGTGCATTTATGAACACTGCCATTAAGTGGTAGCTCCATCTAAATACCTGACAAGAGGGTACAGTAGTGTGAATTCTGCTCTCTGGAACGCGTTGGTATTAACTGTAAGCATCTCCCTGTTCAGTACCCAACCTGAAGTTCCTACTGAAGTCTTTGTGAGTTTTGCCATTGACTGCAATGGGGCTAGGATTTCATACTGAGTGCATTCAAATCAGTGAAGCTTACGGGCAACCTCAACACCAAGCCTTCAATGGGAATGACAAAGGAGTTCTTGCTTTTCCTAGGAACCAATTCATGGTTGAGTCCAATCCAGATACAATTATTTAAAGGGAAACATTCATCACAGATAAGTAGGGGAAGTAACAACTTATGTAGGAGATAAGTCATTTATTGCAAAGCCATAATGTTATTCCTATTGCATGACCAGACAAAACAAGACTTTAACTACATAATTTAACGAAAAAAGTTTAAACAAGTAACTTGTGTGTTTGGTGCTGCTAATTTCTTGGACTTTCCATTAATGTCAGTTTGTGGGAAGGAGAATGATACTTAGGTGGACGAACGGTTTGAAGCAATGGCTGGTGTAGAAATAGTGACACGATTACAGTCAAGGACACTTTCTCAAAGTTTTAGGGCCTGACTTGCACTCACAAAACAAGCATAGACCTAAATATTAGGGTATGCAAAATTAACTGCATGTTTGTTGGGCCTAGATATATTGTGAACGGTCAATATAAAGTGCTCATTTTATTTTTTTAAACATAGCTCAAGGTACGTCAGATTTTCTTTAGTTCCATTTTGCTACAAAGAGTTAGACCAATTTCATAGTCCACCATTCTTGGAATGAGAGTATTTCACTAATCTGCATTGTGATTGGAGAAAATCCTTCCAATCAGAGTTCTAGTCTGTTTGGTAAGAGTGCTGTATGGGTGGGAGATTCATTGCGGAGTGGAAAGCCCAGATGACCACTACCTTAGAAGTCAGACACAGCCATTCTATAAAGTGCAGTACAAGCAGGGCAGTCATCTAATTGATGCTGCATTTTGCCCGGACTTGGGTCCTAGTCTGTTTCTGTACCTGGGACACCTGAGTAGAGGCACTGCATGCCTCTGCCACCCACTGGCGGACTTGTCTCTTATTTTTTAAGTTGATCACTATTTCTTTCATTGTGATTTATTCAGGGAATGACAAAAAAATTAAGTCCCATTGACTCGGTGTACATCATTAGCTCTGGGTATGGGGAGACTCAGTCACTGGCACAAGCATTTTCATCCAAAGCAAACCTGAAGCATTAAGAGCCATAAGCGGCAGCACTTGTCAGAATATAAAACTGCCAACAGCTCCCAGTACCCAAAAGTCAGTATCAAGGATGTTATTCTAGAAATGAGCAGCAATGAGCCCCCTTCTGCAGTGCACTTCAGGCTCCTTTGCTTATCCACTGCGGGCTGGCAACTCAGACTCTTTCAATACCCGGTAATGGTAAATGTCACTGTATTAGATTCTGTGAACCTGAACGCCTCTGTCTCACCTCTTGTTCTACAGAGTACAGCCTTAAAAAGCTGAAAAGGCACAACATATTCTCTAGGCAAAGATCACTTCAGGAAAAATGTCTGGCATATAATAGCATAAAGACTTTAGAGCACTTCCCTGCCACAGCTGTTGGCATGGCAAGTTGGTTACACACAGAGACTATAAAAGCCAGACTAGAGCTTTCAACTGAGGCTTGTTATAAACAACGTCAGGTTTTCTGTACTTCCATTTTGCTATATAGAGTGAGACTGTTTGCAAACTTCTTAAATTCCCTTCCACAAGGAACCAGATATGAAGTAAAGGCATTATTTGCAGCAAAGTGCCAGATGAAGGGCATTGGGGTTCCCCCCCGTTGACTTCAAGAGGGGCAAGATTTCACCCAATGTTTTTATCTAACTGCAGAAACAAAAATGGGAGGAACTGTACAGGATTTCTGTGACTACATTCTAATATTTGCACAAGTGTCACAGTCAAAGGAAAAAATCTGTCTCAGATGCACCAGCCATTGCTCTCAAAATGTGACTTCAGGAGCTCTTCACTTTCACCTACATGAATTGCTTTACTGCTAAAATGATTCCTTTGATTTCCTGACCTTGGTCTTTCCCTTGGGGACGTAATAAATTCCAGACGCTCGTAGAAGAAAATAGCGCCTCTTCCAGGACTTTTTTCCATCTTCCTTCAAATAAAGGGCCCCTTCAAGTTCTGGCACAATGACAGACGTCCCACAGAAGCTTTCCTGTGCAGCAAGAATTGGATTATACAAAATAAATGGATGTGAGCACCCATATTAATAAACAACAGCAAATTGTTCACTTAAAAACAGACATTTTCTGCAACAGTGAATGTATAAAGATGGGGAGCCCAGTTATGGAACAGAGTCAAACATGTAAATGTGAGTTTTCCATGTTAAAGTGTTCATGTGGGACTTGGGCCTTCTTTTTAGACACTTGTGCTGGGAAACGGTCCTCACAGCAGAGGGCCCACACACAGCTAGCTCATTCCCTTCTCTTAAGCCCCAGACTAAACATTTAAGGGTTAAGTAGTGGATTAGGCTCTACCATATAGGTAGACTTCTACCATTAGGCTCTACCATTAGGCTCTTTGCACAGTGGTGGACTTCTATTTCTGGCCACCCCTAGTCCTGGACCAGAAACAGATATTACTTAGTGAAGGATTTGCAATAACCTACTAAAGACTTTAACCAGAGAAAGCATTTTCTGCTGAGGAAGATAGAATAAAATGCTTGGCATCATTATTCTCACATGCTTGGGTTTTTGACTATTGCAACATCTCTAGGTTGTTTAGGGAAATACTTAATACCCTAGAAACTGCTCCTAAAGGCACCAAGAACTTTAAAATAAAATCAAAGATGAGAGATTTCTATTAATACTTATTTTTAAGCACATACCAGCATTCACAAACCATGTGAACAAATACATGTTATTGTTGGCCATGGAAGAGCTCCTGTTATGAGGTGTAGAACACTCAGGGTAATCTCTAATGTCAACATACTTTATTTTCTCATTTAGAAGTTACTATGGACAGCTCTCTGCTTGCTGATATTTGGTGGCGTTGTTATCATGCACTAATTCGAAAGTGGGAATCCCCAGGCATCTGAGTTTAGATTATCCTCTTCCTGTACTTGCATCAAAGCCAAAATGCTCGCACAAAACAAAAGGTTTTTTTCATTCCCTTAGTTCTGTGATCATCGTTTGTTATAAGTCTAGATTTCTCTCTCATCACAGTAGACTGGCATACTGAACTTTCAAGAAGAAGGGTCAGAAGATAAACAGGCTTAAATTGGAATCAAATCCAAAGGCTGCTTGTATAAGCTGGCTGCAGAACTAACACTAGTAACTGTAGTAACCTGCATGGAACTTGGAAGGAGGAACTCACGTTGCAGACTGGAAGAGTTTGGAAGAGGAATCAGGAAGTTAGTCTGTATGCATGTGGCTTGAGTGCTTGCGGCAGCATCTCTGTGAATAGTTTTCTTTAAAAGAGACAGTTTAGTTTTACAAGCATGGAGTCCTTTCATGGTACAACCCAGCATGTAGTACATGAAACAAAAACTGGGGGGAGGAATTTACTTACTTTAACTGGAAAGAAAAGCAACTAATTATTTCATTATTATCATTATTGATCAGTCTTAATGATTTAAAAAATAATAAGCCAATCTGATTCTAGCCCAGGAGTGTTTTAGACTATTGGTAATGCTCTATCGGGGATCTTGCAAGCAAAGCATTTCTGCAACAATGTCAGAGCTAAGATGAACCATGATTGCAGGTGCCTCTTCAGAGGACTGTGAAAGTGCAATGCTCCTAATCTCCTGCCGTCCTTGTTCAGCCCCCAGTCCTGTAAACACTGAAGCAGGTGCTTCACTTAACTGAAATCAGTGGGACTATTCACTGTAGAAAAAAGCTAAGCACACGTATAAATATTTGTAGGACTGGCACCTAACAGAAGAAAGGAATTATCTGCACTATGTTTTATAATAAAAATATAACACGAAGTAGAGTCTATGCCAGGGGTGGCCAACCTGAGCCTGAGAAGGAGCCAGAATTTACCAATGTACATTGCCAAAGAACCACAGTAATACATCAGCAGCCCCCCATCAGCTCCCCACCGCCACCGCTCCCCAGCACCTCCCACCCACCAGCAGCTCCACCAATCAGCGCCTCTCCCTCCCTCCCCGCACCTCCTGATCAGCTGTTTTGTGGCATGCAGGAGGCTCTGAGTGGGAGTGGTGGGAGGAACGAGGGCATGGCAGACTCAGGGGAGGGGGCAGGAAGGGGTGGGGGCAGGGCCTGTGGCAGAGCCAGGAGTTGAACAGTGAGCATTCCCCCCCCCCCCCCCCCCCCCGGCACATTAGAAAGTTGGCGCCTGTAGCTCCAGCCCCGGAGTCGGTGCCTATACAAGGAGCCGCATATTAACGTCTGAAGAGCCGCATGTGGCTCTGGAGACACAAGTTGGCCATCCCTGGTCTATGCTTTCAGTGGTGAGCTGCAGATGAAGTTGAATAGCTTTCTACACAGCCAAACACAAAGCTGATAAACACAGAACTTCCTGTTACACATTAGCAAACAAAGAACTAAGCACTGCTGCTAAGAGCAGATGTAGGCTGAGGCACTCTGCTGCATCAGCACTGGCATCGCTGACTTACCTCCAGGAGAAACTCTTTGTTTTTCTCATTCATTTCCTTGCCTTCATTTTTTCCTTTGTTTGCCAGGTAGAAATTCTGATTAAAATACAAGAGGTTGATGTTGAACAGAAAAGACAAAGAATATAAATGACCAAATTACATCATTATTCAGCCGTTCTATATTGTGCACTGAGCTAGATGGTGTGAGAGGCAGGTATCCAAGCATTGCTCTTCAAATCTCATTACAGGAAACCTTCACTAAAGCTGCCTATTGGAGTTTATACGTCAGTTTCTCAATCTAAAATTCAATTTGCCCATATACATACACCCAGGGCCGGCTCCAGGCACCAGCTTGGCAAGCAGGTGCTTGGGGTGACCACTCCGGAGAGGGGCGGCAGGTCCAGCTATTCGGCGGCAATTCGGCGGACGGTCCCTCACTCCCGCTCAGAGCGAAGGACCTTCCGCCGAATTGCCGCCGCAGATCGCAATCGCGGCTTTTTTTTTTTTTTTTTTTTTTTGGCTGCTTGGGGCCGGCCCTGCATACCAACACCCCCCACCCCAACACCTTACTTCAAAAAAACGTGGCTCAATTCTTGATTTTGTTTGGCTTCTATTCTGGGTCAGTGGGTTTGATTTTATTTTTTCAATTTGAACAACATTGTGGATTCCTAGAGATGGGTGTTACAGAACATAATTGAGGATTATGCAGCAGATTAGTACATGATGAAGAAAAATGTAGTGCCAAGAACTGAATGCATAATTTTCTAGCAATCAATTTTTATGGTGTGCATTGCTTCAGAAATTGAGCTGTGCATGTGCCACAGTTCTTTATTATTTAATAACAAGTGTTTGGACACTGTAGATTTTACAGAGTTCCTTATTTCTGCATTTGTATGTTGCATTATTTCACCATGCAGGAAAGTATTTTTTGTCCAAGGAGTCATTTGAAGGCCAAGGGGTAATTTTGCATTCTTGTTGACAGACACTGCGTGTACACCACCACACCTAGCATCAAACTCATTGTTTGAGACTTGGGCCTAAACTTTGAAACAATGCCTCCAGCGCTGTGGGTGCAAGTATCCTCACCTGCAATTGCATCCATTCAGAAGCCTACCTGCACCTCCAGACAATGTCGCTGTGCTGTCTGAAGGGGTACAGCTGCACCCACATTTAACTGTAGACTCAAAACTGTATCTGCAGTTGTGAAGGTCAGGATCATGCTCCGGTAAAAACCAAGGCCCAAATCTGTTGGCAGCTTCTAACCCTAAAGGTCTGCTGGCCTGGGACCAAAGTAGGAAAATAACTTGATGTTTGTAAATAGTCCCTTTGGCTTTGGTTGAATTATGAATAAGGTTAATTGTTTGCTTTATGGCCCCTATCCTGCAAACAAAACCTGTTTCATCCAGGAAGAATTCTGCCACATTTTTTGAAAGCTGGCTACCTAAAATTACTCTCCTAAATCCAGCGTAAAGAGTGTGATTTTTTTCCCTCTTTTCTCTTCTCCCCCAAAACCCACCAGCAGTTCCCATTGACTTCAGTGAGACTTGTGTGTCCTCAAGAGTTCTGAAAGTCAGATGACATATTTACATGCAGATTTGTCCTAGAAATCAACAAAGGCCAAAATGTGTCATGGATCTGCAATGTCTTGTTTCTCTTTTGGTAACATTTCCCAGTTAAAGGAGGAACATGTTATGGTTATACCAGAAAATGTAACCGAACTCCACCTTCATGTGCAAGCAGCTAATTGGAGACTACTGCCACCAGGCAGCACAGAGAGCAATTGAAGAACCCATGTAACCCCATGACCATGTAACCACATCTTCCTCCTCAAGCAGCGTTTTGCACAGCAGCTTTGTGGGAGAGCAGGGCTTGTTCAAGACGGTTTATTTTTTCAGGGAGACCCCTGGAGCAACACTTATTTTAAAAAAAGTGACCTTCAAATGCACAGTGTCAAACAGGCAAGCCTAAAAGCACCAACAGCCGCACTTCGCCCTACGCTCCTGCCATGGCCACAGCAACAATCAAACAATGAACATTCAAAACTGAGCTATTTTCTGCTAGAAACAAAATGGAACTCAGATTCAGGATTCCCAGAAGTAGGAAAGACTAGACTGGCTACTAGCTACCTGAGCACATGGCTAATCTGTAGTTCATAGTCCAGGGCTAGATTAAGGTAAATACATGGGTCTAGGGCAATGGTGGGTAACCTGCGGCCCACCAGGGTAATCCGTTGGTGGGCACCAGACAGTTTATTTACATTTGCATGGCCGCCACAGCTCCCAGTGGCTGTGGTTTGCTGTTCCAGGCCAATGGGAACTGTGGGAAGCAGCACAGGCCACAAGGACATGCTGGACGCCGCTTCCTGGCCAGGAACAGCGAACCGCAGCCGGGAACAGTGAACCACAGCCACTGGGAGCTGCGGGCAGCCATGCAAATGTAAACAAACTGTCTGGTGGCCCGCCAGTGGATTACCCTGATGAGCCGCGTGCGGCCTGTGGGCTGCAGGTTGCCAACCACTGGTCTAGGGCCACAGCTCCTGGAATCCCAGGATTATATTGGCATCTCTGCTTTCATTTGGAAATAAATGTATTTCTAGCCCTCTTGGTTGTAAAAAAAGCCTTGAAAATGTGTCCTGAGCTTAGCTGGTGCAGTGATGCCTGCCTAAGTCTGCAGATAGCCTGAAACAACAGCTCTGATGAGGTGAAGTACCACATTCATCTCAGTGCAGTTGCTAATCAGACACCTCCTCCTGCTCTGAGCAGAGAACTCTGTGGTGCCATGCAATCATGGCTCTGCTGCATTGGTGTTGGCAGGAGCCCCTGCACACAAATGGGGAAACTTTGAAAAGCATGCAGGGAATATAGCAGAACAAGTCCCATTACGACTTTGCTTGGCTGGGTGGGGTTCCCCTTCAGGTAGGATGGACTGTAGTCCACACAAAGTTAGATTGTTGGGTAAACTGAAACTTCCTCCTTCTCTGGACCAACACAGAGCTGTAGGAGGACCCCACTAACCCAGGAAAAGGCTCTAGTGTGGGGGCCTTTGCCACTATCAGCTCAGCAGGGAAGGGGCCATAGGAAACCCTGATGTGTGGTTAGGGCCCTGGATTGTCACAACCTGGCCCTGGTGTAGCTACCAATGCGCAGATTCGGAATGACTGCTGATGGCCTTAATGAGACCACAAAGGTCCTCTGACTATGTGTGATTTACATTACAGCATCTGGCATTTATTTAGGAAAAACAGACCACCCTGTGCCTACAGTCAGTGGTAGAGAGAGAATTTCAGTAATGACAACCAGGTGGCATCACGAATAAGGCTGCTTTTTGTCAGTGCAGGAGTGTTTTGCCACCCAATCCTATGCTATACAGATGTATCATTTCATCTTTCCCTTGCCAACATGGATTTCATTTATTATGGTTCACCTCTTGTATGTCCCCTCTATTCCTGAAATCTGACAGTATCTGACCTTTATTATCCTTCAATGGATTAGGCCCAGGGGAGGAGACTGCATACTGCACTTGCTACATTTGTATCACTGTGTGGTCTACCATTGATCAGAATGCCATTCATCATGAGCTAGGGGACCACATGTGTTCACAAGAGGTCATTCCAAGTCCAATAGTCAAAGGTCATATTAAAAGACAAACTGTTTCCCTTCTGCAAAGACCCTGGAGAGAAGTGTTTCAGGGTTGGGAGAGTCAGGCCATTAATGTGAATGCTGCCTGGATTTGCTGGAGACCTCCCTCCATATACACACAAACCTCCCAAGCATGAATATTTCTCTTGTTTGCAAAGGAGGATATGTCTGTCTGTGGTAGGGAACTGAGACTCCTTAACAGATGGAGTGATTCTCTGGGAATACAACACAAGAACAACAACTTTGAAAGTAGTACTAAAAGCAAATGAATCATGTATTTGCACTTGCATTGGAATGGCTGCTTGTTTGTTTAAGGATCTTTGCTGCTGAAGAGGGAGATTATCAGATTCTTGGGCCTAACTTTCTGGGATGAATTCTCCACTGTGCCCAGAGAGAGCTCAAGAACAGCGGCTGTTAGGGAGCCAAGTGGGGTTCCCTGATTCTGCTGTGCCTGGCTTCGGAGCTATCTAATGCTGTGGGGTGGGGGGGGAGCATTAACATGTGCCACTAGTGTAACTTCCCTAAGGGACGTTGTGCCAGTGGAAAATGGGGTGTGTCCGGAGCTTCACTGTACCATGTCCCCTCCCTCTCTCCCCATGCTGGGCAGTGCAGTGACAGAGTTAGCAGAGATAGCGGTTACACCGGCTCCACCTTCTTCATACCAGCGGAAACTCCTCCTACACACGAGGAATTCTCAAAGGGGTTCTCTGGCCAGCTTAGGTTCACCATGTGCTTTGTATTTATGGTCTTCGAAGTCACAGGAGCTGTGCAGAACATGCCGGTTTAGGGATATTATGTGTTCTCTGGCGGTGCTGGCCGTGGGGGGGAGGAAGAGGAGGGAACTGCACTACCATCATTTTCTCTCTAGTGTATAAGCACTATGAGCTTCAGCTACATAGAAGATGATGCTGAATAGCGTCATGCACACCAATAATGCTATGGAAACAGACTGAACTTTGAATATGGCAGAAACAATATCCCTGGCTCTTGTGCTCTAATTCCCTGAAGTCTGCGTGCCAGGTTCTTGGTATTTGTAAATAGATTTTGTTACAAGCAATAATCTTTCTATAGGCCCTTTCATCCACTTTTCACCCACCACAGAAGCGCAACTCCATCTAGAGTGCAATGTGGCAGCTACTTGTCGATTCATAGATTCTAGGACTGGAAGGGACCTCGAGAGGTCATCGAGTCCAGTCCCCTGCCCGCATGGCAGGACCAAATACTGTCTAGACCATCCCTGATACAAAGCAACAACTTTCCTGTTGTTATAATATATAATTTTTTGCTTAAACTACGTTAAAAGAGTATTACAGTTGCAAAGTGAAGCTCTCAAAAGTCAGGAAATGCCACTGCTAAGGGTGCCTGAATGACTTTAGTTCAGGCCCCTTGTGCAGGGGAACAGTTATTGATTACAGTATATTTCCAGAGGATCCCTGCAGCCACCAGTGCACAGAATGGATGGGGTGCAGTAGCTCAATGAATGGATCTATACCTCATTAACTCCCCATCATCCAAACTGTCAACTGAATGAGGCAAGGATTCTCTGAATCACTGTGTGAGTTTCCTGCAAAATAAATAAATAAATAAAATAAAATAAAATAGAAAATGGTCATAATTACAGACTGCATCATAATGCATGTACATAAGGGGGCAGAGTTACGGTATTCAGGTAACATTAACTTTGCCCCCCCCCCCCAACTTTCAGATTCTGCTTTTTGAAGCCTTTGTGTTCATGTAATACAGTAGTTATTTTTGATATAACAGCCCAGTCCCTCCCCTCCACCAAAGAAAGATAAAAGAAATCAATTCTGTCATATAGAATGCTGTATCCTGCACAAGATGCCCACTCAGTGAAGCAAGGCCACATCAATCTATACATCACTGAACACGGGAGGGAATGAGGCAAGGTTCCAAAAGGTCTATGCTCCCGAAAGTTCTTCTAGACACACTGGCATATGAACTGACAAATTGCCCTCCACTCTCATAGCCATGCAAATGCATAGCCAAGATAGTGATAAGAAATCAGAAATTACCTATGTGCAGTGCCAACAGAAAGTTAAGCAATCTTTGTTGGCTTTAAAAAAAATGCAAGGGAGAGCACAAGATAGCCTTTAAACCATTACAAAATCAACCAAATCTAAATGGATTTTCCCCAGTCCACAAAATGGTGTACGGCTAACGTAGGGATTAGTTCTATACCAAATGAGAAGTCTGTACCAAAATCAGAGACATTAGAGCTGTTCAAAAAAAAGACTAACATTATTTTTAATATTAACAAAAGTGGCTTTTGTTTTTTGTCTTTGATAGCACAAAATCTTACTCACTTGAAAATGGCTGGACTGTTTTGGTCAGACTTTCCAAAATGCAGGGCCAGACTAAGAGATGGCCAAAGTCCCTTTTAGAATGAGCTACTTATATAACATAAAGGCAACTTAAACTATAGGCACAAAATGAATTAAAATAAATCTGTGTTCAGCAACTCCCTGCTACTGTATCTGGTCTGTATGTTCAAGTCATATTGACGGTATGCTAAAGCAATGATGCGCTGTAGTGCAGATGGTGTTTTTCATAATTCTATATCAGACTGTATCTGCACAGCCCTATCACTTCAAAGTTCACGAACATGAATCTGGAGGAGCCGTCAGCAGCTAAAATCAAAGCTAAGTAGGGGCCAAGAAACTAATCTTCAAACTTGGCTTCCATCAAATTGTTTAATAAAGTTACTGCAGCCCATCTTCTATATTCTAGGATAGACTCTCCTCCACTTCTGTTAGCGAATGGAAGAACAGGTGGTAAGTGAGAAAGATTCATAAATATGAAATTCCTCTAAGAAAAAAGCAGCAATAGGAATGCAAGTGCCTAAAAATAGTATGTAAATTAAATTGTATAAAGTCTGTTCTTGTGTTATGATCCCAGGAAAATAAGCATTTGTTTGAGGGACACTGTCAATTTAAAAATCATGCTCCCGTCTAAAATATTCTTACCTGCTATTGGGACATATAACAACTAACAGCAGGTACTGGGCAAAAACACTTCTCTATTTTCTGTTTGCTTGTGCATTTGACTGCACTCAGTGTATAGTCAATTTCACTCGTTTGTGTGGGTCTTTCACATGGCAGTGGAGGAGAGAAAAACAAATTTAAAAAATAGGAATCAGATTGTAAAGCCACAGGCATTAGCAGAGGGACAGGTGTAGTACCTGCCTGAAACTATTAAACTTTAATGAACTAAATTTGCAGTTCAGTGTCCCTTAAGTGGACTTTTGCCTGCTACAGTTACACCACCTTCTCTGGACATAGATATTCATGCATGGAATTCTTCATGGTTATTAAGTTATTTGGAATTCTTACACCACCTCTTAATTTTACTTTTAGTTTTAGCATCGCTGTTCGAGTTTAACCCCTAATAAATCATCCCTTGGACAGAAACAGGAGTCCATAAATTCAGGATACAGGCACCAACTCATAGGGCTCTCATAGGTATAGCTGTCTCCACTAGCTTATCAGTGGTAGCAGAACAGAAGCATAGAGCACAGGGCCGGCTCCAGGCACCAGCTCAGCAAGTAGGTGCTTGGGGCGGCCAAGGAGAAGGGGTGGCACGTCAGGCTCTTCGGCGGTGGGTCCCCCTCTCAGAGGGAAGGAGCTGCCACCGAAGAAGAAAGCGGCACGGTGGAGCTATCGCCAAATTGCCACAGATCGCGATCGTGGCTTTTTTTTTTCCGCCACTTGTGGCGGCAAAAACCCAGGAGCCTGTCCTGATAGAGGAACTACTATTTGAAGCCCATTGTGTAAATACTTTCTATTAGTTTTACAAAACCAAAAGGGAATGTGCACAATGTGATCCACAGGGCCTGATTCTTTCTCATTTACAGCAGTGCAAATCAGGAGATCAAAACAGGTAGAAGAGAAGAATCAAGACCAGAGACTGTTTCAAAAACAAGAGATTAACATTTGGGTTTGTGAGTTTAACATCAGCTGCCCTGGGGGAATGATCTAATCCAAATGTATGAAACAAAAGCATTTCCAGGAGGGGTTTTTCCCTCCCATATTACTGTCTTCCTCAGGTAATTATTATTCTCTAGGCTCTTTGAATTTTAGTGTCAATGCCAGCTAGCTTTTTTTTTTTTTTTTTTTTACACACTATTTTCCCCCAGAAGGTCAGCCTAGCATCATTGCAGCTGCATTACAGAGTGATTTCAGTCTTTCAGACGTTAAGGTCTTCTTCTTTGTGTGCATGCAACCCAATATGTGTTAATGTTCCAGCCTTTAGTCATGGGCTTCTGACCTTCCATCTCAATAACTGAGTCACTGCTGCAGTTTCATGGAGCAGCCTCTTAATGTGATTTCCATTGCACAGTAAATTATATCACAAATGGATGAACATGATGATGTGCACGTCCTCATGAAAGAGTGGAGATCTGAAGATGAAAGCCCTATTTTGTAAGTGTTTTTAAAAGTATATTATAGAAACAAAGCTACGGATAAATGCTGGAAAGGACTTATATTGTATGACTCACTAACTTTTGTCAATGGCTGCTAGCATTAGCTGGATAGCATGTAGGTGGCAAAAGTGTAAGGGATAACATCCTTCCCCCCAAAAATATAATAACCCGATTAATCTTTAGATGAAGGCATGTTTAATAGTTTAGAAACATGTTTAATAAGTTATTGTAAGTGCTTACATAACCTGCATGTGAACTGTGTCATGTTCCTCTCTAGTGGCTGATCCACAGAGGATAACAGCCTACTACTAGTACCAGCTAATGGAGCTTCTCCTTTAGCTCAAGTTGCAGAGGTCCATGCTGCAGTGCTGATGGTCTTGTGTTCAAACACTGTTTCTGATTTGCAATCATCTTTACATCTGAGCTCTGTGTTTACACAATAGCTTTCACCATTGCTCCCCCCAGTGGAGCTACATAAGTGGGGAATTGAAGGTCTCATTTTTAGCAGTGTAGACAAGGCCTACGAATATACTACAGAGGAAAAGCTCTCTCGTGTTTTTTTTCCTGGTTACTGAAACCACAGATTTGTTTTTTCTCATTTAGAACTGGCAGAACTAAAGCCAATAAAACCTCTAGCAGGCATAGCGTAAACTAATCCATATCATTTTAAAGTATTTTGCCAATATCACATTACCTTACCTGGGGATTTTTGAACACAGCATATTTTTCATTTTTTTCCAAAAACAGAACCTTATTTTCACTGTCCCGGGTCCAGTCTGATAAGATTTCGATAACATTTTCATGGTCTTCAAAAAACCTTTCTACGGGGACAAGAAAGGTCAGTGTAAGATAAACACGCACTCCAGAGGCAGCAGACAGACAGTCCTGTCTCGGAATATAACCATTATCGGTCAGAGCCCTGCAGTCCCTTCCAGTGCAGAGACGGGAGCCAAGCCTCATGAAAATGGTGGGGTATGAAAGGGAAAGGCAACTCTGTATTATGTAGCTGTGGCATCCCGTTGGTGCTAGCTCCATGTGTAGGATACAGCACATGTGTTAGGGGGCACGGCTAGCCAGGTGGGGGATGTAGTCAGTACAGCTGCTCTGTGTAGTGTGTTTTATAATGAAGCTAGCTGTGAAACTGAACATAGATTAATGGCTGCAGAGCCAGCATTAACTTGTCATGCCCTGCACAAGCCTTTTATCCTTGTTTCCAAAGTTCTGATTGCTGATGTTGTCTTTCTACATCTCTGAACGGACACTGCAAGGAGTGGTGCAAATGCTTTGCCACTGGAAGCGCATGGGCATCCTTGTCCCTGAGCAGCTAAGTAAGGGTGCAGCACACCTCTGCAGGTTTCCCAAGAGCACTCTTGCTCTACTTTCAATAGCCATTGGTGACCACACTCTTCAGACAACTTGGACTGCACTGATGTGGGAGGAGATGAGGAAGCACAGTCTGATGGCCTTTTCTAGGGTTTCATACCCTTCTGAGACTCCCTCAAATGGAAGGGTACTATATAGTCCATCAACACTCAGTTCTGACGATTTAACAACTGTGTGCTTTCAGATGTGACAGAGGCTCAGGTGGGGAGCCTGTCTCAATGTACTCAGCTGTTCCTCAGCAACACAAAGCTCTGTAATACTTTTAATAAAGCCACTGACAATATCAACCACTGTATAATTACAGGTAAGGAACAGAAGGGTAAATTGTGCCCTAAAAGCTATTAATGTAACTTGGAAATAACTTTCAAAACAGTGGCCCTAACAGTAATCCCAGCCACAATGACAGTACAGAAGAATACAGTTGACTCTAAACCGGGGTACAAGTTCTTTATGTGGTTAAATTGCTCTGTTGCAAAATACAGCCCAATGTTGTACCACACTAAAGCCACAGAAAACCTTCATGACATTTTTCAATATGCAATTTATCTGAAAGAATAGATATTTGATTTACATAACCACATAACTTGTATGATAAAAACATATGTACAGTACTCTACCAAAGATGTTCTGATACAGAAATAGCTTGGACTTTTTTCAGAATATCTACTCACTAATCTGAAACATTGGCTTCTTGGGCTTGCTACTCAAAGAAATATTAAAAAAGGATATACTAGAACTCTCATGCAGGGAAATGACGTAGAAGAGTATAGTTTCTTTGTACAAATGTTAAGATTAGAGCTGGCCAAAACATGGGAATTCCAGTTCATGGGAAATTTCAGGGCAAAATAAATAAATAAATTATTTTTTTTAAAATTTCCCATGAAACAGAAATCCTGAAAAAAACTGCTTTGTTCCCTGAGAATCTGACAGCTGCTGAATGAAAATAGGAGTGTGAAACTTACCAGAATGTCATTGTCACTCAGCAGCTGCCAGGTCCCCCAGGGCTGCCCCACCATGCAGACTACTCTGGGTTGGGTACCCCCCAACTTCCCAGACTCCCAGTCTTGTTGGTGCCTGGGCTGGCATCCTAGGAAGCCAGCTGGGTCAGGAGTCTTGAGCCCTGGAGTCCCTGATCCCAGGCAGTCCACAGGGCAGGGATGCTCCAGAGCTGCAGACCCTGGGAACCTGTCCCCAGGCTATCTGTGGAGCTGTAAGCTGAGCCTCAGTTGGAGCCAGGGTTCATCCCAGGGCTGGCTTCTGGCTCCATGACAGGGATCCTAGCCTGGCATGGCAGGGCCGCCCCAGAGCCATGGACCCTGGAAGACTGGGCTCGTTGGAAGCTGTGCAAGCTGGCACGTTATGGGAACCTGCCTGGTTCACTGAGAGTTTACCGAACTCAAGATGTTTCTGTGAAGCATTTTGGGTTCAATGAAGTGTCATTTTCTGATGGAAGTCTGTTGTAGTCCAGTAAGTCTGCTTAATAAGAATGTTAATGGTGCTATTTTAATCCTGTGAACAAATGTACAAGGAGGAATAAACAGCAGACTGCATTTTAAAACATTTGAAGAGAATTAACGAAATCTCTTTCTGCTACAGTATTTTTCACACCAGTGGAAAGACTGTAAGATCTTAAGTGCCAAAAATGATGGGGCTCTAAATACAGCTGGAACTTCTGATTGCTACGATACAACAAATAATTTCTATTTCTTTAAAACATCTGAACACCAACCCCAATGTCTTCCCCTGTGATTTCCCCTATATCCTCTGCCTCTGGCTGTAAGACAGGGGATTCAAAATGGCATTTCAGATCATATAAACACACAGGTAAATGCCATGGTCCAATGGTTACAGTGGTTCAGGAAAGAATTTGGCCCTATGCTATCATCCAGTGTTCAGGGATTTCTATCCAGGTTAGACCAGACCAGAGAGAGCAACTTCCCAAAGCAAGGAAACACTCTAAAATTATTCAAAGTGACGTCTGTGCCATTTCTTGTGCCATTTCCAGTCTCTCTTTAGTTCAGATAAGCAGGTACAGGAGAAGGTGGCAATATTGCTTCATGTATCATCTTAATGGGGTAGAAAGAGTAGATAGGCAATTACTGTATCTGCCACTCCCACCAGTAGATGAATATCTCCATGTTCAGAGGCACCCAGACTCTTTTCTAACCATTCACCACATCTGATTTATATTGTAGAAGGATAATTATTCCTGGGACTTTTTGGTCATGAGTTTGATGTTACCTTTCTTAGCATGTTTTCAAATCTGCATTGGGATATTATGGCCAGGTGAGTTTATACATTTACCGTTCTAAGGGCCATTTTCAGTTTGCAATTTCTCCAGACCAGTGCCGCACAGGGAGAAGGTCATGGCAGTATTTCTTTCTTCATTAATATATTTTGAACATGGCCCAGAGACAGACATTTGTGATAGTCCAGAGGGAAAGAACCTTCCATCCCATTCAGGCCTCGAGGCCTCTTTGAAACCACATTGATCAAATTGTACCAAACAGCATGTGAATTCTTACCCAGCTGTCCCCTAGGGGCTCAGAAGCCAGCCCTGGCAGGCATGTTACTCCTTGGGTCATGAGGCACCACCAGCTGAGTGGCAGCCCTACTGAAGAGGAGCAGCACTATAGCGTACATGACCTGTACGTAAAAAACCAGCCACAGGTGAAGCACATCAGAAATGACTGACATGCTGCTCAGAAATGTTTGCTTAATTACAGCACTGGTTGGCCCAAGCAAGATCACTCTGGCCAATAGCACTCCACCACTGTACTCTCTCTTCTAAGACTTTAGCTGGGATTTTTTGTATAATCATTCAACTGGTTCATTTTGTGTGTGTGTAAAATTTGAATAATGAAAACGGCCATTAACAGGGAGTCTCCATGGTCTGCTGCACTGAGGGGTGGGAGATACATTCCCCCAGAGTGACAGAGGCTCAGTACATCACCACACCACAAAGTTCCACCTACGAGGTGGACTGGTACTTTCTGCATCACTTTGACAGCAGGCAGTGCTCAAATCCCTACAATTCAGACAGACTGCTTCAACAGTGATGCCTCCAACACAGAAAGAGCCCATAAATGGATACTCGGGCAGGAAAAACTCAGAAGTATAGTCTCACTTTTAATAATTATCAGTACCGTAGAACAAACATACTATAAGCTCAGATAGGCTCTCTGCCCTATGAAACTTACCAATTTGTAGTTCTGGGTATATTTCATACAGACACCAATCCACATTGCAGTCACAGTGGGTTTTCTCAAAGAGGTTGTCTAAAACATCTCGTGCCACCTGTCGTTCATCCACCATCAGGGACTTACTACTGTTATCATTCATGTGCACCTTGACGACAAGCTGAGTACAGAGTCATATAGAGTCAGTTAATTTCAGCAGAGAATAAAAAGTTAGGCTGGTCAAGAATCTGCTAAAACAGATAAGAAAGATTAAGGCTGAAGGTTATTACTGATTCAAAGGCACCACATACTACACTGAACTGGGAGAATAATATATCTTGGGAGCGTTTACATTCTGTTGGCGCCAAAGAAAAAGATCTGTTGTAAAAAAAGAAAATTAAACTTTGTATTGGGCGTAACTCAAGGAAAGGTGAAATAGTTCACAGAGAGATTGCAGAATTTCAACTCTGCCTCTCTGAAGTCTAGTAAATGTACAATGAAGGAAAATGCTAGGCAGAGTAGCCAAGTACAAAGTGCTCTTAATGAAGGCTAGAAAGAAATGGTTACTTATGGAACTGTGATTCTTCAAGATACGATGAAGATGTGTATTCCACTTGGGTGTGGATTTGCCTAGTAGTACCTATAGAGGAGCGGTGTTCATGCCGCATTGCCATAGTCCATTCCCTGGCTATGAAAGGTTGCACTGCCTCGACCCCCGTCAGTTCCTTCGCACTAACCACACACAGAGGATGGAGGGTGGACTGTGGAATACACATCTGCACCGCATCTTGAAGAACCAGGTTCAGTAAGTAACCATTGCTTTTTCTTTAAGAAGATGCAGCCATGTATTCCACTTAGGTGACTCACAAGCAGTACCCACCCCAGGAGACAGGGCTCAGGGTCTACCCAAACAAGGATGCCCTACCAAAACTTTCATCCACCGTGGAAGATGCGGTAATGACATACTGGTTCATAAATGTATGTATGGACAACCATGTAGCCGCCCTGCCAATGTCCAGTAGTGAGAGGTTACTTAGGAACGCTACTGCTGTTGCTTGCGCTCTCATAGAATGAGCTCGCACCTGCTGGGGGGGAGGGGGGGCATAGCCAAAGCTATCTCATATGCAGTCTTGATACAGGATTTCATCCATTTAAAGATCGTCTGTGAAGAGAGTACTTGACATGGTCATATGATCTGCATATGAGGCAAAGAGAGGCAAAGCACGAAACGGTTTAGTCCTGTCCAGATAGAAGGCTAGAAATCTTTCTACCCATCAGATCCATTCATTCAGTGTCCTTACCCTTGGTAGTGGACTTAAACCTGCCCTGCTGGGCTCTATTGTTCACTGAGGTTACAACTAGAGAATTTGGGGATGGATGGGAGTAAAAGCTCTCAGATCCCTGCACTAGAATGAAGGAGCACTTCTCCATGCACTTTGCTGCAAGTGGTACCAAAGCCAGTGTGCTCCAGCAGGCTCAAGGAGCACAGCCATCAGAGACCAAGATGTAGGCAGTCAGGCCTAGTAGTCAGAGCAGGAGTCAGGTCTAGTGGGCAGAGCAGGCATCCAGGTTAGGGAACGAAGACAAGGGTCAGCACCAGAGTCAACTGCCAGTTACCAGAGCCATTGGGGTAAAGCCAGAGTCACGGTCAGAAGTCAGAAGCCAGGGTCGGAGCCAGGACCGGTAGCTGAAGATCGGAGGTGAGGCGTAAGGGCAGGAGGAGAGATAAGGATCAAGCACGGAACAAGAGCATGGTGGAAACAGGAGTGAAGGCGGGGGTAAGGAAGGAGCCAGGAGCACAGCAGGAACCAGGAACAGGGTTGGGTGCAAGAGGCAGGCAGAAGCAGGGTCCAATGCAGCCACAACAGGAAAGCACCTGTTCCTCCTCCTGGCTTAAATAGCATAGTTGGACCAATCAGTTGAGCCGGGCGATCCTCCAATCAGAACTCCCATGGGTGGTGCCTTGGCTGGGGCTACAGCCCTATCAGTTCTCAGCCCACCAGGTTTCAGTAGCCATTGGGTGAAGGCCAGGATGTGGCAGCTGTCTGGAGACTCCCAGGCCTGAATTCAAGACCCAGGACATTACATCATCATTAATAGGGAGGGCGACACCCCCAGTGGCAGATGGCTGCAGGATATCCAGTAATTTGTGGGTGTTCTTCTGCAGGAACTCTGCTTGGATACCTAGAGAAAAATCCATGTGCCACAAAAAGTCCTGGTATGCCCTGAAATCCTCCAGAACCAAAGGGGAGGAAGAGCCAGGCAGCGCCGAATCATCTGGGGATAAAGATGAAGCAGTTAATTGTGCCGGAGCCAGATTTTGCTCTTGGACTGACTGACCTGGACAGGATGACTCTGGAGGTGCCGCAAGGGGAAGGCTCCCCAGTGCCTGGGCCTGAATCAGATCAATGGTCACCACCACAGATGTGCCTGGAGATCTCGGCTTAGACAGTGAGACGAGGAGCATCCCATGGAGGCCACTGGTATGGATAGGGCATTGGTGACCACTAGGTGCCAAGTCAAGGGCTCCCACCCTGACCGAGAGACGAGCGCCAATCCTGGTACCCATAGCACTCCATGAATGGCCCTGATGCAGGTCAAGTGATGGAGAATGAGAGGAGAATGGCATCCAGGTTGGGATCTAAGAGTCCCAGGCTTCAGAGGGTAAAGGTGGAGCTAGCCCCGAGGTTGCGACCAACTGTTCTGACTTGTCCATAGCCCAGAATGATGAGGGAGTTGGTGCTGACAGAGGAAACGGTACTGGCGGCATCGAGTACACCTTCGTTGTTTCTGGTACCGGCACCAGCGTTGATCCCAAAGTGTAAGAGACTGGGGCGTAGGCAGTATTGCCTACTGGTCACAACTGGGCCGAGGTCTGCCCACCAAGGACAGTAGTTGCCGAGCAGTAGTTCGAGGAATCGCATGAGTCAGAGTCAGGCTGGAGTCGAAGACCGGAGATCAAACAAAGTCTGGTGTTGCAGCAAATTGCAGTCTGTGTGATTGCCCAGACAACTTCCTGGGGCAACCGTTGGGGTTAAAGAGGGTGTTTGGCCAATCAGAGGGCTGCAGGGTACTGTCACTCTGCGTCTCTTGGGCAGCACTTCCTGCAGGACCTACTCTCCATGGTGCTCCCTGGCTGTGCCTCTGCATGGCCTCCCAGTGGGAATATCAGCTGTTCCAGACTCTAGTCCCCAGATCCTTACACCAAGTCAGGAGTGGTACCGAAGTAATTGATGGTGCCACAGTAACATTGGCAGCGCTAGTTGCAGGGATGCTGAAGACTTTTCCAGTGCACTGAGCCTGGCACCAGCCCCACTTCCACTCACTGTGGAAGGTAAACATCCAGTTACAGTGCCAACACTCACAGGTTCAGGAGCTGTCCAGCCACCAGGGCTATAAAACACAAAGTCTTGGAAAAGTCCTGGACCCAGGGCAAGACCAGGACAGAAAGGCAGAAAAGGTCTGTTGCCGCCTCAAATGCCACCAGTGCGGAATCAACCGGCGCTGGCATTGCCCTCATCGGCACCAAACTCAATGGATGCCCCAGGGTCGGAACCAGAATCAACAGTACAGGGTCTCTGACCTCCTTATGTGGTACCAGGGAGTAGTTGACCGGGATCTGTTCCATCCCTGTTCGAGCAGGTGCTGCTTCAGACGAAGATCCCTCAGCATCTACGCCTGTTTGGTGAACAATCTGAAAATCGAACACTGCTCCTTGACGTGGGCTTCGCCTAGACACAGCAAATACCACCTGTGGGGATCATTGTTGGGGATGGCCCCCCCACATGACAGACCATGTTTAGAGGAACTGAGGAGAATCGGGGCAGCATCACCTCATATAGCCAGAGGAGGGGCTACGACCATGAGATGCATGCATCAGCCCTCTGTGGGCAAAATTCTCTGGCTCCGGCATGCTGGGGTGACACACACCAAACTGGAATACACAGCTCCATCTACTCGAAGAAGAATATTGAATTGGATGTTTTAGTCTTGAATTAGGAAAAGAATGGAAGAACTTTGATATGCCAATCAGCTAACCTGGGTTCATGTGCTGCAATGATGGATACCAGTACAAGACTCTGCAATAGACAGATCATCACTTACAGTGATTGACTGAAGAAACCAAAAAAGTTCATTGTCCTCTTGAAGCACTTTTTAAATGACAGAAACAATGTGCATGTTTATTGTGAGGGGGAAAAGATTAAAACATTGCTAAAATATAAAATACAGAGAACTGCAAATACACAGTAAGAAGAATAGTCAAGTCATCCACTTGCACTGGAAACAGCAGAACAGTTCGCTGCCGGGAACCATACGTTGGAAAATTGGGAGAACTTCTCCCAACGCTGTAGCTTTAGTAAATACTAATTTTAAAATGTTTGCATAAGAGACTCTGCAGCAGAGCAAATCTCTACTAAAGCAGAGGTAATACCACAGAACTAAGAGCAACAAGGAAATGTCCATACAGACTTTTGAAAAGAAGGACCTGGAAAAGAGCTCTGTGTAAGCTTGAAAGCTTGCCTCTTTCACTGACACAAGTTGGTCCAATAAAAGATATTACCTCACCCACCTGGCCTTGGAAAAGAAAAGCACATCAAAAAGCTAAACTGTATGTTTGCTCTGATTTCAAACCCCAAAATGTTTTTTCTAAAATAAAGAGCCCAGCTGTGGTGGAGAATATGAAGAAAGTATGTTGGACATGCATAATCTAAAATATGTTTAGGAAACAAGGGGAAGTAATGTCTGGTTCTAGTTCTTTGACTGTTCACAAATATGCCTGCAGCGTTTTACACCATTTTCACAGCTCTAAGCCACAGGGTGTTTAACAGCCTCTTTTTAGAAATGAAAGAAGATTCTCTCTCTCTCTCTAGAATTTTGTTTTAATTTTCCTTAAACTTCATAGTATGACACTAATTACAGCACAGATGGTATTTAGCAATAGGAAGACCATCACAGTCTAACTTCTAAAATACCCTGACTTTAAATATTTAATATCTTGCAAAAAAACAAAAGATGCAAAATAAATTGTTTGCCCAACCGGACATCACTTATTATGCAGGTAAAAGGGATAAGATGGGCTAGGATGAACCTTTTAATGAGGAAATCTCTGAGAAGATTTCCCTAGGGAGATTTCCCTTAACGTGTCCTCTGGGGAGAGTATGTGTCTCTCTGTGGGAATTGTTTCAACTTAGACACCCCAAAATTCATAGGAGACCTGCACTATGTGTCCAGAGGCCCATTGGCTCTGGTCTCTGGCAGCCTCCTCCCCTCATGCCTTACTCAGACTGGATTGTGAGGGTACAAAGCTGAACACTGCAGCTCCTGTTGAGTTCAACTGAAATTCTAGGTGCTCCTGAGGGTCGGCCCCTTACTGTACTGCCTATATCTCAAAGTGCCTTGAGGGGATTTAGCAATGCAACTCCATTGGCGCGATCTGGCTAAATCCATACACACTGCTTTGGAAAAGTACAGGTTAAAATTTTTGGTATCAGCTTAGGGTGATTGAATAATATTTGATCATAGATTCCAATTCCTTAAAACAGATTATAAGGATACTGGGCTTTGTCCAGATCTTGGAACTAAGAGTTATAACCTTTCTCAGTTCTGTCAGAGGTAGAGTGATAAAATATTGTTCCTCCAGTACCTGATGTAAACTACGAGTACAAGATAGTGTTAAATGTACATTTTAAAATGTACAAAAAATAAAGGAAGGATATGAAAACTAACATTATAAATAATGTATTACAATGAACTCTGACATACATACAAATATACACATATACACATTCAGTTGTATATTAAGTTAGAATTTCAATATTTTAAATCCTACCTTTTTAACCTTCGCTTCCTTCAGTTTTTCCAATGCAAGTTTAATCTTGTCGGCTTTTGCTTGTGTCTCTAGTTCTTCCTGAAATAACAGCAAGATATTCAAAGGCTCTCTGTTAAATAAATGAGCAAAGTGCCATGTTTCTATGCAAATAGCTGTTCATAGTTATTTAGACCTACATCACAAGGCCTATCAAGGGAAACTTTATTGGCACAGGTGCCAGCTACACTAAATCAATGGACACTGATGGCTTAGCCCCCGTTTGCCCAAAACTTAATTCTGATTCACAAGACAAAGGCTCTCTGTCGCCCAGCCATGGATCTCTCACAGGATAGTGAGATGATTTGGGCAATGCCTCACAGATTGCTGTAGAACATGGAGACAGGTCTCCCCTATGCTCACATGGAGATAACTAACATACAATAGATGTGGCAGTAAGGTCTGAATTGAACTTGTAAAGGGAAAAAAGTGATTGCACCTCGGGGGGCAATCTGGCTGCTGAATGACACAGCATTGTGGACAGTAGCACGGAATAGCAAACTTATTGCCTCTCAATTTATGCCTTTTAGGGCTCAGAGAACAAGCATTTCCAGGATCATATTGACCACCTGGTTTGCAACCACATCATGCACAATTTGAATCCCAAGTCACTGTAACAGCTAGAAGTGCCTGTTTTCCTTTGTGGGGGATATAAAGATTATGACTGTTTCTCTCCGACATGGACCTTCCAACAGTTCTCCATGCCTTCGTCACCTCGCGAGTAGATTATTCTAATGTATCTTTATAAGGGGCTACACTTAGGTTGGTGACCACCTCTGACTTCTGAGATCATGGCTACTAATGCAACGCTGAGACCTCTGTTTACCTCAAGATCCTCTGCCAATTCCCCAAATTCAGGGCTGCCTCTCCTCAGTTTTTCCCCATTCTCCTTGCCCTCAGGGAAGAGTCTCTAGTTTGTACAGTCACTGGTGATATTTTCAAATGACCAGGGAGGAGTATAAAAATATTGCTCAGCCAATCTGCCCTGGAGAAAAATTCCTTCCCAACCCCAAATATGGCGATCAACTAAACCCTGAGCATGTGGGAGAGAGTCACCAGTCAGACACCCAGGAAAGAATTCTCTGTACTAACTCAGATCTCAGCCTATCGAGTGTCCCATCACAGGCCATTGGGCATATTTACTACTAATAGTCAAAGATCAATTAATTGCCAAAATTAGGCTATCCCATCATACCATCCCCTCCATAAACTTATCAAGCTTAGTCTTGAAGCCAGATATGTCTTTTGCCTCCACTGCTCCCCTTGGAAGGCTATTCCAGAACTTCACTCCTCTGATGGTTAGAAACCTTCATCTAATTTCAAGTCTAAACTTCCTGATGGCCTGTTTATATCCATTTGTTCTTGTGTCCACATTGGTACTGAGCTTAAATAATTCCTCTCCCTCCCTGGTATTTATCCCTCTGATATATTTATAGGGAGCAATCATATCTCCCCTCAGCCTTCTTTTGGTTAGGCTAAACAAGCCAAGCTCTGAGTCTCCTTTCATAAGACAGGTTTTCCATTCCTCAGATCATGCTAGTAGCCCTTCTCTGTACCTGTTCCAGTTTGAATTCATCCTTCTTAAACATAGGAGACGAGAACTGCACACAATATTCCAGATGAAGTCTCACCAGTGCCTTGTATAACGGTACTAACACCTCCTTATGTCTACTGGAAATATCTCGCCTGATGCATCCCAAGACCGCATTAGCTTTTTTCACAGCCATATCACATTGGTGGCTCATAGTCATCTTGTGATCAACCAATACTCCAAGGTCCTTCTCCTCCTTTGTTACTTCCAAGTGATGCGTCCCCAGTTTATAACAAAAATTCTTGTTATTAATCCCTAAATGCATGACCTTGCACTTTTCACTATTAAATTTCATCCTATTACTATTACTCCGAGTCCAGTTTACAAGGTCATCCAGATCTTCCTGTAGGATATCCTGGTCCCCCTCTGTATTGGCAATACCTCTCAGCTTTGTGTCATCCACAAACTTTATTACCACACTCCCATTTTTTGTCCCAAGGTCAGTAATACAAAGATTAAATAAGATTGGTCCCAAAGCTGATCCCCGAGGAACTTCACTAGTAACATCCTTCCAGCCTGACAGTTCACCTTTCAGTATGACCCATTGTAGTCTCCCCTTTAACCAGTTCCTTATCCACCTTTCAATTTTCATATTGATCCCCATCTTTTCCAATTTAGCTAATAATTCCCCACGAGGAACCATATCAAATGCCTTACCTCGATTTCAGTAAATTAGATCCACTGCGTTTCCTTTGTCTAAAAAATCTGTTACCTTCTCAAAGAAGGAGCTCAGGTTGGTTTGGCACGATCTACCTTTTGTAAAACCATGTTGTATTTTGTCCCAATTACCATTGGCCTCAATGTCCTTAACTACTTTCTCCTTCAAAATTTTTTCCAAGACCTTGCATACTACAGATGTCAAACTAACAGGCCTGTAGTTATCCAGATCACTTTTTTTCCTTTCTTAAAAATAGGAACTCTGTTACCAATTTTCCAGTCATATAGTACAACCCCTGAGTTTACAGAGTCAATAAAAATTCTTGCTAATGGGCTTGCAATTTCATGTGCCAGCTCCTTTAATATTCTTGGATGAAGATTATCTGGGCCCTCCGATTTAGTCCCATTAAGCTGTTCGAGTTTGGCTTCTATCTCGGATGTGGTAATATCTACCTCCATATCCTCATTCCCATTCCCATTGACCTAGAAGAGTGGAGGGAGACGTGGCAGAGCTGGGATTAGAATGCAGTCCTTTCTCGATCTCAATCCCGTGTTCTACGGGACAATGCTGCAGTTTTACACAGTTGAGCAGGCCCTCCATAGGGCCAGAGGTCACACTAGCTGCTGAGCACAGGAGCCAAGTCAGTTGCAAGAAGCTGGCCAGAGCTGACAACAACCCTAGTATTGTACTATTAGTAGCAGCAGCCTGGACTGTAATTAATTAACCTGGGGCCTTCCCAAAAATCTAGGGACCTACACTCAAGATTTTCACAGACCCTAAAGGCCAGACGCAGGTGTCTATAAGGTGGGAGGAGCAGCATGAATACCTTACTCTCTACTAACAAACAAACCAAAAAATCAGTGACAAGCTTCCTGTCCTAGTAATCAGTTTGCATTAATCGATGGCTGTTCAAATCTCTCACCATAAGGGCCAGAAACACTGAGATTCTCCTTTACAAGCCAGAATGCGATCATGGCCACAGGCTTTGCAGGTCCCAAAGGCAACCTTTGCCTCTATATAGCAGCTATCAAAACTTTCCTAAACTCTACTAACGTGTATTCAACTATGAACAGTGTCACTGTGGGCTATTTCATGCCAAGCTGGAATGGACTATAGCTATTGTTATTGCCTGCTCTATAATGGGCATCTAACATTCAACAGTTTATGGTTGTTTTACTGCTAACATTTAAGTTCATTCATGGTTATTCTCTCTTGTTCCTACTCAAACAGCCTCTACACAATTACAGCACAAGGTATGGGGATGTTTGGTACAAGGTTCCTTCAGTGCTTACCTGAGTGAGTGGTTCAGGAGGAGGCGGTGGTAGTGGGAGGTCGAAAGCAGGATCTGGAGGTGGAGGGGGCAAGTCATCCTCAAAACGTCCAGTGGTGGTAACAGGGACATTTGATTTAGAACCATAAGAAGAAGCAGCACAAACACCTGTTGAAGGCTGAGTGACTTCACTTTGTGGGTAGTGAGAAGAAGTTTTCTGTGCTTGTACTGTCTTCTGTTCAACTTCACTTAGGTCTGCTACCAGATCAGCCATTAAAGCATCCAAGTCATTGTCCTCCAGTGCACTTAATGATTCTGTTAAGAAACGCCCCCCCGCCCCCAACCACAAAATACTTTAGAGAGTGGATGACATGAAAAACAGTTTGCTCTCAGTTCAGTGAAAACTAAATTGTAGAGGAGGATGCTAATTGTAGAGGTTAAGGGAAAGGGGACAATTTTAAAGAGGGAGATTTTAATTTGGGTTCTACGGAAAAGGTGTTTTTTGGGGATAATTATTAAGCTGATCATGCTCAAGGACAGACTAGAAGGGAACTTTCCTTTCTAAAAGGACTGTATTAGTATTTTAGGCTTTGTCTACACTAGTGCTTTTGTCAGTAAAACTTTTGTTGGTCAGCGGTGTGAAAAAAAACACCCCCTTGATCGACGTAAGTTTCACCAACAAAAGCACCAGTGTGGACAGCACTATGTCGGCAGGAGATGCTCTCCCACCGATATAGTTACCGCCGCTCGTTGGGGGTGGTTTAATTATGCTGACGGGAGAGCTCTCTCATGCTGGCATAGAATGGCTACACATGAGACCGGACAGCGGCACAGCTGTGCTGCTGTAAGGTCCGTAGTGTAGAAAGCGACAGGGGCATGTGTGTGTCTAGAGCTCCAGACAAGAGGGCCTACAGACAGCAGGCCCTCATGTAACGAAGCAGCCGAGAACCAGCCCAGAGCCTGGGAGGGACAGAGCGCTGACTGGGGACGTCCAAGGACAGAAGTCAGGAGAAGCACTGTGCCAGGAAGGAATCACCTAAGAAGGACAAACCGGAGCCAGACCTAGCATCCCTGTCACCCAGAGCTGCACGGGGCCACCAGTAGTGCAGCTTGTGACTTTGCACGGGGATAAGGAGGGAGGCTGTACCTAGTTAAGTGGGGAGGTTGTTGCTCTGTATGGGTTTGCAGAGAGTGGCAGACGAAGGCAACAGAGGCGTTTCTTGGGGAAAGTTTTACTGGAGCCAAAGTTGACCAGGACTCCCTGTTGGACTGGAACTCTGCCCAGGACTCCTGAACTCTGAGTCTAGACACCTTGCTCAGTGTCTATCCTTTTATATTGTGGTACCATTGGGCCCATGGGTTCTTGTGTTGAACATAACCCTGTTTTACCACTCCCCCTATCTTCTCCCCCAGTTGTTTTTCTCCATTCATCCCTCTGTAAATAAATATTTCCCTCTCCCATATTAGCTGTACTACCCCAGGGTGTGTGTGTTTATTCCAGATGGATTTGGAACAGGTGCCTTGGGGGTGGAAGGGCGGTTCCCTGCTGCGTTCCAGCGCACACCTTTTGTTGGCCAGAGCTACCAGCAGAGCAGACTCCACTTGGCCACCAGGGTGCTAGAGTTACACTTGGTGGCCTGTATGTGGACATGCAGTACACCCCACCCCCCATCATTATCCCTCTCTCCACAGTGCTCCCTCTGGACCAAACACCCTCTGCCTCAGGACCAGGTTTTAAAGGGACTGTGCTCCCTAAATCCCAAGGGGCTTATACAGGAGTAACTTCACTAAATCCATGCAGTTACACAGGTGTCAAACCAGTGTTAGTGAGGGGAAATCAAGCTGCGAGGTTTTAAGCTATAAGAAAATAATATCTGAAAATCACATTCCTACATACTAGATCAGTCATTATGCGATATGCGTCAGTAACTTCCCACATATAATAATATACAGGGCTCTGAGGACCCGTTCAGTTAGCGTTCAAATCATGCAATTTCTCTTTTAAGATATTTTACCAAAACAGATCTAAACATTCCACATTTGTTTTGTGTTTTCAACTCCGACACTTAAATGAGATAATTCTCTTAACTGAAGTTTTTTGCTGAGTCAGCAGCCCTCTCCTATGATTGCTTAATGTAGGCCAGAGTTAAGAGATCCTATGGGGAGACATTAGACAGAAAGATCTGGTTTTACCCAGTCCAGGAGCTAGCGAGTCGCTGTGTCTGTGTCTAGTTGTTTTGTAACAGGGTTGTCTGTCCCTTTTAAGGGCTAGGGGCAGGGAGCAGCCGGCCCTGTTCTGGAGGAAAGCCCAGCAGTCAGCTAATGACTGGATGTGATTCCCGTGAGGGCTCCAGCCCCATGAGGCTGGCTGGGACTAGGAGAGAACTGAGAGTTAGAATCCTGCACGGATACAAATTTATATCCACAGATGTGGATATCTGCAGATAGAAATCAGTATCACCTGAACCGCAGGGCTCTCCTGGGAACCGCAGCGGTGAAAGGAGCAGAACAGGGGCTGCCGGTCCCAGGAGCCAGCACCCTGTGCCGGCAGCTCCTCCCGTGCGGCTGTACCACCCCAGCCCCGCCCCCAGCTCCATCCTCTGGCGCGGCTGTACAGACCCAAGCCAGGAGACGCAGTCACGCAGACAGCTGTTTGGAAGGGACGGGGGTGGGGCTGGGGCTGGGGGTGGTACAGCCGCACGGGAGGCACTGCCGGTGCGGGGCGCTGGCTCCTGGGAGCGGCAGCCCCATGTTCTGCTCGTTTCGCCGCTGCGGTTCCTGGGAGAGCCCTGCAGTTCAGCGGATAGCGATTTCCTTCTGCAGATATCCGCATCCACAGATTTAAATGTGTATCCGTGCAGGGCTCTACTGAGCAGGGCTTTGGAGCTGTGCTCCGGCTCCGCTCCAGCTTCAGGCAAAAACCTGCAGCTCCACTGCTCCGGAGCTGCTCTGCGCTCCAGCGGCTGGCTCCGCTCCAAAGCCCTGCTACTGAGAGTACACTTTCCTGTGGAGGCAGCGAAAGGTTGCAAGAGGGCAAATGCCCTGCGGACCCACCTCTCCCACAGCCCGGCGAGATCCTGACCCTTTAGTTACTGGAGGTCAGAGAGCCCCACAATCCCAGTCTAGAGCAGAACTGCTGCTTTTGTTATTATTCCATATTTCCTTTTGTCTGTATATTGAAGAATAGGCAGGGCCCTGAAGAAATGGCTAAAAATGGAACTGGGTATGGCTGAGTGTTTCTCCCAGGCTGGCCCACTGTAGGGCCCCAATTCAAGGGAAGCACTTAAGCATGCCTCTGAACTGGGATGAATTTAAGCATGTATTTAAGCACTTTCCTAAAATGGGGCCTAAATTACTTCTAAACAAGTCCTATCTTTCTGTACTGTAATAATTAGGACATTTTTGTGACATACACATTAAAACAATATTCTAACCTATGTAGTTTCCAACACTCTCAAAGCTGTAGTCGTATTTATTAGTAATCTCTACTGAAAAAAGGACAGAGATACCCCAAAATACAGATTCCCTACCAGGTCCAAGCGCAAATGGCATTACACTGTCTTGTTTTCCTTTCATGGATTCCATCTGTCAGACTAACATTACCAGACTTAGTTTTCAATTTCATTAAACCAGTGGTCCCCAACCTTTTCCGGGTGGCGGGTGCCGGACAATGAGCCACCGAGGACCGTGGCTGGCGGACAAGCATCCACCGAAATGCCGCCGAGAAGCGGCAACGTCAAGAGGCATTGCCACTGAAATGCCACTCGGTGGCATTTCGGCGGTGACGCCTATTGGTGACACCGCTTTTCGGCGGCATTGCGGCGGATGCTTGTCCGCCGGCCAGTACGCGGGCGCACATAGATGCCCCAGCAGGCGCCATGGCCAGGGCCGGCTCCAGGCACCAGCCGAGCAAGCTCGTGCTTCGGGCGGCAGATTCTAAGGGGCGGCATTCTGCCCAATCCTAGGGTGGCACGGCCGTCTTTTTTTGTTTGTTTTGTTTTGTTTTTTGGTTTGCCGCTCCGGCCACCCTTCACCCTGGTTTTTTTTTTTTTTTGCTTGGGGCGGCAAAAAAGCCAGAGCTGGCCCTGTACCGCGTTGGGGACCACTGCATTAAACATTTAAATATGAAAGGCCATGATTTCCCGAAGGCCATGATTTCCCAAACTGACTAGTGATTTCTCTTTTTGGTGTCCAACTTGAGACACCTTCACAAGCCCGACTTTCAGACAGTGCTGAATACCCGTGCTCTGAAAAATCAGGCCTCTTTAAGGCATCTCAAATTGAGATACCCAAAATCATTGGTAGCTTTTGACAATCATGGACATTTAGCTTTTTACTCCTCCATTGTTGTGGTATTTTTTAGATGTAACCAGTGTCTGAATGAGCTCTCCCCTGACATTAGTGATGAGCTGGGGGAAAAGACTTCAGAAACCGTGTTTGCATAGACATGCCTACTCTGAATGTATGCAGGTATGCAGCATGGTGGAGCTGCTTTGCCAAAATGATCACCTTTGGCTGGTGCTGGGTTACAAATCACGTTAGTGCAAGGGTAATGACATGTGGTTATCCTTATTGTATGAGTAAAGGGCAGCAGAACTGTACTTAGACAGCCCTGATTGAGGAAGTCGCCTTAAACTGAACCTTACTCTCTAAGTAGGCGGTAGGGATGCCAAATCCCGGTGAAAGACAGGTGATGGGGACTTGGATTTGTATTATATTGCTATACTACCTGGTGGTGTGGACTCTGCCCAAATTGTCCTAGACTCCCTTTGACCTTCCCCTCTCTAGTGTTTAGAGACAGAGCTAATCAGACTCTATTCAGAGGCATTGTTTCTGTGCAGAAATTACCAGTGCTGAATCACTGATAAGCAAATCTAGGGGGTTTTAGACCTGATGTCGGAATAGGAAAGACAATACAGAGGCTGTACTGGCAGTGAGGTTTCCTGTTACCCAGTGAAATCACTAAGAGCTGAAATCACTGAAGACCTGGGTTAAGCAGCGGAACCTCAGAACATGGCATTGCAGAAGTGGCAGTGAGTGTCCAACATGGCAGCACATGACCACCAGGAGCAAGGGCACACAGCAACCACAGAGACATTGCTTGATGACCCCCACCCTTTGTGGGGTAGAAGGTGAACTCCTGTGATCACACCTCTGAACTCTGGGTCTTCGCTAACCAAGGACAGCCACATGCGCAGAGGGTGGGGGAGGGATGTGTTAAAGGGACATTTGTTCGTCAGACTTTTCCACCACAAAGTGGGAAACTGAGGTAAAGGGCACTGCACCATGCACTGTGGGGCTGGGATTCTGCTTATGGTGGCATGCTTTTGAACATGGTTGTGGGGTTTTCCCAAACTACTGCTTGGTTCCCTTTTCCTTTTATTAAAAGTTCTCTTTTGTTACCCAGACTCAGTGCTTGAGAGAGGGGAAGTATTGTCTCTTAGAGGTGCCAAGGACTGGTGGTAAATTTTCTCAGATTACTGGGTAGGGGCTCGAGCTGGTTCTGTTTTGTATTGTTAAGAGGGACTCCTAGATACAGAACTCGGCCCTTGTTGCTGCCGATTCCACCTGGCAGAAGTCTGACAAACACAAACACTAAATAATCCTTCCAATCACTTACCATTTAAATCTTTAAAGCCAACTGTAAAGTTATATTCTTTATTAGATTCTTTGGGGGATGGAGGCTGGACAGTTTCTACTCCTAAACTCTGTGGAGACGGAACAAAAAGAAAGGAGTTGATGATGTAATTATCATTAAGATACTAATATTTACTGACTAAGTTCCCTCTAAGCTGCACAGCTGCGCGGCCAGCTATCAAGGGCCGTGCAGGCACGCACCAGGGAGAGGTGCTTCTCCCCCGGCCCTGGAGCTGCCACGGCAGGGAGAGGCACTCTCTCCCAGCCTCGGGCTGCAGTGGTGAGAGAGGGCTGAGGGGAGTCCGCTCTCCCCACTGCAGCCCCAGGGGAGCCTGCACCCCAAACCCTTCATCCCCAGTCCCACCTCAGAGCCCACATCCCCAGCCAGAGCCCTCACCCGCCCCCTGCATCCCAACCCTCTGCCCTAGCCCTGAGTCCCCGCCCACACCCCAAACCCCTCATGCCCAGCCCCAACCCAGAGCCCACACCCCCAGCCAGAGCCCTCACACCCCTGCACTCAACCCTCTGCCCCAGTCCTGAGCCCCCTCTCACACTCCAAACCCCTTGGCCTCACCCCCGCCATACATCGCCTCCATATTGATGCACATAACAAAATTCATTCTGCACATGGATGTAAAAAATTAGAGGGAACATTGTTTACTGATCATGTTACACTGATAATTATTCTAACAAACTCAGTTCTTCCCTCAAGAAACAGAAACCCACATACTAGTGTGTTGGTCTTGTTTATTCCATGATGTTTTATATGGGTGAATGGCTTCTTTAAAGGGAGAATTTCTAGCCTGCAGTTTGTTCCTAAGAATGCAGGTTGGGGACTGGTGCTTTAGAAAACTACGAGAAGCATACAAAATTAAGACAAAGAAAGGATTCCTCTCTGTAATTCCCACTGACAAAATAGCTGGCTCTAGCAGTTGAATGATTCCAGAAGTGTTTATATTTACTAGGTTGGCTGAAACTGGTGAAAATTTTCCATAAAAAAAATTAATAAAAACTCTTTTTTACCAGTTCATTTCTTATGATTTCCCAGCTGTGCAATGTTAGTTTCTTATGAACTTGTGCAAAGCTGAAAAATTGAAAATGTGAACTCAAAAATGCGACTTCTGCATGATGACTATTTATGCTTGCAAAAATAGAGAGGGTGTGAATAGGGGAAAGGAAGGAAATAACCACATGAGATTAATTCCTTTTATCTGGGCTTGTGAAATCAAGAAAGGAGTTTATATACAAAACAGAGAAGACAAAAATGGCAATCATGGCTCCTAATCCAGCAAAGCACTTACTACTGGCCTGCTTTACCTTAAGCATTTTCTTAAGTGCTTTGCGGGATCAGCGCTCAAATGCATAAAGGAAATGTTTTAATTTTTTTTTTTTTTTAAAGAAAGGAAATGGTATTTCATAATGGCCAGAAAGGAAAACTGAAAACAGAGAAAGTACAGGCAAATTGAAAAAGACAGATCAAAGAGAAAACAATGGAAGTGCAGAAAAGTAGTTAAAAATTAAACATGAAGAGGTAGTATAAATGAGAATCAGGCCCTTTCTGTCTAAGGCCTGTTTACACTGTGAATGTGCCATATCTACATCTACTTTCTGGCTTGTTTACACTGCCAGAGTGGTATATAGAGACCTTAGTATAAATGAGAATAAGGCCCAAAGACAGTAATAAAAGGGAAGAAAAAATACAATTCACAGAATAGTTTAGGAAAATAGGAAGCTAGAAGAACTAGTCCTTAGAAAAAGTTCTAAGAAAAAGGGGGGGAATATGAGGAAGATCTAAAGTAAAAATAAAGCAAAAGTAGTTTCTTTTATATTTCAATATTTTACTATGAAACTAAGTACTCTGAAAGACTCTATTCTCAATTATAACTAAAGCTGTTAAAAAGTCAGAAAGCTAACAGGGAACCAAGTGTTGTGGTTTTGATAGCCAAGACTGTGATATTAAATCATGTTTTCCTCTAGGCTTTCAAGATGCTTCAAGCAGAATTCCTATTATGTGTCACAAAATGTTTGGTCTTGAATTTGGCAGACTGGGATTCAACAAACAGGAAAGACTTCAGAACTAGAGGCTTTAAGTAGGGCACCTCATACAAAATTCCAGATAACAGTTTAAGTGTTTCAATTAAAGCATAAGTTTATTTAAAACAAATTTAATGCGTATAACATGTTTTTGGCTATGAATTCTTCATCAATCTTATCAGTTTTGGTGTAGGAAATCTTCCAAGGTCTTGGGTTTAGAAAGAGACTCATGCTGTTTTATAGTTCCTTCCAGAACAATATTTCGTATACACATATTCCCTAATGCCATCAGTGTTGTGCCATTCATATTTTGGCACATGTGGTGATGTGTCACTATGCTAGATGTCTTTCAAATAGTCAACAAATTAGTAAAAAACATTTATGTCTTCGTTTCCATAGTTTATAGTTGACTCAGTTTACAGTTTATAGTTGTGGAATCCTCATCATTGGAGGTCTGCAAAAACAGGTTGGACAAACAGGGATGGTCTAGATTTACTTGGTCCTGCCACAGCACAGCGGGAAGGACTAGATGACTTCTCAAGGTCCCTTCTAGCCAGGGCCGGCTCCAGGCACCAGCTTGCCAAGCAGGTGCTTGGGGCGGCCACTCCGGAGAGGGGCGGCACGTCCAGCTATTCGGCGGCAATTCGGCAGACGGTACCTCACTCCCGCTCGGAGCAAAGGACCGCCCGCCGAATTGGCGCCACAGATAGCGATCGCGGCATTTTTAAAAAAAAAATTTTTTTTGTGCTGCTTGTGGCGGCAAAAACACCTGGAGCAGGCCCTGCTTCCAGCCCTACATTTCTAGGATTCTGTGCTTCAACAGGTTACAGTTCATTTAAACATGAACACAAAGTGTTCATCCATGGTGATTCAGATGCAAACTCTTCTTATTTCCTTAGCAAAATGATTGGACCTTCTGGGGCTATGTCTTCTAGGAATCTGGATTAACTTTTTGAAAAAGGCCTCTGATATCATGTTCGAGCTGTTTCATGTTGTAGCCAACTATAATGTCACTTTTGTTGTTGTGCAGGCAACATGATTTAGAGAAAATCAGTTTTAAGTCACTTTCTAAAGACTACCTGTATTTATTCAGTAGGAAGGTGCAATGTGTAGTTGTAGAGGAATAAGGAAGGTAAGACGTTCTCCTTGTTTCCCTCCCTTATAGTAATTTCTCTTATCCTTTGTTGTCAACCAGATTATTTACCTGCGTCAGGAGGTCCATTTCCCCCAATAAATTGCTGAACATTTCATCTATATCATCACATGTCTGCTCCATCTGAAAAGAAATAAACCCATGGACAAGAACATTAGCATTAGTCTGTTTAGAACTTTGGAAGCAATTCTATAAACACAGAAAAAAACCAACTTCAACCAGTTCATTTCTTACAAAGCCTTTCCTATTTATATTGAAAGAAACAGTTTCTTATTCATGGCAATTTAGCAGATAAATCTTTGCATAATTTAGAAATAATTGATAAATTAGGACTCTGATCCTACATATTCTTAAGCACATACTTAATTTTATGCTCTTGAGTAGTTCCATCAATCTCGGTGCTCAATGTATAATCTATATTTGATTAAAAGTCACCTGGTAATAAATCTGCACCTTAAACAACTAAAACTGAGTCAAGAGAGAGGGAGAGAGAAACTGAAAATTTGAGGCTGACAAACTCCTGAACACACAACGTGAGGATTTCAGTCCTTGGCTTAAACCACTAACTACAAGATTTTAGCTGGGCTGTTTTCTAGTACAAGGACTGGATATGGTTTGATCCACCTAATTTTTTGACTTGATATTTCTCCCTATGTTAAACCAAACATTTCTTTATTTGAGATACTTCTGGTCTTACGCTGTTGGGTGTCTGCTGCAGACCATCAAAGACAGAGCAAATGTATAGTCACTTCTGAGATACAGGAACATGCTAAAAGATACTTGACCTGGGAGCCTGGCAAATTGCACTCTCTCACTTAGGGGCTTGACCCTGCAAGTGCTGAATACTCTGGCACTGATCCCACAAAATATTAAAACACATGCTGAGCTGTAAGCACGTGATTAGTCCCATTGACTTCAGTAGGACTGCTCATACGCTTTAATGTCTTGCAGGATGGGGCAAAAGTGCTCAGTACCTCCAAGACCAATGAGCTCTCTAGATGTGGTCAGCAGGGGACCTGGAGAAAGCCTGGTGATTGCAAGGAGTGGCAGGAAAAGGGGATCAGAGATTGCACGAGTCTTTAGGCACTTAATTTTACATGGCACGTAGAGTCATAACTATTCCATAATTTTTATATGATAAATAGTCACTGAACTACATGATAAATACCCTTTTCCTGAGAATTGGCTGGTCACTGCTGATTGTTACTTGATCGGTCAAATAAAGGGCATTGTAATGTCAGATCATTCAGACCTTAAGCAAGTGGGCAGCCCTACAAGTTCCATCTTATCTTCAAATGATGATTAGGAAGCATAACATGTCTAGCTCAGGCACCACTTTCAGTGAATAGATATTCATCATGAACCAGGGCTTTGGAGCTGTGCTCCGGCTCCGGAGCAAGCTCCAGGCAAAAACCTGCAGCTCCACTGCTTGAGCTCCCAAGATTCTCACCACACCTCCAGGTGCAGGTTCAGCTATACATCCCAGGGAAGGCCTGGAAAATTCCTCTACAATGGGCCCTCTGACTCTGGTTCTGCTGACAACTTCATAGATGCAGTGATAGTCCGGGCTCTATGAATCCATGTCCAACAGAAACTTATGCCTGATCTTGTGGAAACAACAGATGGGACCTGTCCCCCAGACCAGTGATGCAAGGGACCACACAGCTAGAAGCGGCAATACAGGGACACCGGGAAGCGTTACAGTTCACTATAATCAGTTCTCTGCATTTCCCTCTAATCCTCAGCACAAACTGGCTGGCATGTCATGATCTGCACATCCACTAATGAGAGCAAAAGGGAGACCCTCCATGTCCCCAGAAAATACCAGGACTTCATCAACATCTTCTAAAAGAAAAATGCAGTCACACTGCCCCTACACCAAGACTGTGACTGTCTGATAGATCTGCAACCCAGGGTCAATATGCTGTATGGCCAGATCTATGCAACATTGGAGCTGGAACTTCTGGCCTTCCGTGAGTATATCCATATATACTGAAGGGCTCATCCATCGTGTAATGTCTCCTGGTCCTGCCAGGGATCCAATCCTCTTTGTATAGAAAAAAAAAAGATGGGTCCCTATGTCTCTGTGTAGACTACTGGATGCTAAACCAAGAGGCATTTTGGATCCAATACTCCTTCCACTGATCCCAAAGCTGCTGAACCATATCCAATCTGCTTGGGTGTTCACCAGACTGGATCTTCAGTGGGCCTGGTACAGTATACACCAACCATGAGAACCTAGAGTATTTATGTAAAGCCAGAGCCTGAAGCAACAACAGCTCCGATGGGAGCTATTCTTTTTCCATTTTGATTTCACTATGACTCATCAACCTGAAACCAAGAACAACAAAGCCAACACTCTGTTGTGCAAGAGGGGATACTACAAGGAGGAAGAGAACATAATTGGGAAAGACCCTTCCTTCTCAAACTTCACAACTTCCTCAACACCAGAGTGCAACATGATCTCCTTACTTTAATCCGGTTGGCTGGTCAAGACGACCTGCTGGCCAAGATGACTGCAGTTTCCCCAGAGCAACCCAATGGTGATACCAGGCAGTAGTGTACTGTGATAGATGGAATAACATATGTCCCGCCAGGGTGCCCCCTCTTGAAAGTACTCTGGATATGCCACAATGCCCCCTTAATGAGCCATTTTGGCCACTCCAAAACCTTATGTCTGACCTCCCACCTCTTTTTGGTGACCCCCAGATATGGACAGTGATTCAGACTTACATGTTGCAGGAGCTGACATGTGTTTGTGCAAAAGTTACACTCACAAAATGCCTCGGCACCTTTATGCCCCTAGAAACTCCCACTTGACCCTGGACAGTGATTGCCATGGACTTGATATAGAACTCCCTGAATCGAATAAATGCACCACCATACTCACAGTGGTAGATCAGCTGACTAAGATGGCTCACTTCATTCCTTGTGCATAACTGGCCACAGCAACAGCTCAACATCTATTCACATGCAACTTTTGTCTGCATGGGCTCCCTGAATGTATCAAATCTGACAGAGGGTCCCAGTTCATCTCCCAATTTTTGGCATGAAGTTGTCTGACTATTAAACATCCATACCTGCTTATCATCTGCGCACCACCCCCAAACAGATGGCCAAAACAGAGTAAACCAAGTGCTAGAATGATACATGTGGTGTTTCACAAACTGCCATCAGGATTACCGGTCCTCTCTCCACCCATACGCCACGTTTGCATATAACAACACTGATCATGTCTCCACGGTCAAAAGTCCCTTTTTTGCCAAATATGGTTTTCATCCCATGCTCCCAATTGCCTCCCAAAACCTGGAGGCCTGAGATATAGTACAGCAAATCCACCACATTCAGGAAGAATGCAAGGAACACATGGTAGAAGCAAAGGAAGCCTACAAGCAAATATGTGGATTGCCAGAGACCGGAGAGACTGGAATTCAAGGTGGGCTGGAAGGTCTGGCTCTCAACCAAACACCTCCACACAAACAGTTCATCCCATAAACTAGATGAGTGTTTCTCAATCTTTTTGATACCAGGGACTGGCTTGTTGCCTTCCTAAACTGCATCAGGGAGATCTCAGGGACCGGCAGTAGTCCACGGACCAGTCTTTGAGAAACACTGAACTAGATCACTGATATTCAAGACCAGTTCAGATTTGCCAGCTAACTACCCTGTCACTGTTAAACTCTGCCTGCCGAGATCACTCAAAATGCACGCAGTCTTCCATTCACAGAAAACCCATTTCTGGACCTAACGCAAGCACCTCTGCCACCCTTCTAGCTCCAGAGCCATGAAGAATACCTTGTCCAGGGCATATTGGACTCCATGCTCAAAAAGGGGAAATTATGGTAACTTTTGGACTGGGAGGGGTATGGTCCTAGGACCCATGCTGGGAACTGGGCCTCCCCACTCCCAACTTAATAGAGGCTTTCTACAAAAGCTACCCAGGCGATGCAGAAAGATTGCCCCTAAGGGTGAAAGAGTGGTACAGTATAAGGAGAAGCAGGTCCAGAACCTGGGTTTGCAGATTCCATGGCTGGCAACCACCCCCCAAAGTAAGGGACTAAAAGCCAGATGGGCAGAGCCTAGGATAGCTGACATTCCCACAATGCCACTGGGAGGCCATGCAGAGCCACAGTCATGGATCATGGTGGAGAGTAGGCACTGCAGGAAGTACCACCCAATGGAGCCAGAGTGACAATACCTTGTGGCCCTCTGATTGGCCAACCACCCTATTTAACCCTGGAGGGTGCTCCAGGAAGTTGTCTGGGCAACCACACAGACATTGGGCCTGCTGCGACTCCAGACCTCACCTTGTCTCCTGATCTCCTGACCCTAATTTCTGCCTCCTGATTCTAGCCCAGTACTACCTATGATCTCCGGTCTCTGATCCCAGCCTGCCTTTGACCCTGACTCTTGCTTATTGAACCCGGCTCACCGACTACCATCTCTCACCTCAGCCCAGCTGTGACTGCTAGGCCAGACAGCCTACGACCCAATCCCTTACATCCATGCTGCCACCTAACAGTTCTGGCAGCAGACACACCCACCAAGACATGAGCCTCAGAGGCCCACACACACCACAGGATGTGCTGCCTGTGGAGGGCCTGATTGACAGGATATTCCCAATTCCTGATTGGTCCAGACATACTACTTAAATCTGTGGAGAATACAGGAAGTTCATCTGTGCAGCTAGGCAGAATCCCAGCTAGCTGCTGCTAAAGACTCTGCTTCCTTGTTGTGCTTCTGATACCTAGTTTCTGACTCGGCCTTGTCTTCTGCATCTGACTTCTGGTTTCTAATCCTGTATTGACAAATGACTGTTTCCTGATGTTTGGTCCTGTCTCGTGCCACTTGGCTAACTACCCATGACCCAGCACGGACATCAAGGGGCCATGTGGTAGGTGAAGCATATAACACAACACATGATTGTTCTTTATTTAAGCACACACAGAGTACAGGTCATATAGAAAACAACCACCAACCTGAACAAAACATCCTTCACTCAAGCTCACCCTTCCCTTGGGAGTCCTTCTTGGGGGACCAGCTGGTTCAGGTAGACAGGATCCCCCTGTGCCTTATCAGGCTCCTGAAGCAGCTTCCCTCAGCTTGAGCTGATGAAAATGGCCAAGGACCCCTAATCAGCTCCTGTCCTTTATAACCTTCCAGTCCCTCTGTCAGAGGACTACTAGATCAGCATCCCCAAACTATCAAGTGACTCTGTTGCCAGGCAACCCTTCCCCTAACAATCAAGTTTTCCTGGTTGGGAGCCACTCTATCATCTATGGTGTTTGTATTAGAAGAGAGAACCATCCCAAGTTAATGACCCTCTATTGCAGGGGTGGGCAAACTACAGCCCGCGGGCTGGATCCGGCCCGTCAGGGCTTTGGATCCAGCCTGCGGGATTGCCACCCCGTGGCACCACAGGCCCCACGCTGCAGCCAGCACCATGTCCCTGTAGCCCCTGGGGAAAGGGTGAGGGGACAGAGGGCTCCGCGCGCTGCCCTCACCTGCAGGAACTGCCCCCCGCA
Source organism: Emys orbicularis (assembly GCF_028017835.1). NCBI lineage: Eukaryota > Metazoa > Chordata > Testudines > Emydidae > Emys > Emys orbicularis. The sequence continues at coordinate 265,045,327 of NC_088684.1, read as the reverse complement.
GCTCCCATTGGCCGGGAACAGGGAACTGCAACCAATGGGAGCTTCAGGTGAGGTACCCACAGGAGAGGGCAGCGCGCGGAGCCCTCTGCACCTCCTCCCCCAGGGGCCGCAGGGACGTGGTGCTGGCCGCTTTCGGGAGCGGTGCGGGGCCAGGGCAGGCAGGGAGCCTGCCTTAGCCTTGCTGCACGCTGCTGCCACCCCAGAGCTGCTCCAGGTAAGGGGCGCCGGGCCGGAGCCCGCACCCTGAACCCTCCTTCACCCCAACCCCCTGCCCTGAGCCCCCTCCTGCACCCCAACCCCCTGCCCTGAGCCCCCTCCTGCACTTCTCCCTGCACCCCTGCCCTGAGCCCCCTCCTGCACGCCACACCCCCTCCTGCACCCCAACCCCCTTCCCCGAGCCCCCTCGTAAACCCCGCACCCCTCCTCTGCTCCAACCCTTTGCCCTGAGCCCCTTCCTGCACACTGGACCCCCTCCCACACCCCACACTCCAACCCCCTGCCCTAGCCCTACACTCATAGCCCTGCATGCAATTTCCACACCCAGATGTTGCCCTCGGGCCAAAAAGTTTGCCCACCAATGCTCTATTGTGAGCCTTGTATCACTATGCCTTGGAATTTCAGCCCAACATGGAGGCAAAAGCACAACAGAGAAAGCAACTAGCCTGCACACTCAAAATGGAGATGGTGGCTTGATAAAGATATACAGAGAGAGCGTTCATAATCTCGCACAGAATTCATAAATTGTACAGATAAAGTCCCCCAATCATCACAGAACACTTGTGACATTTTCAGAACGATAGAGTGCTATGAAGCATCCAAACAGGATAAGCTTGGAGACAAGTGTCCCGTGAGCTTGGAGACAAGTGTCCCCTTCACTTCCTTCCCCTTTCCCCATCATTTGGTTCTCCCAGCTCCTGGGCCCTTAGTTCCATTCCTCCTCCTGCTGATTGCTGCAATACGAATGGATAGAGAACTGGGGTGTGGTGGGTGGCTTGAATCTATCCCATTCAAAAAGACATGCTGCTGTGTATTGGACCTGCTGCCCAGTGGCCAGGGGCCTTTACAGCTAGTTCTTTGGGATTATTTTTATCAGAAACGCAAAGCAAAGTTTGGCAGTATCTCAGCCTGTTGCAACTAAAAAAATAAAAGAGGAAAAGGTTTACACAAGCCTCTTTAAAGTTAAACTGAGTTTCAAGCATAGTCCTCATGTATAACCATTTAACAATTACTCATGTCAGAATTTTCTGTACATACTATAATTACAAATAACTCCTGAGGGAGCTATAAATGAAAGCAATTAAAGAAAAAATGCAAATACAACAGCCCTTTATAGTCTGTTTCCCTTGTTATTTGTCTGAGACAAACAAGATGGAGCAGAGGGGAAAAAATCAAAATTAAAACAAAAAAGCGGAAATTGTGGTTGTAAAATAATAAAAGTTGTCAGGGAGATGCCAGGGGAAGTGCAGTTTGTGAAACGACTTTTAACTTATTCTTAAAATGACTGAAGTTCAAGTTGACAGTATCCCCCAGAGTTACTCTTTTGAATAAGAGCAAAAACACAGGAAATGTGTTTGTTTCGTTTTTTCAAAGATTTCCCATATCATTTAAATAAATAAATGGAGATATCCCATCTCCTAGAACTGGAAGGGACCTTGAAAGGTCATGGAGTCCAGCCCCCTGCCTTCACTAGCAGGACCAAGTACTGATTTTGCCCCAGATCCCTAAGTGGCCCCCTCAAGGATTGAATTCACAACCCTGGGTTTAGCAGGCCAGTGCTCAAACCACTGAGCTATCCCTCCCTCCAAAGGGATGGATATATATATAGTCTCTATATCTCCAGAAAAACCTCATTTTCCCATATGAGCAACTCCGGCCTTAAACATTCCCATAATTCTCATACTGTATGAGACTAACTGAAACTTAGTTTTTCTTCAGTTTGATGTTTTAACAATCAACCTTCATTATTCAGTTTCTGCAGATTAAGTCCTATTTTAAAGGTTCCTGTCATTTAGAAATGTCTTAGCCAACTCACCAGTTCACCCACTTTGACTCACAGATCCAGTTATTCATTCCATATCCACCACTGAATCCTACTGCACTAGTTTCCTGCTTGGCCTTTTATTTTTAAATCTCTCTCTTCTGAGTTCCCAGCCTCTTTGCTGCTACTTCTCTTACATTAGATATTTACAGCTTTGTAACACTGACCAATCTCAAGTCATTTTATTTTGCTATTTGTATTTTGTATCAATTTGTCCAATGAAATCAGATTTCTGCTGCTTGATTTCTCTTCTGGTAGTGTTAGACTAAAGGACCCTTTCTTCCTGACCAACTGGGCTTTTGCTGCTCATTGTCACTAATTATGCTGCCATTTCCAAAGTCCTGTACACATCCATTTTGGGTGGTGTCCTGTACAAAGATGTCTCCAGCTGTTCCTAATTCACTGGTACCACTTCTGCAGTCCCTTGTCTAGCTGATCATCACATCAAACTCCCTGGATGCTGGATTTCTGAAGGTTATCAGTCACACCATGCAACAAGTTTTCCAGATCTTACAAGCACATTTGGAATTTCTTGTGTTAAGGCAGAAGTTTGCATCAGAATTTATCCGAAGCTATGGGCAAGGAAGCCAAGATGCTTCAGCACCATGGCAATTCAGCAGTTTCAGGGCAAGATGGCTCAAGGGAACCTGGGGAGGGAAACACTGTCTGATGCAACTTGCAGTCATTGCATTGAGGAACAGCCCATCCTCCGAAGACAGTGGGCATTGCTAACAAGGGATAACAAAGTAGTAGTGCACACACTCCCTTACATTTTCTGAAGCACTAGGGAAAGAGTCTGATCTGCTACTTGTAGTAGGAAGAGAGCCTGAGACATAAGCCCTTGTATCAGAAGCCTGGTATGAGGCAGGACCTACTCACAGAATCTGGCAAGGACAGGGCTGATATTGCAGAAATACACATTACTAAGAAGTGCTAAGCACAGAGTACTCACGCAAACACAACCAGATCTCAAGTGGTACCAGAACATCCCGATATCAAGGATGGTACAAAAACATTCCCCAAGGATAACAGGAACACACTAACCCCTCCTAAAAGATAAGGTCAGGATGACAGTACGTAATAGAGATGTTTTGATTAAACCAACATGTACAAAGTGATGGATAATAACTAGCCACGTCTGGGGGAAGTAACTAATTATGTCAGAGGGGCAGTACTAACTTGTTTGTATCCGAGTATAAAAATGTATCTCAGAGGGAGTATCTTTGTCCAGCTGAGGGGGGAAATGGAAAGTCCCACCATTCACTGACATGCATCCATTGACACGGGCATACATGTCTTAGGGCTGGTCTACACTGGGGGAGCGGGAAATCGATCTAAGATACGCAACTTCAGCTACGCTATTCGTGTAGCTGAAGTCGAAGTATCTTAGTTCGACTTACCTGGCCGTCCTCACGGCGGCAAGTCGACCGCCACGGCTCTCCCATCGACTCCACTTACTCCTGCTGCCGAGCTGGAGTACGGGCGTCGATTCGGGGATCAATTTATCGTGTCTAGATGAGACGCGATAAATCGATCCCCGATTGATTGATTACTACCCGCCAATCCGACGGGTAGTGTAGACGTGGCCTTAGTATCCTTGTATTGCCTGCCAGGTGCTATTACCATGCTTTGTCGACAATAAACTTGGCCTGGCCCCTTCATACTTTAACGGATCTTGTGGTCATTGGGCGGTTCACTCGAGGACTGGTGTGCCGGCAGTCTGCGCAGAGCTGGGGCAGCACATGGGGAGAACACACACATGCAGCCAAACATCTAACCACACTGCTCATGTGGCGGTAGAGGGGATAACAGAGATTTCCTCCATTAGTGCAGCACATGACAGGATTTTACCCTAAATGTGTGTGAGCAGGATTCTGCTCTATTGGTGGAAGTGGCGGTATAAATGGTCACTTTGTCTCAATCTCTTTCATCAGGCAGGTTTAAAAACAAAGTATCTACCTTCTTTGCTTTCTTAATCCCACTATTACACAACTCCAACTCCCAGAATCCTTTTAATTCCATTTCTGGAACTGCCACTGTAGTAGTAGGATTTTATGTTTGTATTTTGTATAATTTAGAATGAAGGATATAATAATGTAGCGTGTATTAAATGTATTGATGTATGATTTGGACATATCCTGCCAGCCACCCTTTTTGAATAGCAGAAAGGAATGGCCTAACAGCCATTGGTAGAGATGCATCAGCCAGAATTTCTGTGTGTCTGGACTGATTTCAAAGCAGTAACAGACCTTTGAGGGTCACCACTTTGTTGTAGGCTTAGCATTTTAAAATAAGTAAAAGAATGCCAGGATTGTTTTTCTTCTGCATTGCAATTTGATGTTCCTGTTCAAAATGTTCTATGTAAATTAATTCTGTTTTGTGTGTGAATGAGGAATGTGTGTTAAGAGATAAGTGTGAAGGCCATCGCTGAACCAGATGTTCTAGGGAGGAACTGGAGACAGATGCAAGGGCACCAGGAGGCTGCAACATGCCCCTATTGAAGTGTCAGAGGAGGGCAGATTGATGACTCTAAAGATGAGACAGGCACCTATCAATGGGGACAAGACAGTTGTGATCAAACCTAACATGGGATAACTCCCCGAGAAACTTGAAAGAACAAGATAAAGGATGAGAAGGACAATTTAAGAAAACAAGCACTCGTCAAACCAACATTGATTACAGCATGACAGTGCAAAACTCATTGGTCCCAATGAAGGAAAATCACTATATAAACAGGGTGCCTTGCCATGAAACTTTGGGTTCGTCCTGCCAAGACTTCTCCAGAGCATCGTGTCGCGGCCGACAGAACACGGCTCCTACCTACCCTTGATCAACCTAGCTGGCCACTAGATTGATCCGGACTCTAGACTGGTAACTATAACATTGACTGGAGAGAGAGAGAGAGAGAGAGAGAGAGAGAGAGAGAGAGAGAGAGTGTGTGTGTGTGTGTGTGTGTGTGTGTGTGTGTGTGTGTGTGTGTGTGTGTGTGTGTGTGTGTGTGTGTGTGTGGTGTGATTGAATGCATATGCTAATTGTTGTATCTTCAATAAACACGGCGTATTGTCTTTTCCCCTAAAAAAGATCTTGTGTGCTTCTTATAAGCATAACACCATGAGCTCTGGAACGTTCATATAAAATGACATCAGATTCTGCCTGAAGACATTTTACATGACATTGATAAACAAGATCATCAAAAACTGACAGTTTGCTTGCCACATTACAAAACTCTTACAAATAAATTTGTGAACTCATGTGTTCCTATTTAAACACAGAAAGATCTACATATCTAGCCTCCTTTAAATGCCTGGAGGGCATGTTTATATCTGAACTTCACACTAACAGGTTCTGGATTATATTAACTTCAGAAATTACAATTGCTGATAAAGTCCATCTGTTCACCGAGGGATGGTGAAACATTGTTTATCTGACAAATATCAATGCAATTATTATTTGTGGAAATCCATAAAAGAAATGTGGTTCTCAATAACGTCACAATTTAACATAAAAACACTCTGGAGTGGGCTAGGATGAGACCATTCAACCCACCTCGCTGCCAGCACGTTCCCCCTCTAAATACCTTCTTTAGCCATAGTCAAATGAACATATTGCTGCCCCTTTTTTACCCAAGTGGCCAGTCAAAGTTTGGGACCCTGAGGATGTTTCAGCTGGAAGTAGAAACTGACAGAGTCTGGTATTGTCTTTGGTGCAATCTTGTTTATTTATAAGGAACATACAAAGTCCGGCTTAACTGAGTGCAGGGGGAACTACGAACCAAAAGAGCAGTTTATTAGCTTGCAGCCCCAAGCTGCTTTAGGCAACACTGGACCCCAAAGCTTTCGTCTAACTTTTTGCAGGGTCGCACTGTGCTTTGCTTTCTCTCTGTCACTCACACGCCAGCCTGGTCACAACACCCAGTAGGACCATCCACCCACATGGTGCTAACTTCTGGGCAGATTCTATTAGGCCTTGTTTTAAGTGTCACCCTTAGTGTTTCTTACAATTATCTTAAGTGAAGGGCACCTACGCACAGAGTCTCAAAGAGGTTAGTGATCCAAGCACTCACCAGTATCTCTCAGCATAGCATTATAAAGAAAAAAGAGGTGGCTTATTTTCCCCTGTGCATTCAAACTACTGTACTAAGCAAGGCTGAGATTTACAAAGAAACCCAAGGAGTGTGAGGTACGTCTATTGAAATTCAATGGGATTTGGGCACCTCTCTCCATTCAGCTTACATAGAATCATAGAATAGAATCATAGAATATCAGGGTTGGAAGGGACCTCAGGAGGTCATCTAGTCCAACCCCCTGCTCAAAGCAGGACCAATTCCCAACTAAATCATCCCAGCCAGGGCTTTGTCAAGCCTGACCTTAAAAACCTCCAAGGAAGGAGATTCCACCACCTCCCTAGGTAACGCATTCCAGTGCTTCACCACCCTCCTAGTGAAATAGTGTTTCCTAATATCCAACCTAGACCTCCCCCACTGCAACTTGAGACCATTGCTCCTTGTTCTGTCATCTGCCACCAACGAGAACAGCCGAGCTCCATCCTCTTTGGAACCCCCCTTCAGGTAGTTGAAAGCAGCTATCAAATCCCCCCTCATTCTTCTCTTCTGGAGACTAAACAATCCCAGTTCCCTCAGCCTCTCCTCATAAGTCATGTGCTCCAGACCCCTAATCATTTTTGTTGCCCTCCGCTGGACTCTTCCCAATTTTTCCACATCCTTCTTGTGTGGGGCCCAAAACTGGACACAGTACTCCAGATGAGGCCTCACCAATGTCGAATAAAGGGGAATGATCACGTTCCTCGATCTGCTGGCAATGTCCCTACTTATACAGCCCAAAATGCCGTGAGCCTTCTTGGCAACAAGAGCACACTGTTGACTCATATCCAGCTTCTCGTCCACTGTGACCCCTAGGTCCTTTTCTGCAGAACTGCTACCTAGCCATTCGGTCCCTAGTCTGTAGCAGTGCATAGGATTCTTCCGTCCTAAGTGCAGGACTCTGCACTTGTCCTTGTTGAACCTCATCAGGTTTTTTCTGGCCCAATCCTCTAATTTGTCTAGGTCCCTCTGTATCTGATCCCTACCCTCCAGCGTATCTACCACGCCTCCCAGTTTAGTGTCATCTGCAAACTTGCTGAGAGTGCAGTCCACACCATCCTCCAGATCATTAATAAAGATATTAAACAAAACTGGCCCCAGGACCAACCCTTGGGGCACTCCGCTTGAAACCGGCTGCCAACTAGACATGGAGCCATTGATCACTACCCGTTGAGCCCGATGATCTAGCCAGCTTTCTATCCACCTTACAGTCCATTCATCCAGCCCATACTTCTTTAACTTGGCGGCAAGAATACTGTGGGAGACCGTATCAAAAGCTTTACTAAAGTCAAGGAATAACACATCCACTGCTTTCCCCTCATCCACAGAGCCAGTTATCTCATCATAGAAGGCAATTAGGTTAGTCAGGCACGACTTCCCCTTGGTGAATCCATGCTGACTGTTCCTGACCACTTTCCTCTCCTCTAAGGGTACGTCTATACTTACCTCCGGGTCCGGCGGTAAGCAATCGATCTTCTGGGATCGATTTATCGCGTCTTGTCTAGACGCGATAAATCGTTCCCGGATCAATCCCGGAAGTGCTCGCCGTCGACACCGGTACTCCTGCTCCGTGAGAGGAGTATGCGGAGTCGACGGGGGAGCCTGCCTGCCGCATCTGGGCCCCCGGTAAGTTCGAATTAAGGTACTTTGACTTCAGCTACGTTATTAACGTAGCTGAAGTTGCGTATCTTAGTTCGAAGTGGGGGGTTAGTGTGGACCAGGCCTAAGTGTTTCATAATTGATTCCTTGAGGACCTGCTCCATGATTTTTCCAGGGACTGAGGTGAGGCTGACTGGCCTGTAGTTCCCCGGATCCTCCTTCTTCCCTTTTTTAAAGATGGGCACTACATTAGCCTTTTCCCAGTCATCCGGGACCTCCCCCGATCGCCATGAGTTTTCAAAGATGATGGCCAATGGCTCCGCAATCACATCCGCCAACTCCTTTAGCACCCTCGGATGCAGCGCATCCGGCCCCATGGATTTGTGCTCATCCAGTTTTTCTAAATAGTCCCGAACCACTTCTTTCTCCACGGAGGGCTGGTCACCTCCTCCCCATACTGTGCTGCCCAGTCCAGCAGTCTGGGAGCTGACCTTGTTTGTGAAGACAGAGGCAAAAAAAGCATTGAGTACATTAGCTTTTTCCACATTCTCTGTCACTAGGTTGCCTCCCTCATTTAGTAAGGGGCCCACACTTTCCTTGATCTTCTTCTTGTTGCTAACATACCTGAAGAAACCCTTCTTGTTACTCTTAACATCTCTTGCTAGCTGCAACTCCAAGTGTGATTTCGCCTTCCTGATTTCACTCCTGCATGCCTGAGCAATATTTTTATACTCCTCCCTGGTCATTTGTCCAATCTTCCACTTCTTGTAAGCTTCTTTTTTGTGTTTAAGGTCAGCAAGGATTTCACTGTTAAGCCAAGCTGGTCGCCTGCCATATTTACTATTCTTTCTACACATCGGGATGGTTTGTTCCTGTAACCGCAATAAGGATTCTTTAAAATACAGCCAGCTCTCCTGGACCCCTTTGCCCTTCATGTTATTCTCCCAGGGGATCCTGCCCATCTGTTCCCTGAGGGAGTCAAAGTCTGCTTTTCTGAAGTCCAGGGTCCGTATTCTGCTGCTCTCCTTTCTTCCTTGTGTCAGGATCCTGAACTCGACCATCTCATGGTCACTGCCTCCCAGGTTCCCATCCACTTTCGCTTCCCCTACTAATTCTTCCCTGTTTGCGAGCAGCAGGTCAAGAAAAGCTCTGCCCCTAGTTGGTTCCTCCAGCACTTGCACCAGAAATTGTCCCCTACACTTTCCAAAAACTTCCTGGATTGTCTGTGCACCGCTGTATTGCTCTCCCAGCAGATATCAGGGTGATTAAAGTCTCCCATGAGAACCAGGGCCTGCGATCTAGCAACTTCTGTTAGTTGCCGGAAGAAAGCCTCGTCCACCTCATTCCCCTGGTCTGGTGGTCTATAGCAGACTCCGACCACGACATCACCCTTGTTGTTCACACTTCTAAACTTTATCCAGAGACTCTCAGGTTTTTCTGCAGTTTCATACCGGAGCTCTGAGCAGTCATACTCCTCTCTTACATACAGCGCAACTCCCCCACCTTTTCTGCCCTGCCTGTTCTTCCTGAACAGTTTATATCCATCCATGACAGTACTCCAGTCATGTGAGTTATCCCACCAAGTCTCTGTTATTCCAATCGCATCATAGTTCCCTGACTGTGCCAGGACTTCCAGTTCTCCCTGCTTGTTTCCCAGGCTTCTTGCATTTGTGTATAGGCACTTAAGATAACTCGCTGATTGTCCCGCTTTCTCAGTATGAGACAGGAGTCCTCCCCTCTTACGCTCTCCTGCTCGTGCTTCCTCCCAGGATCCCATTTCCCCACTTACCTCAGGGCTTTGGTCTCCTTCCCCCGGTGAACCTAGTTTAAAGCCCTCCTCACTAGGTTAGCCAGCCTGCTTGTGAAGATGCTCTTCCCTCTCTTCGTTAGGTGGAGCCCGTCTCTGCCTAGCACTCCTCCTTCTTGGAACACCATCCCATGGTCAAAGAATCCAAAGCCTTCTCTCCGACACCACCTGCGTAGCCATTCGTTGACTTCCACGATTCGACGGTCTCTACCCAGGCCTTTTCCTTGCACAGGGAGGATGGACGAGAACACCACTTGCGCCTCAAACTCCTTTATCCTTCTTCCCAGAGCCACGTAGTCTGCAGTGATCCGCTCAAGGTCATTCTTGGCAGTATCATTGGTTCCCACGTGGAGATGCAGGAAGGGGTAGCGATCCGAGGGCTTGATGAGTCTCGGCAGTCTCTCCGTCACATCGTGTATCCTAGCTCCTGGCAAGCAGCAGACCTCTCTGTTTTCCCGGTCGGGGCGGCAGATAGATGACTCAGTCCCCCTGAGGAGGGAGTCCCCGACCACCACCACCCTCCTCCTCCTCTTGGGAGTGGTGGTTGTGGAACCCTCATCCCTAGGACAGTGCATCTTTTGCCTTCCAATCGGTGGACTCTCCTTCTGCTCCCTTCCTTCAGATGGAACATCTAGTCCACTCTCCGCATTAGTACCTGTAGAGAGAACATGGAAACGATTGCTCACCTGTATCTCCATTGCTGGTACATGGACGCTCCTCTTTTTCCTTCTGGAGGTCACATGCTGCCAAACTTCTTCACCATCCTTCTGTCCCTGCTGCGCCTGCTCTGAATTTTCAGAACATTGTGGCCGTAGAAGCATCTCCTGGTGTCTGTCCAGGAAATCTTCATTTTCCCTTATGCAACGCAGAGTCGATACTCGTTTCTCCAGACCTGGGCTGCTTGAGACAGGCGAGACACTTAAATCCACTGCCACAGAAAACTTTGTGAGACAACGACATTTCTTCCTAGTTATGTGAAAGAAAGATGGCTATGGGGAAAACTCCCAAAAATGAATAATCCAGCTGTACACACAAACATGCTAACACGCATGGGAGAATCAGCAGATATATACCGTTTGTGTAAAGATTTATTTACAATCAATCAGTCGCATCCCTTGCTCGAACTGGATTGTGATTTTAGGTGCAGCCCTGAGCAAAAGGTACGTAAACTGCACCACCACAGCGACAACCCCATGAGGCACTGTGACTCGGGGCATGTCTACACTGGCAGAGTTACAGCGCCAGCAGTTACAGCGCCGCTCAGAGAGCGCTGAAGGGAAACCGCTGTTGTGTGTTCACACTGTCAGCTGCCAGCGCAATAGCATGTTCACACTTGTGGCACTTGCAGCAGTATTTGGAGCGGTGCACTCTGGGCAGCTATCCCACAGAGCACCTCTTTCTCTTCTGCCACTAAGACTTGTGAGAAGGTGGAGGGAGTCACAGGGCATCCTGGGTCCTGTCCCAATGACCTGTGATGCATTGCTTCGCATCCCAGCAATCCCTGTGCTTCCGTCCGCATTTGGCACCATCTTTCAACGGTTTGCGTACTGTGCGCCCTGCAGGAATGGATCCCGAATGGTTGACCAGTATGCTGCTCGCTCTGACCAACACGTCACGAGTGGCAACAGAGTTATTCCTTAAACTACAAAGGCAAGAGGAGTGCGACACTGATCTCGCCACACTTAGTAGATACAACACGAGATTGCTTGTGGCATTCACGAAGGTCTGACCACAGTGGAACGCTGCTTTTGGGTTCAGGAAACAAGCACTGAGTGGTGGGATCACATTGTGATGTATGTCTGGGATGATGAACAGTGGCTGCAGAACTTTTGGATGAGGAAAGCCACATTCATGGGACTGTGTGGTGAGCTCACCCCAGCCTTGCGGTGCAAGGACACAAAATGAGAGCTGCCCTACCGTTGGAGAAGCGTGTGGCGATTGCACTGTGGAAGCTGGTTACCGATTGGTCGCTAACCATTTTGGAGTGGGAAAGTCAACCGTTGGACTCGTGTTGATGGAAGTCTGCAGGGCCATTAATCGCATCCTGCTCCGAAAGACCGTGACTCTGGGCAACACGTGTGACATTGTAGATGGCTTTGCACAAATGGGCTTCCCTAACTGCGGAGGGGCGATAGATGGCATGCATATTTCAGTTCTGGCACCAGACCACTTAGCCATTGAGTCCATTAATTGCAAGGGGTATTTCTCAGTGGTTCTCCACACGCTTGTGGATCACCGTGGGCGTTTCACAGACATTAACGCAGGCTGGTCCGGAAAGGTGCATGACGCACACATCTTTCAGAACACTGGGCTGTTCAGGAAGCTGCAAGCAGGGACTTTCTTCCCGGACCAGAAGATCACCATAGGGGAAGTTGAAATGCCCATTGTGATCCTGGGAGACCCCGCCTACCCCTTAATGCCATTGCTGATGAAGCCATACACGGGGCAAGTTGACAGGGGCAAGGAGCGGTTCAACAACAGGCTGAGCAAGTGCAGAATGACTGTTGAGTGTGCTTTTGGCCATTTAAAAGTGGGCTGGCGCTGCCTCTATGGAAGCTGGACCTGGCCGATGACAATATTCCTATGCTTATAGCCGCGTGCTGTACGCTCCATAATATTTGTGAAGGGAAGGGTGAAAGCTTCACTCAGGGCTGGAGCGCAGAGGCTCAGCACCTGAAGTCTGAGTTTGAACAGCCAGAGATCAGGGCTATTAGAGGGACGCAATGTGGGATCATAAGGATCATGGATGCCTTGAGGCAGCAATTTCAAGCCGAAAGCCACTAATATTTGTTGCTATGCTTGGGAATGCAGTGCTTGTAATGCTAGGAGGTGATTGGTACAAACGATGCAATATGTGGTTTAACATAATTGTATGTTGCTTTGCAGGGCTCTTTTTGCTTTCAATTCATAGAATAAAGATTGCTTTCAAACCAACACAATTCTTTTATTAAAAAACAACCACCAGAGGAGAGAGTCAAACACAAAAAAAACATCAGCAGTGAGGGGAATGGGGTAAGGGAAGGTCCCAGGAGGAGGTGGGGTCCAGGGACGGCTAAAGATTTGTGTATGCCCAGGGATCATATCCAACCTTCTCCTTTGGAGTACAATGCAGCGGGTACTGTACTTCAGCAGGGCCAAACTGCAGAGGGATGGGTGTTGAGTGCAGTGGGAGTCCGCAGTGCTGGACTGTGAGGGGGGAGGAGTGGAATGCCGCGGGTATAGACTGGAGCCATGACATTGATATGAGTGTGTTGGCAGTGTCTGGGGGGAGCATGGGAAAGAGTTTTGTGACAGTGGCTGCAGGGGAAGGCAGGCACGGAGCTGCTCAGTTTGCAGAGCTAGTATTGCCTGGAGCGTGTCTGCTTGACACTCTATAACCTTTAAGAGCCACTCCATGGCTTCATTCTGGTGTGCCGCATTCTCCTTTCCATCCCTCTTCTTGCTGTCCCGCCACTCCTTCAATTCCTGTTTCTCAGCGGCGGAGTGCATCATAACATCACGCAGAAAGTCCTCCTTAGTTCTTCTTGGCCGCTTTCTAATTTTGCGCAGATGTTCAGACGCCAATAACAAAGAGGGAGGCTGGGCTTCCAAGGTCATCTGTGTGAAATTTTAATGCAACATTTTACAGAAGCAGTATTGTTTGCAACACAGAGAACACTGATTCAGTGATTTAAAACACAGCCAGTACTCACACACCTGTCACTAACTGGCTGACCCCAGGAAAGCACACATGAGCCACAAGACCCCCAAAATAGTGAGTAGCCGCAGGGGCAGGGTAAATCAATCTTCCTGGACCCTGCTTTACACTGGGCACGTGGCTTTTGGGGAGAGCCAGCACTGTAGGGGGGGCCTGATTATCATTCCTGTCCCCACACTTTCCACAGGGTGTGATCATTATGGAAGATATCTCGCTGCTGAGGGCGAGCGGGAAATCAAGGGAGGGTCTTCTCCAAGACTGCGGCTTCCACCCTGGCCCCCATCTGGCTCGCCTGTGCAGCAATGGTCCAATCCCCCCCGCCCCCCTCCCCCATGACAGCACAGTGGCGCAGGAAAGTTACTGTTAATGGGGCAAGAAACAAAGCAGCTCTGCTGAAGAAACTGCAGCAGCGGATTGCCCAGTATCTCCACAAGAGTTTCCTGGAGATCTCGGAGAGAGATTCCCGTGAAGTGAGAGAGTCAATCAACAGCCTGTTCCGCCGCTCAGACTAGGCATGCGGTGGGAGACAAGGCTGCTTTCTGCAACTGTCCTGCCCCCAACAACTCGCTTCAGCAATTTCCAAAATCAAATCCACTTACCAGGGGCCTCCTCTCCTGCTTGCGCTTCACCAACATCCGACAGCTATGACTGGCTAGCCTCCTCCGGGATAGAAAAGAGCTCCTGGCTGCATGCATCTCTGACCTCCGAGTCATCCTCTGCCTCTGGGTCCCCCACCCCCTCCACATCCTCATCCAAGATTTCCTCCTCCTGGCTCGGTTCACTCTTGACTGGCATGCGAGCCAACGAAGTATCCACAGTGGTCTTAACAGTGGATGTGGGGTCGCCACCAAGTATTGCATCCAGCTCTTTGTAGAACCAGCAGCTCGTGGGCGCAGCACCGGAGCGGCGGTTTGCCTCCCATGCCTTGTGGTAGGCGTTCCGCAGCTCCTTCACTTTGACTCTGCACTGCAATGTGTCCCAGTCATGGCCCCTTTCTGTCAGGCATTGTGAAATCTGTCCATAGGTATCATAATTCCTATGGCTGGAGCGCAGCTGGGATTGCACAGCCTCGTCTCCCCAAATGCTGATGAGGTCCAGCAGCTCGGCATTGCTCCAAGCAGGGAATCGCCTGGCGCGTGGAGCAGGCAGGGCCATCTGGAAAGATGCTCTGAGACCACTCCACGCATCACCGAGCAAACAGGAAGGGGACTTTCAAAATTCCAAAGGAATTTACAGGGTGGGGATGACCCTTGGTCACCTGAGGACAGGGCAGTAGAGTTCAAACTGATAACCAGAGAGGCGAGAACAGGCATTGTGGGACACCTCCCGGAGGCCAATTGCAGCATTGTAATCGACCAGTGTCTACAGTGGCACCACGGTGCTGTAGCCCCAGCGCAGAAAGCTGTACTCCTCTCATTGGGGTGTTTTTTTTAAAAGCGCTGCAACTGCGCAGTTTCTGAGGACTAAGTGGCTTGGCAGTGTGTACATCTCTGGAGTTACAGTGCAGAAAGTTTCTTTACTGCGCAGAAACTTGCCAGTGTAGACAGGGTCTCGGACACACACCTGAGATACAATTCCTCCCTTGCTTCCTCCTTGCTCCAAGGTGGTGGTAATTTGCTGCTACAACAAATTAGGAGGCCCTCTGCCCTGCCTTAGTTGTGCTCATCAGCAGTGAAGCACCCTCAAGCAAGTGGGAAAGACAGAACTAAAGGTCTGTCCATTCCCTGCTCCCACCTGCTTCAGAGAGTTTACTCTGTCTTACTCCCTTGTAGAGACCACCATCCTGGTAGCTGGCCATATGCAGAGTGGGGAATATGCTGCACCATCTTCAAGGATCATGCAGTGAGCAGGAAAGCCTGCACTGCTCCCAGGAGCAATTCTGGTAGGGTCAGACTCTTGGAGACTCTAGTTGGAGACCTCACAGACTGTGTGGCCTCTCAGAACCCCCTCTGATGCACCTGACGACATAGCAAAATCTACTGATGTGCCAAGTAGGCAGGTATTCCAAGGCACCATCTAGCCTTTTGAGGTGCAGAAAAATTTAACAATAGTTTGCCTACTTGCAATTTGACAATCGTTATTAAACTAAACAAAGGAGTGTATGGTTCACAGAAACCTATAAAAAACATAGGGCCAGATCTCAGGCCTGCCAAATCTCTTTTGTACCACTCTGGCAGCACAAAGGAGAATTAAAGTGCCCCAAGTGGACAGCTGGGAATTTTTCTGGCTTGGGGGAAACCCCAATGTAACATAAGTGCTATGCCAGATATGGGGGAATTTCAGGGGGCATGTTGAGGTCAGAGCAGTTGTGGCTGAACTATTCTGTGCACAAGTGACCTTGCTGATGTATCAGCCTCTAGCCAAAGTCAGTGCAACTTAGAGTGGCCCTGAAACTGCTCCAAGTTGTGCCAGCCTCAAGAATTGAGGGGTGTGGAAAGGTGGCAAAAAGCCACCTTTGTGCTCCCCTTCCTGAAGTTTTAAAACATTTGGGTTTCATTTTTAAAGACTTACTGGAGTATTGTGAAATTTGTAAATGCCTGGATAGCGCTGCATTGGAAAGTGGGAGCAGAGTGTCTGGGCTGTGGAACATATTAATCATGGAACACTCCACATCACAGGATATTCTTAAAAACCTACCGTATAAACTCATTCATAAGCCGAATATTTTTGGTAAAAAAGTGATGCATCAAAGAGCGGGGGTCGGCTTATAAACGGGTCTACACCAAAATTTGATGATTTTAAACTCTAAGGAATCATTGAATTGAATATCTAATACATTGTCGTTTTGTTTACCTGGAGTGTCTGCAGGCATGGCGTGCCACTTCCCGCAACTCCCATTGGCTGGGAACGGTGAACCGCGGCCACAGAGAGCTGAGGGGCTCCATGCCTGCAGACGCTCCAAGTAAACAAAACGTCCCGACCCGCCAGCGGCTTACCCTGACGGGCCGGGAGCCAAAGTTTTCCAACCCCTGAAATATAGGGTCGGCTTATGAAAGGGTCATACAGTTTTTGCTATTTTTACCTAACCATCTTGGGGGGGGGTTGGCTTATAAACGAACGGGCTAATGAACAAGTATATACAGTATACGGTCAGCAAGAATACTAGCCTGTAAACTCTTCAACGCAGGGACTGACTCTTTGGTATATGTTTGTACAGTGCCTAGCCCAATGGGTCCCTGGCCTCTAGCTGCTACTGCAATACAAATAATATCTCAAGGTATGAGCTTGCAAATTATCCTACACAGTTGATCCCTTTCAATTGCTTCTTCCAGTTGCTTCGTAGAGCAAGATGGGGGTAGAAATTAGGAGGACTGGAATTACTATCTCAGATCAGACTAGTGGTCCATCTGGTCCATTATCCTCGCTCTTTTTGTTGTTGCTCTTCATTTCTGGTACTTGGTCACTTGCAGTGTGTACCACAGCAGCATGAATTTGGACTTCATCAACCCAGGACAGTGGTACTAAGCTCACTGCAGAATTTGTGTCCCTGCAGAACAGAGCATTCCGCTATCTACTAATTAAGAGGCTGGTTAATATTTTATGGTGCTCTCCAATGTGTTCACAAGATGCTAGCCATCAAAGAAAAATATTTAATTTTTTTCATCTAAAGGGGTTTGAATAAATACATACTGTTCATCAGGCAATAAAAGCGCTTATTTCTCTTGCCAAATAAAACTATTTGAAGTTAACTTTTCAGTTTCTCTGTAAAGTCTTCTTCATTTCATTTAAATTGTCTACATATTACATCACTCACTGAAAATGCCTGCAAAGTTAGTGACAAGATTTTTATCAGGCTGCAAGAATAGGAAAAACATGCACGATCCGTGTTTCTGTGTCACCACTATGTTGACTTACAGATGTGGGAGAAATAATTCAAATATTTTACATTTTAAGGAGTGTTTTACAACCCAAACCACCCTTTTTTAAAAAGTTGTTTTCTGAGTAAGGCTTTTACTGAATGAATCTGAGGCGTGAAATTTGCAGGATGGACACATCCTTAGAGTGAGATATAGAAAAGAAGAACTCTGACTGAAAGTAGGTCTTAACGAATGAGCCACCGAAAAAACAAAACAAAGGGGGATGGGAGGTTAAAAATCTGACAGACTAAAGGAAGGTAGAATATCTGTCAGTAGGATTAAAAGACTGAAAAGTGAAGAGAAGAGGCAGAGCCCCAAAGAAAGTAGTACAGAGCTAGTCTGTGGCACCCATGTGCTTATAATTTTGAATTTGTTGGCACAAGGCAGATAAGAGGGGTGCAGAGTGGGCGGGGTCTCAAGGAGTCTGACTCAGCCAGGGTTCTTCCTAGAAGCTCCCAGGTAGCACATGCTTGCTACATGACTCTTGAAAAAGGTGCAACATATTCCCCTCTTATGTATGGCCAACTACAGTACTAGCATGCTGGCTTGTGTAGAGGGAGGGTGCACAGCCATCACTTCCCTCTCCCTCTCCCCTTTTCAGGCACCTAGCTAGCAACCATGGGGCAGATCCTTGGCTGGTGTAAATCGTCATAGCGCCACTGACGTCAATGGAGCTATGACAATTCACACCAGCTGAAGAATTGCCCCCATGAGTTTCCTAGTAACAAGCAGGGACTACACTTCCTGCCAGGATTCTGGTCTCACCTTGCCCAGGGTGCAAGAACAGGAGAAAACTCCTTGCACCCTCCCTCAGCTTTCCCACATGCACTGGGGCAGGCCAGAATCTGACCCAGGGTATCGTGTTTCTCTCAATGAGAGTTCCCTGCATGTAGTGAATGTGGAATATTGGAGCAGGGATCTGCCATGTGGATCTGTAACGGGAATTTTATCTTGAAACTCAAAATTAAATCTTTTGTCAATATTGTGTATTCTAAGAGTGATTAAAACATATTCTGTATAATTCCAATTCACTTAATTTATTAAGCTAGTGTGAAAAATGAAAACACTCAAAACTTCATATCTGCAAGAAATAAGGGAGTAAGTTTCATGGTTTGCATGTTTTTATCTACAACATCAATAAGTAACAGCGCAGCTTCCATAAATGAAGTGAAACAAATGGATTCATTTTACAAAACTAGAACCGTATATACTCGTCCATAAGCCAAATTTTTGTAGTGAAAAAGAGAAGCACCAGAGAAGGGGGTCAGCTTATGAATGG
This sequence comes from Emys orbicularis, assembly GCF_028017835.1. Lineage (NCBI taxonomy): Eukaryota > Metazoa > Chordata > Testudines > Emydidae > Emys > Emys orbicularis. The sequence continues at coordinate 265,026,951 of NC_088684.1, read as the reverse complement.
GTATAGAGAGGGAGAGGTGGGACACAGCCCCTCCCCCCAATAGAGGAAGCAAGGAGAGGCAGCACAGCCAGCAGAGCCAGAAAGGAAGAGGCGGGGCCAGAGTCTCTCCGCTTCTGGCCACGCTGCTCTCCCCCCAGCCTCCAAAGCAGCTGCAGCTCCGGGGCTGGCCAGCTGCAGCCGTGCCGCTCGGCCCCGCCCCCCAGAGCAGGCTGTGGCCGCGCCACCCGGCCCACTGGAGCACGCTGCGGCCATGCCACCCGGTCTGGCCCGCCGGAGCAGGCTGCAGCCGTGCTGCCCAGCCTGCCGGAGCAGCTCCAACCAGGCCAGAGACATCCTCCCCTGACCCTCCCCAGATAAGGTGGGAAGGGATGAGGAGAGTGTGGGTGTCCCGGTCTAGGGGTGGGGTCATGTGGGGGGTGGTCACAGGGGTTACTCCCCTGACCCCCAGCGTCTCCCCCCCAAAACATTACCCTACCAGTTGCTGTCCCGGCCCGTCAGGGTAAGCAGCTGGCGCGCCGGGACACTTTGTTTACTTGGGTTTACCTCCATGCCTGCGGACGCTCAAGGTAAACAAACCATCTCGGCCAGCCAGCGGCTTATCCTGATGGCCCGGGAGCCAAAGTTTGCTGACCCCTGAATTATAGGGTCGGCTTATGAACGGGTTATAAAAATTTTCCATTTTTACTTATCCATCTTGGGAGGGCGGGGGGGTCGGCTTACAAATGAACTGGCTTATGATCGAGTATATACGGTAAATGTAGAATGACCAGTAAAATTTTAAACAAAATTCACTCTACTTTTTCAGAAAATGTGATTAAATAACTAATGTGCAATCTAAAATGATTACAGTGCAATGTGCCTTGGAAACACAGGTATGGGTGCCACACTAAACAGCATCGCAGCTGTTCACATACAATACTTTCTCAATGCCACCAGAAGCAAGTCTTTTTTCTTTAAAGTGTTTAACAGGAAGAAGTGGTCTACCAAGCACATCACATGACCTAAACATTCCTGTTTGTAATCAGAAAACATCTAACAGGAAGCACTAACATGTTCTTAAGCAAGATTACCATCTCTGCATCTCCAGTCTGGTCTCAGCTGAGTTGATGGCATTTAAAATGGACTGAAAACTGGATGAAGGACTGTATACAAAGAGGAATGATAAATGGCAAGGTATCATGTTTGGGGAAGATGTCTAGTGGGATGCTGCAGGGATAAGTATTAGGACCAGTTATATTTAAGTTTTCCTAATGATCTGGAAGAAAAGATCCAAAACCAGACCATTAATTAAATGCAAATTATTATTATTACTAAGCTGCAAAGTGTGCAGATCATGAGGATAATGAAAAGTTATAGACTGGCCAGAATAATAACAATGTAAATTTAAGCCTAAAAAATACAAACTGATATATCTTGGGATAAATCATCTGGAACAGATTGAGTGGAAGGATATACTGTATTTGGAGAACATTAATGCCAAAAAATACCTAGGAGCAACAGGAGTGAACTGAATACATGATGTAGTTGCAAAATGCCAATGCAGATTTCAACTGTGGAGAGTGAGTGTCTCAGTGCTGCGAGTGGGGAGTCTCTCTGTAGATGACACTGGGAATATTGGGCAGATCATTACAAAATAAAACTCTAAAAATAAGGAATAATTTATTTAAAAAAAAACCCAAAATAATATACCATATCCTCCAGTCATCGTGCACACACAGCTCCTTCTTTGTGTGTGGGGGTGTGAGAGAGAGGCTACAGGAATGGATCCATGAAAAGTACACATAGACAATCCAGATGACAACTAATGGGATTATAATTGTCTGCAAGTATTCAAAGGGCATAAAAAGGAAAGAGAGATTGTGTGAGTAACCCAAGGGTGCATAATGATGACAGGAGTAATGGGATGACACTGCACAATGGAAAGTTTAGATGATCATCAGAATATTTTCCAAACATAGGGCTAGCTCATGCCACCAAGTTCCCTGTGTGGAGGGGACCCTTTGGGCACAGATTTCACCCCTCCCATGGCGGAATCAGCCAACCCTATGCAGTTTTCTCCCCATTCCTAGGACATCATGGAGGGCCTTTTGTGCAGGTGGGATCCATGGGCAGAGAGGCACTGGGTGGGCTAGAAATAGAGGCAGAGTGGCTCCATGTTGGGCAGCAGTGGTGTTAGGGGGGATGGATGTTGTCCCACCTCTAGCTTCATGGAGCTTACCTGGAATAGATTCAACATTATCTGTATTATGCAGAGCCCAATCTGTGGCAAAAACCAGCCCTCAAGGAGACTTCCTTAGGCAAGCTATAGCCTGGAGGAGGGGAAAGGGGAAGTGCTTCTCAACTGTGTTGTGATGGGGGAAGGGACTCACTTTGAATTTGTGTTTGATAGTCCATTCACGTGTCTTGCTAGACAGTACACAGCCCTTGAGAAGACTATGCATTGGAATGGGGATGGACAAAATGACCTATCAAGTCTTTTCCATATCTAATATCTGGGATTCTCTTACTAAGTGACAAATAAATAAAATACTGTTTAGTCAAGGGAGTTGGAAGAAAACATAGCAGAAGCAAACAGGCAACACAGGAACATGTGGGTGGGTTGGGGGGTGGGGAGGGGCATCGGCCGCTCAAACATCTCTAGCCATATATGAGATGGGTGCCATAGAAAAATAAACTCTGGCAAATAAAGCAAAACAAGCGAGGAAAGAAAATGCATGGGTTAACAATTACAATCCTATTACAGAAATCAATGGTTCACCCTCATCTAGGATACTGTGCACTGTACTGTTCACCCCACCTCAAAGAGCACATTGCAGAACTAGAGGTGATTCAGAGAAGGGTGACAAGAATGATTAGGGACGTGGAAACACATTCATGTGAAGTCAGCTTGAAAAGATTGGGACTGTTTTCCATAGACAGGAGATAAATGAGGGTATGTCGACATTGCAATCACAGAGTGTGACTGCAGTTTGTGTAGCTATCCCCAAGCTAGCTTTCATCTAGCTAGCTCGGTTACCAGTAGTCATGAAGCCGCAGCAGCATGGGCGTCAGTGTGGGCTAGCCACATGAGTGATTACTCAGAGTTCTGGGTGGGTTCATACAGCCCATGCTGAAGTGTGCACCACCCCAGTTTCACTGCCGTGGTGCTCAAGGTAGCTAGACTAAAGCTAGTTTGGGTATGTCTACATGAGCTGCAACCACACCCCATGACTGCAGTACAGAGATAGCCTAAGAAAGAACATGATAAAAATGCATCAAATTATGAATGGGCTAGAGAAGGTAGATTGGGGTTATCTATGTCATAACTAGGACCCTACCAAATTCACGGCCATGAAAAATGAATCACGGACCTTGAAATCTGATCTCCCCCGTGAAATCTGGTGTTTTGTGTGCTTTTACCCTATACTATCAAGATTTCAGAGGGGAGACCAGCATTTCTCAAATTGGGGGTCTTCACCCAAAAGGGAGTTGCAGGGGGGGTCACAAGGTTATTTGGGGGGGGGGGGCGGTCGTAGTATTGCCACCCTTACTTCTGTGCTGCCTTCAGAGCTGAGCTCCCAGCCAGCAGCCGTTGCTCTCCAGCTGCCCAGCTCCGAAGGCAGCACCGCCGCTAGCAGTAGCGCAGAAGTAAGAGCAGCAGTACTGCAACCCCCCTACAATAACCTTGAGACTCCCCTGCAACTCCCTTTTGGGTCAGGATCCCTACAACTACAACACCATGAAATTTCAGATTTAAATAGCTGAAATCATGAAATTTATGATTTCTAAAACCCTACCACCATGAAATTGACCAAAATGGACTGTGAATTTGGTAGGGCCCTAGTCATAAGACAAAAGCAAGGGAACAGCCAATACAACTTAAAAGGTGAAAAATTCAAAACTGATCAAAGGAAATACATTTTCACACAACACCTAATTACACTGTGGATCTCATGGCCACAGAAGGCCATTCACTCCAAGAACTTAGCCAGATTCAAAGAGGGGTTGGACATTTATATGGACAGCAAGAGTTAACATTGAAACAGATATGAAACTGCATGGTTCAGGTGTTGATCCAAACTAACTATTAGAAATTAATGTGAGATCTTCATAGGGGGCAGATTATCTCGAACAGTGGCCCTAACCAGATGATTCAGAGACAGGATACTGGTCTAGTTAGACAACAGGTCCGTTCCATTGTGGCCATGCCTACGTTCCTAACAGTGATACAATAGATGAGAAGCGTTTAGGAAAGTTCTGTGGGTAAAACTCTGATTTCACCTACAGGTCTATGTGCACCAAGTTTGAAGATCCTAGCCAACTGTCTTTTGAACCATGATCTCTCGACTGCACAGAGCTTTAGTCCTAGAATGTCATTCTCTATGGAGGGGAGCATTCAGAAGGACTGTAGTTTTGCAGAATTCACCACAGAAGAGGATGGTAACAGCTCAGTTAGATCCCAGCTAAAGAGGCTAAAGTTTTAGAGTGATAGTGTTGATGGCAGCTGCCTCCACTGTACCAGTCTTTCAAGATCATGAGTTCTCAACCAGAGGGTCACAACCAGGTCTGAGGATTGGGTGTCATAATCCCCCGTCTCTTTCTTTATGTCTAACAGGATGGGGGATCCTGGAACTCTTTTCTCTTGTAACATGGGGTCATGGTATGGAAAAGATTGAAAACCATAGTTGTAGATTGCCAAGATGACTAGCTTCCAGCATTGCTATTTCCTTAACATTCATAGCACAGCATTCTCCAAGAAAATGGCTGCACACACAATTAATGCTGAAAACAGTCACCTAGCCTATTCTTCTAGGAAGTATGGAGTACCAGTGAGACTTGCATTAGCCACAGCTAGAAAAAAAAAATCCACAGAACTGCATATTTTTCCTGGGGAGGTGGGGGACATTTCATAACACTGTTCATGACAGATGGGAAGCCAACATATTAGAGCAGTTGCATTAAGTTTGTGGTACAAGTGGCAAAGTAGACTCTAGCTAGGGTAGTTTAAGAGCAAGTTTAAAAATGCTTCCCGTTACTGGCCTTAAAAAAATCAAAATGACATATCAAAACAGTGATGTGGAAGAGTCCTTTTCTTAAGCAGATTTGTGGCACTACAGCTTCCTCAACTGACTATCTCTGAGTAGAAAATTTGACAATGTTTCCAATTACCATTGTTTAGGTCAGTGATACTCAGACTGAGTGGCTCTTCAGTGTCTCTACTGTGGCTCTTTGCAGCACAGGATATTAAAACACTGTGTGATTTAAGTATTAACCAGTCTAAGTTATTAACCAATCAGGATGCTTTTATTAGGTTATTAACCAATTGTAGCTGATAAAATAATACTTGGTCAGTGTGACGGAATCCCCAGGGTGCAACCTGGAACTGGGGTACTGCTGGGCCCCCTTAGCTCTCCAGCCGTTTTGTCTCTCACAATGCTTTGCTAGTGACATGCAGCAAATCCCTCCAGGGGCTGTCATCATTCAGCACAACAGCATATGCAACCCCACACCCAGCTAGATTGCATGAATGCTCCCAGAGCCACTCACGAATCACATGGAGAAAGGCACCAGCCAATTCCCCACAGCTCCCCAGCCTTACACAACAGAGCAGTATCATCTTGCCCTGGTGGGAAGCCTGACCAGTGTAAGTTTATTACCCACTATGCCCCTCCCTCAACGTGGAGAGGACATGCACTAGCCTTTGTAACTGAGCTGAGATTTCTCAAGCACTTCAAGCAGAACACACTGTTTTAGGTAAAATATAAAACAGGTTTATTAACTACAAAAAGATGGATTTTAAGTGATTATAGGAGATAGGCATAAAAGGTCAGAGATAGTTACCAAATAAAAGATAAGTGCACAATATAAATCTTAAACCTTATTACACTAGGCAGTATTTAGATCAAGCAATTTTCTCACCCCACTGGATGTTACAGTTTGTAATACACAGGTTTCTCTCTTAAACCTGGGACCAGTCTCCTCAGTTGAAGTTCTTTGTCTTCTCAGCATCCTTGGTGCTTCCCGCATAGGTGGGGGAGGAGAAAGGCCAAAGCATGATGCCACTATCCCCTATTTTATATCCTTAGTCCATGTGCCTAGAAGACACTTGCCCAGACATTCCTGGTGGGCTTTGGTGAGTCACAGGGTTGAGAAATCCTCCTGGTGGTCTTGTGCAACTGAGTCATAGAGCTGAGCAGTTCCCATTGTGTGGTGCTTGCACAACTCTCATTGAATTGTAAATTCCTTGATTACAATTCCCCTGCGGATTAATGGTCGATTAACACCCTCCTGGGAACGGTTAGCAGTAGAGACTCTCAAACATACAACATATTTCAGTAGCAACCATACAGCAAAGTCTCATAATTTCATACACACTAATGATAGACATATTTGGACAGAACAACAGGTTTCAGCAGATCATGACCTTTCATATATCTTATATGGCGTGCTTTGTATGAAATATCACAACCATATATGAATGACGAATATGGGGTTTGCAGGGTGCTATTTTGAGCTACATTCTGTCACAGCCATTTTGCTCTGAGAAAAAAAAATTTAAACATTTCCCGTCATACTGTTCAAATATAAATACATAGTATTATAATAAATAAAACAAATTCACTCTACTGTGACTTTTTTGGGTAATGTTGATCACTAATTTGGCTCCTGAACCACTGAGGTCTGAAGATCACTAGTTTAGGTCAACATGTGCTATGAATAAGGCTAAGATTTAGTCATGGGTATTCAAGAATTCATGGCCTGTGACCTGTCCATGACTTTTGCTATATAAATACCCCTGACTAAAACTTAGCAGCTCCTGGGGCCCCAGGCACTGCTGCTCTGGGGGGCCCCAGGACAACGCTGCTGTGGGGACGTGCAGGCCGACAGCTAGCCCCTGCACTGGCCACGGGGGCTGAGTGCCCCCAGCCATCCCTGCTCTGAGGCACCAGGGACTGCTGCTTAGGTGCTCCCCAGGGCCAGCCACCCCAGGACTGCTGCTTGGGCGCTTCCCGGGGCCAGCCACCCTGGGACTGCTGCTTGGGCGCTTCCCGGGGCCAGCTGTCCAAGCAGCGGCCAGTGTAGCTGGCCCTGGGACAGTCCCCGGGACCACTGCTCGGGCGCTCCTCAGTGCTGTCCCCGGGACTGCTGCTCAGGCACTCCCCAGGGCCAGCTGCCCCGGGCCACCCAAGCAGCAGTCGGCACCTGGCCTCGGAGCAGCCCCCTGGACCGCTACTCAGGCACACCACAGGGCCAGCCACCCTGGCGCCACATGAGCTGCAGCCGGTGCGGCTGGCCCTGGGGCTGCTCCAGCAACATTTGCTCCTCCATTGGAGCTCCAGCAACAATGCTCCTCCATTGCAGCTGTGAAAGTCACAGAGGTCGCGGAAAGTCACGGATTCCGTGACTTTCCGTGACCTCCATGACAGAATCGCAGCCTTAGCTATGAATAAGCTTGCTGTATATTGCTTCAGAGACCAGTTGGATCACAATTCTTCATGAACATTGCAGGGAAGTTTTTGACTAACGTCCTGTAGGCCTGTGTCATCCCAATTCTCAGGGGGTGATCCCAGCATGGGGGAATGCTTGACAATTAAGTCCACAACTTGTACCCTGCTGTCTACTCCACAATTACACACCCAGAAACAAACATAGAACATCAAGAGAAGAGCATCAGAAATGCCCATGGATGCTACCCCTATAGCACAGAAACTGGGTATGCAATTTTGCTTCTGTATTTGAAGGCCCAGAGAGACGGAGGAGGACAAAGGACTATTTAAATGGTTTCCCACAGAAGCTGGAGCCAGCAAAGTGGCTATAGCCAGAAGATGGGAAAGGTTGGAAGAAATCCCAACCACTGCCAGGCAGCATAGGGAGTAGGTCTGGGTGGTGAATAGAGTGGAATATTTCAGCTGCAGTGGATGGCCACTCCTTGGTGTAATCTGGAGCCCAGGGGTCAGAGAGTGACCAGGGTCTGCTGTACTACCTGGAGCTGGCGAGCAGAAAGCCCCTGAGACAAGGGGAGATCACAAAGCTGGGGCACTGTCTGAACCTGGTGAAGGCTAAGGGACTAATTTGTGTTGTTTAAAACTTTGCTTTGGATTCTCTTGCTGATGTTCAGAAGGGGAGAATTTCTGAAGTGTTATGCCACATCAAAAAACAACATCACTCAGTGAAAGAGGGGAAAGTAAGGTACAGGGCACCTGAGGAGTGTCTGTGGAAGAAGACTTGTTTACAGAACCCCTTTTACACAGTAATATCTCTACCTAGGATCAATTTTAGTGTGGATTTCAGTCTCAGAAAAGCACAGAATTTTTCTTGTGTGTCGCTAACAGCCTAGATCATCTTATTTCTACCTTGTAATTGAATTCTCTCTCTTAAACTGATTATATGCCCACAAGCATAGGGTGTGAATGAGTGGAGAATTGTGTTTTGGTATTATTTTACACCAAGTGGAAATGACTACAGAAGGTGCAAGACAGTGTGGAATTAAACTCAAAATTATTAGGGTCCTCCCCCCCACCCCAAAACTCAAAATAGTGAAGGTTTGATAGCAGTCAGTAAATAACCTGGAGTCTGGTTGCATCTTAAAGACTAACAGATTTATTTGGGCATAAGCTTTCGTGGGTAAAAACCTCACTTCTTCAGTTGCACCCACGAAAGCTTATGCCCAAATAAATCTGTTAGTCTTTAAGGTGCCACCAGACTCCTTGTTGTTTTTGTAGATACAGACTAACACGGCTACCCTCTGATAGTAAATAACCTGTGATTCTGAATTTCTTCACACATTTTTCCTCAATGTTTTTAGGTACTTCACAGTTTAGTGTTGACTAAAACTTGTTGTGTTACTTGTTTTCCCTCTAAGTTCCCATCTCTTACTGAGCACCCTCAGTATCTTCTGGTGTAGAGACCATGTTATATGCCTGCCACAAAGATCTGAAGAGTTATCACAGTTCTGATTTGACGACAAATATTAGTGGATTACCCGAATAGTAGGGAAAGAGAGGAGAGGGATTGGGGAGGGAGGGAGAGAGAGAGAGAAAATGAGGGGAGGAATCTGGGGACCAGCAAGAGATAAAGAGGATGGTGAAAAACTAAAAAGAGAACAGAGGGACACAGATTGTAAACAAAATACTGAGGGTGGTGGCAAGGATATATAAAGTAAAGACGAGAGAAGGGAGGAAAAAAGTTACTGTACAAAAGAATTATATATAGGAATTCCCATGCTGGATCTGACCAATGGTTGATCTAATCTGGTGTCTTGTCTCCAATCATGACTGGTACCAGATGCTATTAGAGGTAAGCACAAGAAACCCTATAATGGACAATTATGGAACAATCTGCCTATAAAAAAATATCTTCCTAATCCCAGACTGTTAGTAACTGGTTTATGCCACAAAGCACTAATTTATCTTATGTAACTGGATGTTCTCTAACAAGGGAGACAAACTCAGGAAAGATGGAGGAAAAGACCCAAGATATAATGCAGAAAGTATTAAAATAGGAGTGTGGGGAAAAGGGAGAAACCAAATCCAAAGAAAATGTAATAAGTGTGTGTTTTTAAGTGTATACAGAATCCAATGCCAATGTTAATGGAGCATTATTTGTTTCAGTTTCGTTTATGTGCACCAAATACTGTGCAGACACTTTCACTAGCAAAGTGCATAGGTTCACAGTGAGCAGGGGGCATTAGTGGGGCAAGTATTCTGAACCCTCACTAGCAGGCTTAGTAGTTCTGGCTAGCAGGGACTGGGTAAATGTTCATGTCTTGTATTATATCAGCTTGGATAGGCTATCCCCACCATCAGGAAAATGAGGTACTGAACGGCTCTGGGGGGGACTCAGGCAATGGCTACTAAGGGAGCTGTGCTGCTATGGGGAAACATGGAGTCATTACAAAGGGACATCCCATCTGAAGGAATATCTGCATAGTTGTGCTTGGGTTGCAGGCTATGCACCCTCTGCAGAGCTGCAAACTGCTCTGGGGAGTATGTAGAGGAAATTTTGAGGAGGACCACATGGCTTTTCCGACAGAATTTTCCCCTTCATACCTCCCCCGCCCTCCTTCTAGATAGAGGGGAATGGAATGATTGTTCTGGAAAGAGCCAATGATTATGTGGTGGTGGAAGGGAGGCTATTAGAGACACACCAGAAGGGCTCTGCCCAAGCTTATATAAAGACACGATCCACACCACTGAAAGTGGGATTAAAAATGCCTTAGCTTTGGTGCTGAGTCCATTCTTACAACTGACCTATCCTAAACCCACTGACTCTTCTGCCCGTGCTGTACTAGTGCTATGTTATCAGGATTACTGGCTTCCCTTCTGGCAGCAAACTACAAAACCAAACTGCAGCTGCTGCAGTTATGGGTGTGTTCTACTTCCATGCCCATTTGTAGTGCACACCCTTACTTGTTTACAATGATGGCTTATCTCCACAAGCATTTTCCCCCCTGAGCCCTGGCCTCCCAGATACCAAACTTGGTCAAAAAAACACAGCTGAAGGGGAGAAAAACCCTCTGTTCTGATAGACTACATAGCTTTCAGAAATGGACCTAACTCTTACCTCAAGAGAAAAAGCTGTTTGTTTGTTTGTTTGACCTTACAGTCAAACTGACAGTAACTACATCAGCATTCAGAAAGAGTCTTCTGGCCAATGCTGCTGATGCATCCTTATTGTTTCTGTGTTGTGATAGAATCCTAACAACAGTGAAGGGGGGAAAGGGGGGAGAAGCTAATAATTTAAAAAACATCTATTCTGCTTTCCAGGCACACAGAAGCACAGTGGGGAAAGTAACAAATACTTTCCTCATGGATTGTATTTTCCAAATGGACAATCTACCCTAAATTCTCAATTACTGAGAGACAATCTTCACTCACTGATATATTTGCTTTCCACAACCAACTCTCTGTGTAACTCTTCATGCATGATGTACCCAAATACTTGGATGCTAATATCTAAACTGTATTCTTAAATTTATTTACCTAAATTGGGGTTATTGCTGATTTTGTTTTTAAAGTAATAAGATACATATAGTGCTTACTTTGTATTTTTGGATAATCCAAGCACTATACCCAGATATACAGACACTCTTTTCTCAACCTATGTATTATATAATTTTTTAACATTCGCTTAAATAAAATTTTTAAATCTGCTCTGGCACTGCCTAGCTGCTAAGGAAACAACACTCTCATACTTCTGTAATTAGAAGATTTTATGAACACTGTTCTAATGCTCACCACTCTTGTTCGTATCCTGACCCCCAGCAAGTCTACATCACTCCATACCCACTTTATTCCAAACAGCATCTCTCAGGCTTCTATATGCCACATGCCCTGCTTCTTTTCCTTGAAATCTCTCCTCCTTACCCACCCTTTTCCATAGTCCTTCACACTATGATCCTCCAGTTAATTCTAAGTATTAACGTTTTTTACAGGAAAAATAGGTGCTAATATGATCTGTACCGCCCAAGAAAGTGCACAAGCTTCTTATGTTTGCCCTCCCTCCATCCCACTTGTCTTTTTATCTTGCCCAGAGTCCTCTCGTCATGATCTGGAAGCTGTTAATCATGATCTGTTTCTACTGGAAGCTATGCAAGGGAGAAGTTGTATTTTTACTCACCGTGAGAAGCAGCCTGCAAACCCATGTGCTATATTCAGCTGTTAAATAATAATCACTTTGAGTCAGAAAGTACTAGAGGTCAAAAACACTACTTTAAATAGATGGGGTTGCATTCAACCCTGCTCTGTGTACAGCATAAAACAGGTGCAGGGTAACAGCAGAAAGTCTGCTCACACCAGAACCCTGCAGTGTCTGCAACCTCTTCTCCATCAGAGGGACTTATAGGGGCTGTGCTGGCTGGGGATGGCCAGGAAAATCAGATACGGTACGTGAACCTCTGGCGATATGATAAGCCTCTGGGTACTGGCAATGCATCTGACTGAAGCATGAGAATCTCCCAGGTTCAAAAATAACTTTGTATCTTTGTCTCCTCTAACATAACTGTAAAAAAAAATTATTTAAAAAAGTTGCATAAGAATTTTGTATTTGTGATAGCTGCTTGCTTGTCAGTGCTGGAGGCCATTATTCGCAGGTCAGATACAGGACAAGCACCCAGAGGAGCTTCATGCTGGTCTGCTAATGTTCCCTCCAGGGCCTAGTGGGTGCACAACTCTAAGGGCGGAGAGTAGCTCAGTCCATATGTAGTCAGCCATCAACCTTGTTTTTGAGGGTGGCAAAAAGGGTACTAATTTTGATGAAGGCTTTTTGCAATGGGGGGCCCTGGGAACTGAACTGAGTCCACCAAAATAACTTCACTTCTCTGCCATGAGGTTGGTAAACTTTCAGTTGCTACTAATGTGCGCTGGGCTCTTACAAGCAATCCAGAGGTGGAAGGCTCGGTGCCCCATTACCAGTCTTCTGTCCCCTTCCATCAGATGGATTCACTAGTTATCTAATTTTAAAATTCTGGACTGAGGAGACTGCTTGTTTCCTGGAGTCTATGAATAAAGGTACCTGTTGGGGGATGGGGCAGAGTGCTAGAAGTCACATCTTTCATTCCCTAAATTACCTTGATAATGCTCCTGAGTGGAAGTCAGGCAAAGCCTGCACCAGACCTTCTGCTCTAGCTGCTCTCTCACCACCATGGACTAGCAATGCAGCTAAAGTCAGATTTACCCCGCCTTCTGTAGCCTCTCCCTGACAGGCACAGGATGATAAAGTGTCCACTGAAGTGCTAGTTTATCACTGGGATCATCTGAGGACAACGGGAAACTTTCTGTTGTCAGGGACATGAGGGACAGTGGCAACAGATGCATGGCATGTATTAATACTTATTCATATTTTCCATGCAGCGTCCATCATTTTAATAGTAACAGTCATGAGAATGTAACCACATTCATAGTGTGAGTGAAAAAGCACTTCAGAGAAGAAGCCCCCGTAAGAAGTGTCCCTGCCTGTTGAGGGGTGGGGACTCTAAAATTTCTGAACAGTAACTGGGAAAACATTTTAGCTGCAAATATTTTGACTGCCCTCTCCCTTCCCAGGGCCATCACTCCTCTGTCTATAAGTCCCTTCCCCCCCACTACTTTTGATGTGCTCTGAAAAGTTTGCCCAGTGGCCTTCAAATCCCTTTCCTGTCTCTCCTCCATACCAAATGGCTGTTCCTTCAACCTTGCTCTTCAATGGCTACTGAGTGCTCACTCCCCTGAAGCAGCCAACTCTGGGGGACTTCCAGGTGTGCCCATGGTCTCCCTTGATCAATAACAGTTATCCTTTGAGGACCTACACATCAGATCCCATTGCCCTGCACCCGGTGCAGTCATTTACACCAGCGCAAAGTGAGTTGGAATCATTACCATTCTGATTTCGTAGAGCTTTAGAGTCCATTTTACCAGAGTGCAAATGACCACACAAGTTGGTAAAACTAAAGCAACTAAATCCCAGAGAGATGTTCTGGCTAAATCACATTCTTAGAGCAGAATTTAGCCCTTTCCTGTTTTTCATGTTCCATCAGGACACAGAAGAAAGCACATAGCGGACACATCATGGAGACAGTTTGTAGAGGCTGCTCAAGGCCCGACACATGGTTAAGTTACAGGTAGTGCAGTAAAGTGTTAAAAATGAAATGCAAACAAAACTTTTTTTACATAGTGAACAGAGGTAGCCTTGGCTTCAAAAGGCATCAGCACTTGCTTGAGGATGTTGTGCACTAAGCGATCAGGATTCCCATCAACAATTTGCAGCAAGAGTTAAAATACAAATTACTCAATTCAAATCTTTAAGGTTCCTGTCAGTTGTTTGATTCCAGCCACCAGAACAGCTTGTTACTATTGTAGCATTCACAGGGAGTGTTTAAAGAAAAGAACAAACAATACCCCCACTACACATTTTCCAGCCATACATACTTAGTCTAGATAGAAATCTTCTCAAAATCTAAAACAGGGTTGTTCAACTATGCATCTTACTTTGTTGATTGCCTGAAACCTCCCCCAGACAGTCACAGCCCATACTGCAGAGTTAATTATCTCCATTTGACGTATCTAGATATTGCAGATGAAAAATACATCTTGAAGGGACACTTGCACAAAATGTGTGTTCTAACGTACTGAACGCCCATTGGAGGAAATGGTGTTTTTAATTAAAAAATGTGCAGGGGAAAAAGAGTGAATGTTCCTGGAAAAATCTGAGAATTTTTAAAGAGCAATGTTTCTACTGGGTTTCAGATTATAACTATTTCTACATGCTGAGGGTTATATTTTATCCTTTATCTTTGTGCAGATCTCTCAGTGTGGAGTCTCATATTACCAAGCTTTCACTACACTAAAAACAAACATCTGTGCCTAAATGGCATGAACCGGGAGTATCTTCCCTGAATTCAGTGGAATTGAACCTGCACAAAACTGATGTGAGGGTGGACTAATCCTTGGTTACATTGACCAGTATATGGTGTAGTAATATTTTACAAGAATACCATGTAGCATTATCACTAATTTAAATACTAAACAACAATTGACAAATCACTTTAAAAGTATATGTTGTGATGTGGTGGTGTTAGTTTTTCTTCTCAGCTAACAAAATTCAGTCCTTCACACCAGGTCTTCCAGCCATTGGTGTGAATTTAAGGGAGTTCTACTAAATTCTAATTAAATTCTTACAGGATACTAAGAGCCATTTCAATTAAAAGAAATGAAACAAAAAGCAGAAATGTGAAGTCATGAGCTTGCTGATGAAAACAAAGGAAGTACCTTTTCTTCAAAACAGAAAGGTATTGTTAATCAGGGTACATGACAATTACAGTGGCTTAATGGAAAGTGCTGCCTTACATTTTACATAACTGTAATGCAATGATATTCATATATAAAATTCTACAGAGCACGTTCAGCCCTGGGATAACAGGGTTCAATTCCCATTGACTTCAATTAATTGTGCCCACTTATGCCAGGGTCCAATCCGATCCCCACAGTAAACAAAGTAGCACTTGCACCTATTTAGGCCATGCCAGGTTTGGCTTATTATTATTTGTGTCTAGAAGCCCTATTCACGGATCAGGACCCCATTGTGCTAGGTGCTGTACAAACCAGAACAAAAATATGGTTCCTGCCCCAAAGATCTAACTTAGAGAATTTTTTCACTTCAAGGTCCCAGAAACAAAGGCAAGGTTTTCATCTCAAGGCCAAAAGACCAAAACATCAAGACACTTGATCACGGCCTTGGACAGACCAAGAGACTACCTACACATGACCAGTACTGTACAATTTTTTCTGTAACAGGACACAACTTTGCATAGCCAATAAATAAGAAATGTAAAATACTTAAACAAAAAAGACATTCCTAATTTAGCACTTCATTAAGATGATGGCATATATTTTACAGCTATGACACTGGGGACAAAAATTAGATTGAAACAAATAGTGAGTGACTGTAAGCATCAATATCATTCTACTAAAACAGAACATTATTGTAAAGATGCTATAATACTGAAACAATATGAGGTGTGAAACGTCATTAACTCTGACATTAATGGATTTATACATGAAACTGGTATTTGTTAAAAGCAGGGCTTTGGAGCGGAGCCCAGAGCTGAAGGGCAGAGCAGCTCCAGAGCAGTGGAGCTGCAGGTTTTTGCCTGGAGCTTGCTCCGGAGCTGGAGCCCTGGTTAAAAGTGAACATCTTAACCAAAACCAAGGATTTTGGGGAATTGCAGAAGGAACCAAAAACCAAGAGATAAATACCTGATCTAAAAATACTAAAAATGAAGTAGTTTGGGATTACACATCCAAGTTCGTATTTGGGTTCAGAATTAAACGAACCATGAAAATGAGCTTTCGTGGTTCAGCCTTCTTTCTAAAAGTGGTGTCCAGAGTTAAATGCCCGACTACATTTAATGTTAGTATTTCCTCAATAGGAACTGCAGAATCTAGCCCACAGAGAGAGAACTCTCCTTGAAGCATGCGTAATAAACATTAATGGAAATTAACTTGCAGAGAAGAACAGCACCTTTAACTACAAAAACAGAGTTCCTATAATACCAAATATTGTAAATCAAATGAAAACTGATATTACTATTACGCTAATAGATTTGACCTGGACACAAATAATTTGCTTGCCTTGCTCCATTATATGGTCTTAAATATAACTACTTTGCATGAGTAAGGTGAGGAGAACTTGCCCCTAAATGTTTTTCCAGAGAAGTAAAAGAGGAATCATTATTGTAGTTCTGTGAATTCTCTTAACCCATATTCATTACCATTTACTTAGATTGCCTCATGTTTTGCAAGCACAGATAAAGATGTACTCCCTGCCCTGAAGGATAGAGATACTAAACTTTTTAGATATCCTAAGCAGAATACAATCTTGAATTAATAAAGGCCTGTACTGGGTACTGAATGCCACAAGTAATTAACTCAGTCTAGAAAAAAGGGCAGTTTATTATTAAATCCAGCTAATAGTAACAATGATTTTTAAATGGGTCTTTTCCTCAGCTTGTATTTAAAAGAAGATTGTTTTTCTTCTTTGGTGCACTATACTCAGTTCTGTCCAGTTGATGTGTTCAGTGCAAAGTGTTCATCCTAACCACTGTGCATTTCTTTTATAACCCCAGGTATAGCATATTATGTATCTCTGAGTTTTAATCACCTAATATGCAATTTTAGGATCAGAGTCATCTGTCTGATTTCCATTTATAACAGGAGGAAAATTTAAAATAAGTTCCCCATAACGAGGAATTTCCACAGGAAACCACAGAACCATTTGCAGTAATGATCCCACCCCAACCCTTATTCACCAGAGAAGCCTTTATTCACACAGTAGCCCCCTTGACTTTATTGAGATCACTTGTCCTAGTAAGGCCTACATTGGTAGGTAACGGGTACAGGGTTAGGCCCTCTTGTTATTTAACGTTTATATTGCAACAATGCCCGGAAGCCACAATGGGGCCAGGGCCTCACTGTGCTGGGGCCATACGTGATGCCTTATGCTTATAGCACCTTTTGATCAGGGGATCTCAAAAGCTCTTTATAAAAGGGGAGGGGGAGTAAGCAGCATTATTCTCCCCCATCCCACAGGGGTCATTCCCACCATGGCAGAGAATGATCGCAGGGACATGGGGCTCTCTCTCATCGTTCCTCCCTGGCTAAATACTTGGCCAGCTAGTGCCACGTCTTGGTTTGTTTCTCCCCGGGCATGACTCTCCTGCGCTCTGCCCGGCAGGCGCCCGCCTGTCGAAACAGAGCTGCTGGAACCGATGCGCTTGCTGCAACTTCCGCGGCAGGAAGCTTGGCAGAGATGGCGAAACAGCCCGCGGAGAGGAGCGCGCACTCCCCCCGAGCGGCGGACAGGTGGCTGGGCGCGGGCTGTCCCTGGGTGCCCGCTCCCTCCCCAGCCGCTGGGCTACCTACAGGGGGCAGAGCCCAGACCCCTTCTCCTGCGCCGGGTGGCTCTGCGCCCCTCTCCCCAGGGAGCCTCAGGACAAAGTCACCCTTCCCCGCCAGCAAGGGGGGTGGGGGCCGGTGACAGCCGCTGACTCTGGCAGCGGCCAGCTCCGCTCCTACCTTGCTGGAGTTTCCCCGGCTGGCCGGTCCGCCCGGGCTGGAGAAGGCGCGTCTGGCAGCGGGTGCGAGGAGCAGCGAGCGGCCTCGGATCACACAGCCCAGAGCCGGGGCTGTGCGTGCAACAGGCCCCCAGCTGCGTTCATTCACCTCTCGCCGGCCCCCACCCCAGGCACGCTGCTTTCCTCTCTGTGAGGAAGTGCTGTTGGCCTATCAGCTGCGCTCAGTGGGTGAATCGTGTCACGTTCAGCACCCCCACACCCAGGTACCCTGGAGAGAGGGACCCACCCCAGGCACAGCCAGGCCCCACACCCTGGGGCACGGACCCCTTCCCAGACATTTCGCACAAGCCCCCCAGATGCTGGGAGAAAAGGTTCCTGCCACTGCCCTGCACCCTCCTTTTGAGGAAAGCCAGACTCCCCCATTCCCAGGCTCCCTGCAAAGATTTCCCCCAAATCTGCTCTACCCATTCCTGGCCTCCCCAAATCCTGTGGAGGGGAAATACCTAGGCACTGCAAGGAACTCCCAGGTCCTGGGTGAAGGGGACTGCCAGTGATTAATTTGTAATGAAAGAGGTGCTAGGGCGCAAGCAATTTTTTTACTTTCATAACTGATGTGGCAAGCCAGAGGAGCAGGGGCTATGAATTGCCAAGCCTAGAGGTGCCGGGGCTCACCCCTGGCAAGCCCTGGCACAAATTAAGCCCTGGGGACTGCCCTACTCACTGCCCCAGATCCTCCTTCCGCTCCTTACCAAGCCACCCCACCCAGTTCTGGGTGAAGAGAGGCCCCCTACCTCACACCCCAAATACTGGAAACAGGGACCTTTCAGGAGCCTCTCTGCAAGCAATGTAGATCCTGGGGGAGAGGGACTCCCTACACAGCCTGCAATCTGCACCTACGCCCCCCAGAGAGAGGCCGCTCCCTCCTCACCCTCCCACAGCCCCAGTGGCAGGGGCCTGTCTGCTGCCTGTGCCCCTTGGGGTGGGAGGTAGGGGCACTTTCATTCTTGCAGGGGCTTGTTTCACCCTTGCTGCCCCATCTCTGCTTGCTGTGTGTGAGGCACCCATGCAGAGATGTTCCCCTTGGCTCTTTGCTTACTGAGATTTCCTGCTGGTCACACACATCTGCCACTGACCGCAAGAGAGCGAGAGCTCGAGAGCCTCCCGCTCCGGCATGCTGGGGCTGGGCATCCTCGCTCTCTGAAGTGAACGTGCACAGGACGGAAATGCCAGCAAACAAAGCATCAGCTGCAAGCTTTGCCTAGGCTGGGGGTGGATAGGGATCAAGCCAGGAGGGGAGTTGCACTCCCATACACAACACTGCCACACTAACCACCACGTGCGGGAAAGCCTTCACTGTTCCTACAGGGCACTGCACTGGTCCCTTCCCCATTCTCTCTCCCCTAAGCTGATTACTTCACCCTGTGACCCATCTTCCTTCCCCTCCTTTGCCTCTCTTGTTTGATCCTCTACTGTTTGATTCTCTCTGGTTTCACATGTAGCCCCTTAGAATGCCCCCTCCCTTGTATTGTAGCTTTTTCTGTTTCACTTCCTCAATCCTGCAAACATTTATACCTAATTTTAATAAAAAAAACAAGTCCCCATTGAAGTCAATGGGCCCGGTTACATGAGTCAAATTACTCACACACCTAAGCGTTTGCAGGATCGGGGCCTAAAACCATAAACTGAGGGTACAAAGTGCTGTCAAATGCACATAATAAACTGGGGGAATAGAGAAAATTGTCTTTCTTTCTTTTCTTTTTGTTACAATAATCCAAAGTGTTGCATGTAACTATAGTAGATCTACAATTTTCAGAGAGAAATGTGATTTTTTCCCCCCCAAGTTGGAGGTGCCCCTTTAAAAAGCATCTTCTTTGGAAAGAAACATCTAGTTACAGCTATGTCAATCATTGTTGGTGGATTTGGTGCATTGCAAATTGCTATCCTAAAAAGTACCTTAACTTGTTCACTGAATGGAAACAATTTTGCAGTGTGTTTAAACTTCATAAAAAGAAGTGTTTTAGAAAACAAAATGCCAACCCATCTTTAGGGTTGTTTATCATCTGTCAGAAAAGGGAATATAAATTAGAAAATTCAGCATGGCTGTTTCTGACTTGATGTTTTGACCTTTTTAGTTTGAATAGACCATAAGTGTTGAAAGAGAGTACCTGTTGCATTGACAGGATATTATAACTATTAGACTGAAAGCTAGCTAGAGTCCCAAAGTGCTTGTGGTTTACAGTTTTATTGTAATTTCAATAATAGCTGTAGTACTAAAACATTTAATTATAATGAATGTGATGGGGTGTCCACCCCACACATGCCCTGGAGGGGTTAAAGTGCTAGTTGGGTCAATTAACTCCCCAGGCTGCATCTGGAAGAGAAGAAAGGGAGCAGGGATTAATTAGATGAGGCTCAACTGGATGGGAACAGGTGGGGCCTCTATAAAGTCCAGAAGCTGAGAGAGAGGGAGTGTAGTGAAGTGGCCTGGCTCCCGACGGCCCCAGAGAGAGAGGAGCCAGAACAGCCACCCCCGTGGGCGGAGCCAAACCCAGAGAGGGAGGAACTAGAACTGCCACTCAAGTGGGCGGAGCCACCACCACCTGTTCCCGCCCCTTGACTTCCGGGGGGCGGGAACAGGTGGTGGTGGCTCCGCCCACTTGAGTGGCAGTTCTAGTTCCTCCCTCTCTGGGTTTGGCTCCGCCCACGGGGGTGGCTGTTCTGGCTCCTCTCTCTCTGGGGCCGTCGGGAGCCAGGCCACTTCACTACACGGCCCCCCCCTCAAGGCTGGTTCCCGTGCAGCGGGGCCAGCCCATTCCTCACCCCCCAGCCGAGAGAGGAAATCCGTGTTCGCGTGATCCTTAGCAGCTCGATGGCGGACCGTGAAGGCGAACGGCTGGAGGGCCAGGTACCACCGTTGCACCCGCATGTTGTGGTCCTTCATGCGGGCCAACCATTGAAGGGCGGAATGGTCGGTGACCAAGATGAAGGGAACTCCCAGGATGTAATACCGGAGCGCTTCACAAGCCCACTTCACGGCTAGGGCTTCCTTCTCGACCACCGCATAGTTCTTTTCTCGTGGGAACAGTTTCCGGCTAATATAAAGGACCGGATGTTCCTCACCCCCTACGTCCTGGGACAAGACAGCCCCGAGTCCCACTTCCGAGGCGTCGGTCTGCAAGACAAACGGCAGGTTAAAGTCGGGGCTATACAAGACCGGCTCGTTGCAGAGGCACCTCTTAAGAGTCCGAAAGGCCTCGTCGCACTCGGTAGTCCAGTTTACTTGTCGTGGGCGGTCCTTTGTTAGGAGCCCTGTTAAGGGGGCTGCAATCGCAGCGAACTGGGGGATGAACCGCCGATAATATCCGGCCAAGCCTAGGAACTGCCGCACCTGGCGCTTTGTGGTCGGCGGGGGGCAGTTAGCGATGGCCTGGACCTTCCCGATCAGGGGTTTTACCTGCCCATGCCCGATAGCGTATCCCAGGTACTTAGTCTCTTGCCAGCCGATGCGACATTTTTTTGGGTTGGCCGTCAACCCGGCCTCCCTCAGGGACCTCAGGACGGCTGCGACTCTCTCCAGGTGGTTCTCCCATCGCGGACTGTAGATCACAACGTCGTCTAGATAGGCGGCCGCGTAGTCCTGATGGGACTGGAGGAGGCGGTCCATTAGGCGCTGAAAGGTGGCCGGGGCCCCGTGGAGGCCGAAGGGCATCCTCGTGAACTGATAGAGACCTGTGGGGGTGGCAAAGGCAGTTTTCTCACGGGAGGCGGGATCCAAGGGGATTTGCCAGTACCCCTTACTCCGGTCCAGGGTGGTGATATATTGGGCCTCCCCCAGGCGGGCCAACAGCTCATCTATCCGAGGCATGGGATAGGCGTCGAACTTGGAGATGGCATTGACGCGTCGGAAGTCAATGCAGAACCGCTGGGATCCGTCGGGTTTTGGCACCAACACCACCGGGCTGCGCCACTCACTTTGGGACGGCTCCACCACGCCCAGATCCAACATCGCCCGTACCTCCTTTTCCACGATTTGTCTTCTATGATAGGGCAGGGGCCGGGTCGTCCCCCGGATCACTACCCCAGGTTCGGTTTGTATCCGGTGGTATACCAGGGAGGTGTATCCCGGCTGGTCCGTAAACGTGCGGGAGAAAGCTCGGAGGAGGCATCGAGTCTGTCGGAGCTGGTCCTCAGTTAAGGTCTCCCCGAGCTGGGGTTCCTTGGGGTCTCCGGTATGGGGAACCTGGGGTCCCAGTTCTGGTTCTGGCGGGCAGGGGTTGATCAACAGCCCTTCTCGCTCCCTCCAAGGTTTAAGGAGGTTGACGTGATAGCGCTGGATCCTCTTCCTCCGGTCCGGCTGATTAATTTCATACGTGACCGGGCCCACTTTCCTGACCACCTCATAGGGTCCTTGCCATCGGGCCAGGATTTTCGATTCATTCGATGGGAGAAGGAGTAATACCCGGTCCCCGGGTTGGAAATCCCGAGTCTGTGCTCCCCAGTTATACGTCTCCGCCTGCGTCTCTTGGGCGGCTTTTAAGTTCTCCCGTGCCAGGTCCCCCGCCTGCCTTAAGCGTTCCTGCAGTTGGAGCACATACTGTAGGAGACCCCGGGCCGGGGAGGGAGCCTGTTCCCAGGTCTCTCTCATAAGGTCCAGCAGGCCCCGGGGTCGCCGCCCATACAGCAATTCGAAGGGGGAGAACTTAGTCGATGCCTGGGGAACTTCTCGTATGGCCAACAGCAGAGGTGGAAGGAGCTGGTCCCACCAGCGAAGGTCCTCCGGGGAAAACCGACGCAACATCCCTTTCAGTGTCCGGTTGAATCTCTCCACTAACCCATCGGTCTGGGGATGATAGACGGAGGTGCGGAGTTGCTTGACCCCTAGGGTTTCACAGACTTGCTTGAGCAACCGGGATGTAAAATTGGTCCCTTGATCCGTGAGGAGCTCCCGGGGCAGGCCTACACGGGCAAAGACCTTTACCAGCTCCATGGCGATGGTGCGGGCCGAGATGTTCCGAAGAGGAATGGCCTCAGGGAACCTGGTGGCATAGTCCATCATGACTAGGATGTACTGGAAGCCTGCGCTGCTCTTCGGGAGGGGCCCCACCAGATCCACGGCCACACGCTCAAAGGGGGTTTCTATTAGAGGCATCGGTACTAGGGGTGCCTTAGGGTTCCCGGCGGGGGCGGCCAACTGGCATTCGGGACACGAGTTGCAATAGTCCTTCACCTCTTGATAGACCCCGGGCCAAAAGAAACGCCCCAGGATCCGGGCCAGCGTTTTGTCGTGCCCGAGGTGCCCAGCCGCCGGGACGTCGTGAGCCAGTTTCATGACCGCCCGGCGGTGACACCGCGGCACAAGAAGCTGGGTCCGGATGTCCCCGGTACGGGAGTCCTTCTCTATGCGATACAGGCGTTCTCGTCGTAACTCGAAATGGGGCCATTGCGCCGCTCGCCGGGAGTCGAGAATAGTCCCGTCCACGGAGGCTAGCTGTTCATAGATCCGGCTGAGCGTGGGGTCGGCCCGTTGGTCCCGGCAGAAATCGGTGGGCGTCGGGGAATCCTCTCCCCCCCCCCGGGGCGGGTCTTCTCGCCCTTCCGGGGAACTGGTGGGGACGGGGGTTTCCATCTCGTCCTCCTCGGTCTCCGGGGACTCCCCTCCCAAGGCCGGTGTGGCCTGCGGGCTACTCCCGAGATGGTGACGTAAGACGGTCGTAAAGTCGGGCCAGTCCCGCCCCAGGATCACTGGGTACGCCAGCCGGGGCGCCAGCCCCACCGTCATCTGCCGGGTGACCCCGTCAATGGTCAGTTGGGTCCGGGCACTGGGGTAGAGTCGTACATCTCCGTGGATGCACTGCAGGGGAATCTTCTCCAGGTGGCCGTCGGCCGGCGGACCTAAGGCCTGGCAGACCAGCGTTTGGCCGCAGCCTGAGTCGAGGAGGGCTACCGCTTGGCGTCCCTCAATGGCCACGGGCACGGTGATCTTGGCCCCTTGCGGACGTCGAGCACGGCCTTCCCCCGAATATACTTGGCCAAATGCACACCCCCGTTCAGGGCAATCCCGCCGCAAATGGCCATACTTTCCGCAGGAGTAGCAGGGTCCCAGGGTGGCTTGCTCCGGCCGTGGCCGGGCCCCGGGGTCACCCCCGGGGGAGGTCCGGCTATATCCCCCGGCGGTGGCTACCGGGTTCCGGGGGAGCCTTCCGGAGGGCACAGTCACCCAGGCCCGGCCTCCCATGCTGCGGGAGGGAACACTCGTGGCTGTCAGGGAGGGCGGCCCCTTCTTTTCAGGGTTGGGGCGCTCCGTCCGGGCTGGGGCCGCCCGGCCAGCGGATCCCGACGGGACCTCAGCCGCGAGAAAGTCCTCCATTAAGGTGACGGCGGCAGACACCGTCGTTGGCCGGTGGCGGAGGACCCAGGATCTTCCCCTCGTCGGGAGGACCTGGGTAAATTGTTCCAAGATCACCTGTTCCATTAGCTCTTCTGCTGTCCGGCGTTCGGGTTGCAGCCACTTTCTGCAAGTCTCCCGCAGCTCCTGCGCCACCATCCGCGGTCGGGCCCCTGGGGGATAGACCAGGTCCCTGAAGCGTTGGCGGAAGGTCTCTGGACTCACGTCCAGTGCGTCCAGAATAGCGGCCTTCACTAGATTGTAGTCCTGGGCTGCTTCCGCCGACAGGCCCTGGTAGACCGTCTGGGCAGTCCCTGTTAAGTATGGGGCCAGGATGGTGGCCCACTGTTCCGGGACCCACCCGGCGACAACAGCCACCCTCTCAAAAGTGACAAGGAAAGCCTCGGGGTCATCCTCGGGTCCCATCTTCGTCAACCGAATTGGGGGGCTGGGCCGCGGGGTCCCCGGGACGACCCCGGGTAGGGGTTCCCCCGGTCGGGCTAGGGCCGCTGCAAGCTGCTGGAGGCATTTCTGCTGGAAGTCCTGCTGTTGGGCGACCAGGTCGACGATCAGTTGCCGTTGTTGGACCCCCAGCTGCTCTACGAGCTGCTGCTGCTGCTGCTGGGCGGCCTGGTGCTCCTGTTGGTACCGCACCAGGGCCGCCTGTTGTTGCTCCTGACTCTCGGTCATGCGGGTCAGGAGCTGGGATAGGTCTCCCTCTCTGGCGGGAGGCCTCTCTCCCATCGCCCCCTTCTCACCGGCGTCTAGGGTTCGTGCCCACATGCTAGGCAACTAGCCCCACGTTGGGCGCCACGTGTAATAGTCCGGTGCGGGGGTTTACGCCCTCTTAAGGGCCGTCGGGCGCCAGGCCACCTCACCACACGGCCGAATCAGACCTCGGTGCGGGAGGTCTCGGGGTTCCTCCCCTTAGGCGGGGGCTAAACAAAAGGCTCCCTGTCGCTGCAAGGAGCTCCAGCCCTCAGTCGGGGCTGGGCAGTATATCAGTCCCAAGCTCCGGTTCAGGTAGCCGGAGCTGAGCACTTGCCCAAGTCAAATAAGCCCGTATGCTAGCCCAGGGCGGGGTAATAACCCCGGGTTCAAGGGGCTCCGGTCCTGGTAGCGGGAGCGGAGCACTCACAAAGTCAGGAAGCCCCAGGCCCTTAGTCGGGGCGGGGCAACGCACAATAGTCCAGGGGGCTCAGGTCCTTACAGCAGGAGCTGAGCACCCCAAAGTCAGTAAGCTCAGTCCCTTAGCCAGGGAGTGAGCAGACAAATAACGGCAGCCCCAGCCCTGGGTCAGGGCGGGCGGCAAACAATCCGTCTCTCTGGGGCCCAGGCCCTTAACCAGGGACTGGGTCAATTTGTGGCAGCCCAGGCCCTAGGTCAGGGCGGGGCAGTAAGCAGCAGTTCTAGGCTCAGGCCCTCGGATGGGGGCTGAGCAAGCACACAGTAACAAAGTCAGTGGTTTAAGCCCAGGCCCTCAATCAGGGCGGGGCGGCAAACAGCAGTTCTAGGCTCAGGCCCTCGGATGGGGGCTGAGCAAGCACACAGTAACAAAGTCAGTGGTTTAAGCCCAGGCCCTCAATCAGGGCGGGGCGGCAAACAGCAGTTTTTCAGGGCTCACGCCCTCAGGTAGGGAGGAGGAGAGACTGCCACCCGGCGTGGAGGGTAGCAGGGGGGAACACAGGCCCACCCACTCCACTGTGTTCCAGCCCGGGGCCCTATCCGCAGCAGTCCGTCTGCCGCGGGGTCAGTGGGGATCCTGCCCGCAACACACTGACATAGGCTCGGGGTCTGCTATCCCCGGGCTACTTCCCATCTCCTCCTCCATGGGTACCTGCTCCTCGCTGGGCTCGGCAGCGGGGTCCCACACCATGGGCTCCTCGGGTTGCTGGGGGCTGTCTAGGTCGGGCCGCTCCTCCGGTCTCGGGTCCGGCTCAGGTTCGGGTGGCCCCTCGGGGTACCGTGCTCGGGGCAGGCTCGGCCAGTCCACGTCGGGGTACCTTCCTCGGGGCAATCTCGGCCAGTCCACCTCGGGGTACCGCGTTCGGGGCAGGCTGGGCCAGTCCACCTCGGGGTACCTTCCTCGGGGCAATCTCGGCCGGTCCACCTCGGGGTACCGCGCTCGGGGCAGGCTGGGCCAGTCCACCTCGGGGTACCTGCCGAGCGGGAGGTTTGGGCGGCGCTGGGTGTTCGGGTGCCTGGTTCGGGGGAGGCTCGGTCCGTCGGCGTCCAAGTACCGGGCTCGGGGTAGGCTCCGTCTCTCGGGAGCCCGAGCAGGAGCGTCTGTCCTCTCCAGCCGCTCGGCTCCAACTGAGTGTTGGGGCCTGGCTTTTATACTTCCTGTCCCGCCCCTTGACTTCCGGGGGGCGGGAACAGGTGGTGGTGGCTCCGCCCACTTGAGTGGCAGTTCTAGTTCCTCCCTCTCTGGGTTTGGCTCCGCCCACGGGGGTGGCTGTTCTGGCTCCTCTCTCTCTGGGGCCGTCGGGAGCCAGGCCACTTCACTACAGGGAGAAAGGGAAGTAGTTTAGTCATGCCCTTCCTATGAAATGGGAGATGTATTTGGGGCTACAAAAGCAAGTATAGTTCCTTCCTGGGAGTTTGAGCTGGCAAACTCCAGGAGAGCCAGAAAGGCTCAGGGGAAAAGTAGCAAAGTATGAGATAGGGCAGACTTTGGCTGCTTATGAGAGGGCTCCTGAGCTGGAATCTGGAGCAGAGTGGGTCTAGGTTCACCTATCAGCCTCCCAGGGGGAGGAGTGGTATAGATCAGTCAGTGGAGAGTGGACTTTCAGGGACAGTTTGTGCTTGATTACTTTGACACCCCCAGAAGGGGGAAACATGCATAGTGACCTGGTTGGAAGCCCAAGTTGTGAAGAAAGCTCCCCTAGAGGTGTAGAGGCAGGTGGAGAGATTGCCAGAAGAGGGTGCATCCCCTGAAGGGAGCCAATCCCCTGAGTAGCCAGGAGGAGGTGCCCTTAGTAGTGAGTGGACCGTGTGCCAATGAATGATGTTGCAGGTAGCAATGCTGAAAATTAAGACTGCTTGACACACTTCCTTAGAGAACCAAGTTTTCAGTTGCTTATAACTTTGACAAACTCACAAATTTTCCATGCTAGGTACTGCCTAAGATTTATTTGTGCATGTATGCATGTGTGCGTGCACACACACACACACACAAACTTACGCTTAAAAAAATTCAGCCATTTCTGAGAATAATATTATTCCTTCATGTTAAAAAAAAAAATTCTTACAACTGCTTAACTGAAACTCTAGCACCTTCACGCTTTAGAACAAAGGCTTAAAATTTGGTAGGGGTTGCCCTAGTGTCAGAAATGTGTCTTTTGCCATCTCTCTGAAAATGCATCCAAATTTGGCCAATTTATAATATTTTGAAAAATCTGTTTGCACATGCTTAGTACGAATTTGAGTTTAGCTGCTTAAGTCACCAAAGATTCCATCTGTACTGAGCATGCTCCATCCCATGGCTACAGAGGCTGAGCAAGACTTTTTCTGCAATTGTTCCTCCCAGAGCTGGAATGATTATGGTGCAGGGACAGAAAGCATTTCCAAATATTGATTCAAAATTAACCATTTTATTTCAAAATTTTCCATTGAAAATTTGGAAAACTTCATCGAAATCAACAATTACTTCTGAAACACTTCAATTTTTTGGAAAACCCATATTTAATCAGGAAGGGGTTTTTTGTTGGTAGTGGTGGTGGTGTTTTTTTTGTTTTTGTTTTTGTTTTAAATGAAAAACGTATCTGTTTATATGGGACTATGGTTAAAACACCTGCTGTATTCATGCTAATGGCTTATCACTTTGGGCATCTACACTGCTGCTGGCAGTTGCTGAAATAAAAATACTAATTTTGTTAGGATAGAGAACCTTTTTTGCTAGTGTAGATGCCTCTCTAGTGTTCTTAAGTATGTACTGCGTGTCTATTCCTGCTCTATTCAGTTAGCATAAAACAGAACCAAGGAAACAGCAGATCACATTAATGGGAACCTTTTCCTACCCCTGTGCATTGTAACCTGAGGGTGGAAGAGTAGGCATCACTCTTTGCGGGCATGTGAAAATAAATTAGTGGGGCTCATCCTCAGAAGAAAACTTGATTTCTTAGAAATTGCAAATGATCTTGAGTTAGATGGGTCTTTTTTGGTCACATGTGGTGCAAGTGTTATATTCTAGTGGGATTGGTGGGGCTAAGGAAAGAAGAAATGGAATTAGGGAAGTGGCACCTTAAAAAGCCCACTTCTTCAGAAAGCTTATGCCCAAATAAATCTGTTAGTCTTTAAGGTGCCACTAGACTCCTCGTTGTTTTTGTGGATACAGACTAACACGGCTACCCCTCTGATAATTAGGGAAGTGAGAAGGAAGATATGTAAATGATGGATGATGTGTGTCCTAATGAATGCAAGAGGAGAAGTTACTGACAAGAGCAGGTGGAGATGTATAACATTCCTTAATTGGTTTTCTCCTTTCTCCTCTAAAATGAACGGTCAGAGGATCCATCTTGCTCCTGAACCCCCTGCCTCCATGTATCTGCTATTCTCTGAAAGCTATTCATTTTGTAAGGGAAAAAAATACAAATTGTCTGGCATTTGTGTGACTCAAGATTTTTATTTATGCAGTTACAAATTGTTCTTTTCCTTTTCTTCTCATTGGAGAGTGGATCAATGGATAGCTATTCACTGCTCTAATGCTGTCATTACACATATTCAGCTCTGGTAGCCTTATCAAAACTCTACAGTCTCTACTGGCTGCATTTCTTTGTAACGCATATTTCACTAAAACAGAATATTTTGATTTAAACAATAACATTTGCTGCTGAGAAGAAACCCTTTTATCAGCAAAACATGCGGGGGGAGATTTAATATAAACATAACTTTCCTATTGATATATAATGAATTTTACTATCTGTGTGCTCCATCATTCTGCATTTCCATCTCTTGATCCCTTAATGAGGTGACACTGAGACCAATCCTTAGTCTGGTCATATGCTAAACTCTGACACAGGTAGAACTCCCATTACACTGAGTGGGAATTTAGCTTCCCCCAGGAAGGATCAGTTTGTAGGACCTGATCCAAAGCCCACAGAAGTCAATGGAACTCAATGGAAAGGCTGAGTGTGTGAACCGACAGCATTCACTGTTTTAATATTACCTAAACATAAATTAAATCTTTAGTCACACAAATGCTATAGAACACACAATTGTTCTTTTAATTTTTCACTTGGCAAAATAAAAGGCTTTGTAAGAGTGTAGAGGTGTGGAGTCAGAAGGTGTATGAAAAGGCACATTGCCTTATCATAGTGATACATTCTATCTACTGATAGCAACAATTCCTGGTCCCCCACTAAATCTGACTTAATTTCTCATGGCTTTTCTTGAAAGGTGTGGTAGGGCTTGTCTACACTTGAATTGTTACAGTGGCACAGCTGCACAGTATAGAATTCTTCCATCCGCCTAGCACTGTCTACGCTGGGATTAGGTTGGTTTACCTATGCTGGTCAGGGGTATGGATTTTTCCTCAACTGTAACATAGCATTTCACTTTCACTGATATTTTTATCAGGACAGCCTGAAATGGATGTTGTTCTGTTGCTGATGAAGACCTTGAAAGTGTGTTTATAGCATTCATAGTACCAAAGTGACTGACACTGCACTTTGACACTGTGCTTTTAATTAATCAAATACTCTAGAAGACTTTGTATCACTGTTGGCATCATGCTAGGTGACAGGGCTGAAAAGAGTGTAGAGATTGCCGGGTGACAATTTGCAGGCAATCTGATATCTGCAAAAAAGGAATTACTTCAGCAAAACTCTTTAGTTTCTTTGTAATCTTACTGTGCCATGGAAAAAAATATAAAACTATTTAAGATAATGATAAATTCATTTGGCAATTTTGCTCAGGCCCAGCATTTATTTGAGACTTTTAGAAAGTGACAGCAGAGATAGGGATAAATTCTCCTTCTCTTGGTTTGCTATAGATTTTTATCTCTTCTAAGACAAGATATCAATACAAAATAAAACATGCATGCAGTTCAGAGGCTAATAACAAATGCATCAAAGATCTTCATATGTCAAAAGTACGAAGAGGCTGAAAACCAAGGGTACCGAAAAACACAATGTAGGGCTCTTAAAAGTGCAAACCCTGTTTTTGGAGATCAAAGTTTGATCCACTGGATAACTCTGGCTTCTGAGGTTTTCTTGTCTTAAAGTAGAACAATCAAATCCTTGCCTTATTGTAGGACATGATCCTGTGCAAAAGAAGCACAGAAGAATGAGGCACTGCATTGAGGAGGAAGTATTTTCTATCAGTACGCTTTCTTGAAAGGTCTAAAAAGAAGTCTTGTGGTAGCTAATGTTGACAGATTTTGGAACTTAATTCTTTCTGTACAGGTAATAACAAATAATTAGCTCTTTATAAGACAGCCCATATGCAGAGGCCTCTGGGTCCCTAACATTATATTCAAAATATAAATCTCTTAAAATTTTTTCTAAAAAAAGAACTAGAGCATAGAAGAGCAGGTTCTAAACCTATCTGAGAGTCAACCCAAGGCCCATACACCATTTAATTTCCACCTAAATCCTAATTTGAGGTTCAAATAGTATTTAGGCCTTGCCTTTGCCCTCTCCATGGGGTGAATTTAACCGTCAGGGCAGAGCTGGTGCACAATTTTGATAAATTTTGCTAAAAATTTGCAGAAAAACTTCCTTTTTTTGGGTGTAATTTTGTCAATGGTTTTTCACTTTTAAAAAGGCCATTTTACTGCTCCCTCCCCCTCTCTTTTAACCAGCTCTAGTGCAGGGCAAATAGGGAAGAATAGAACATAGACAGTTCTGCAGAAACCCTACAAACTCCTCAGTCTTGGTTCTGCGGTTTACATTGTGGGAGGGAAGTTTATCACAGCACTAGGTACCAAACATCTCAAAACATTTGAATTTATCTTTAAGCTCCTTTCCATGTCTGAGTACAGCCTGAGAATTAGCTCATAGAATAAAAGAAATTAAAGATGGAGAAGACCAGCCAGGTCATTTAGCATGTGACTGTTCCCTGCAGTATAGTCTCTATCTGCCTTCTTCTAGTGATCATGCCTTTCACTAGTGACCATCTCCCATAGGATACCTCTTTTTCTTCAGTGTTCAGTGGGAATTACCATGAAATTAATTGAACATGTGGACCAAATATGCCCAGCCCCCCCAGATATATTTAGTGTAGGTACCACAGGCAAATGCATACTTCCCCATGCTACCACAGGGTATATTTGGCAATGAAGTTAGTGACACAAATGAAATCCATAGCAATATGTTAGTCTACAAGGGCTCAGTTTGGTGGCTAATGTGTCCCCTCATTTAGGATGCAAAACCCACCAATGGGAGCTGGATTGGTGTCTTGTCTCCTCTTCATACAACTGCGATTTTCTTTTTCGGACTTAGCTGTTTTTGTAATGCTCACTCTTTTTTTTTTTTTAATCAGATTGTACTTACAGAGGTATTAAAGTGATATCCTATTTGTTTCACTTGCATGCAGCATACATTTAACTATCTTCTTCCATGTGTGTATTAGTCCATTGACCCAGATTCTCAGCTGCAGCCAAGGATCATTTTAATGCAGCTGAGACCAGGATCTGCAAAGCGGTCATAAGCCACCTTTATGCTTCTCTGAGCCTGGGTCATCTGGGCTCCATTGCAGGCATAAACCAAAACAGCCCAAAGGCTGCTTTAAAGAGCATTAGTTGCAAATGGCCCCAAGGGACCAATATGGCAGTCAAAGATCACCATGGTGCACTGGTCATGTCCCCTTTTCCCTGGATATAGCTATTCCTCTTATGCCAGCAACTGAGAGTGTTGGGTGGCTACACAGTGGAGAGCCACCCTACCCAAGGGGAATCCTCCAGTGGCTGGAGAATCTGGCCCATGATGTTAGGGTCCAAATACTATATATTTGTGTACTATAATGTACTGGCTAAAACTGCAGCATGCTAATACAGTCTAAATATAGTATGATGTGGCAGGTATCTTAGCTGCATACCACTGAGTAGGAATCAGTTTGTTTATATTCACATCTTTGCTAAATATTGCACAATGCACTCCTGCCTTGTGTTAGAAGGAAGTGAGGGTATGAGCTTTTTTTTGGGGTGGGGGGTGGGGTGTCCAACCTGAGGAAGTGAGAAATGGAGATATTGCCTAATCACTTATTTCTCCAAAGCTCAAGCAGTAGATACTAGGGCAGGTGGACAGCTGCAAAAATAGTCTTTACAAATATGTTTCCACCCAGAAAACCTCTTATATTGGCAATATTCCCCAATGGCTCATTTTAGCTAAGTGGTCCCTTTATGCTGCCAAAAGATTCCACAATGGAACATAGACCCTGCCCCAAGCACTTGAAACAAATTTGGAAGCAGACAGGAAAAGCATGTAGTATAACTGTGACATGCTCTTGTTTATCTGTTCCACCTAGAAGATATGTTGAACTAGGAGAAGATTCCATTTGGTCCTCACAATTTGCTCTATGTAGAATGTGTTGTCATAGTCCGGTTTATATGTCACTTTGATCACTCTATATGTGACCTATTAGTCCTCATCCTCAAAGGAAACTTGCACAACACTTTGAAAAATGAGCCTGCTAGACACTAAAAATCATAGTCTTGGTAAAGACTGGATTTATGGATTATTACAAAATCTGTAAACCACTAACCCCTCTTTTGTCCTATGACTACAGAGGTGTTAATGGGCCACTTCACCTTGAATGGTCCCTTAGAATATGTGTTAATTACTTATATTAAACTATGTTTAATCTTGTGTTTAGGTGACTCTTAATTCTCTAATGTAGACATAGCCTAAGTCAACTTTAGTTACACTGATCATAAGCCGTTTTAATTACATCCGTTGTGCATGGTCACACAACACTCCTTGTATTGGCGGAGTGCGGCCACAGTCGTTGTTCTTGCATCGACAGAGCACTGCATTGTGGGTAGCTATCTGACTGGGTGCAACTCATTACCTTCTGCCACTGGGACCTCTGGGAACAGATCGCAGTGCATCATGGAGGCATGCTCACTGTCAAATGATGCAGTTTTCTGTCCCATCATTCCATGGGCTTCCGACTTCATTTCGTGCTGTTTTTTAGCAGCCCTTGTAAACTGTGCACCCACCATCACTGCCTGACTGCATGGATCCGGACCTGATGACCTGTCTGGTGAGGAGCATTATGAACACAACGTGGCTGGTCCTGCAGTATTCCATGAGCTGCAAAACAGAGAGAATCGGTGGTGCCTGCCCTTCTGTCTTCCATGGAAACAAATAATTCAAGATTGCTGTTGGCATTCACAGAACAACTGCACACAGTGGACTGCACTGTACCATCTTTGATAATCTTTATTTGGTCAGGACCTCCTCCAGCTCGGGTGTAGGGATGGTCTGTCATTCGGCTTCCTGTCCATAGACCAGGCAAAAGTGTTTGCAAGATGGACCATGGGTATCTCCTGGGCACTCTGCAGGCATTTGGCTTTGGACCCTGGTTTGTGGGCTTTCTCCAGGTGCTGTACGCTTTCATGGAGTGTTTGGTCAAGCTCAACTAGACCCTGACCAAACCTGTCATCTTCAGTTGAGGAGTGCGCTAAGGCTGCCCACTGTCAAGCCAACTGTACACTCTGGCCACCATGCCCTTCCTCTTTCCTCCACAGGAGATTGACAGGTTTGATGTTCTGCAATCCAGAGTTACAGGTGGTCCTGTCAGCATATGCTGCTGATGTACTCCTTGTGGTGCAGGACTCAGGCCGACCTGGTGTAGCTGTCTACGTGGTGGCCTCCTCCATCCAGGTCAACTGGGTCAAGAACTTTGGCCTGATGGTCGGGGGAAGGTGGTGGGCAGGCTCCTTACCACCTGTGCTCCAGGCCATCCCATGGAATGCAGGTCTGCTGCTACCTATCCGCCACCCATCTCTTCCTGTCAAAAAACTGGCACAACTTGGACAGGGTGGCTGAGCAGCTCCAGAGGTGAACAGGACTGCTCTGGTGCCTTTCCCTGCAGGAGCTGACACTAGTGCTTAACCAGCTGGTCCTGTCCTTGCTCTGGCAGTGGCCCAATGCCCTAAGTCCAGCCCCAGGTACCCTGGCTCTCCTCCAGAGGCTAAGTGGAGTTCTTTTGGGCAGGGCTGTACTGGGTTTCTGCGGGAGTTCTCAGTCTCCCCCTGGAGGAGCGGGGGACAGGGCGCGCTCCGCCTCTGCAATCAGGTCCACGTCTTCCGCCTCCAGGCCCTGCAGAGACTCCTTTATGGTGCAGTTAGTTCGGTGTGGAACACTGGCACACATTCCTCTGAGGGCTCCAGCAACTCTTATCTCCATCTGAGGGGCCTTCTGTGAGATCTCTCCGAGCTGCTGGTCTTCTACCAGAGCCTCCCCCAGACCTGGGAGCTGGTTTCATTTTCAAAGACCAAGTCTGTGGTGGCTCCACTGCCTCGTGGAGCCCCTGCTACACAACCCCCAGCTCTGTGCATATGGCAGAGTACCCCTCTGATGCACTGGAGGTTGGTCCTGGCATGTACCACCATGATCCACAGACCTCCTGGACTACAACCGGGGGGACAGGTTAGGTCCTGGTGCATACTCCAGGAGGTGAGGGAAGCCTTACCACCCACCTCTCAGGCTTTCCTTGAGCAGGTCCTGCAGGAGGGTGCTCACTGGCTGCCCCCTCCATACAACCCAAGCTGGCTGCATGACCTGCAGCCAGTTCATTTCTGAGCCGTACCTAGGAAATAGCTGTACACGCTTGTGCTCCATACCTTTCACTTCTTCACCCTTGTGTCCCACCCTGACACCAAGTGGCAGAACCTTCTACTACCTATGGAGGGTGAGCGGCCCTGGGGGGCCAGTTTGTATTTCACCCTGGTTCCACGGCCCGCCAGGGATATTAGTTGGCAGATGCTTCATGGAGCTGTGAGGACAGGCGCATACGTGGGATGGTTCACCCCCCCTCCCTGACACATCTCCCTTTTGTGGTGTGACGGAGACCCTGGCACATATTTACATCGAGTGCGCTAGGTTGCAGCCCATTTTCTGGCTCCTCCAGAACCTTCTCCTTAGGTTCTGGCTGCACTTCTTCCTGCACCTACTGATATTTGCACGCCCTATCTGTCGTTCCATGAAATCGTGAGACCTCCTTATCAACCCCCTCCTGGCCCTGGCCAAGGTGGCCAGGCAACGTACCAGGAGGAGGATACTGGATGGGGAGATAAGCCCCACAGTCGCAGAGCATTTCCCCTCCTCTCTCAGATCATGTGTCTAGGCAGAGTTCCTCTAGGGCGCATCCACTGGCTCCCACGATACCTTTTGAGGAGCGGTGGGTGCTGTCTGGGGTTCTCTGCTCAGTGTCCCCCTCTGCCTCCCTGCTTTTGACCCTATGACCCTCACATTTTTCATTAGTTGTCTCCTGAAATTCCTTGGGATCTAGGTCTGGTAGCTCCTCCCATTAGGTAGGGGGGAGGGGCCTTTAACTGTGGGCAGGCTTGTGCCTGCCCATTCCTGACTTCCAATAGGAGCTGGTGCCCAGCACTCTCACAGGCTTGTGTGTGTTTGGAAGGTGTCCCACAGTTGAAGTGATATCATCCTTGAGTTTGTAGAGAGCATGAAACATTAGCTCTGAATGGACTCAGCTGCCTCATTCCCCTCAATGGGTTCTAACACATATACCAATGATTGCACTTAAAATGTCAATATTCGTGCTTTTGCTTGCTCATCAGAGCATGACAGAATGAAAGAGGAAGTATCATTATGAAGACCTACACAATCTACTCTGGGTGACTGCTCATTTTGGAGCCATAAGTGGGCGGGCTTGGGAGCAGTGTTTAATTTGTAATGAGAGAGGTGCCAGGGCTCAAGCAATTTTTTTTACTTTCATAACTGACACAGCAAACCCAGAGGGGCTGGGGCTATGAACCCCCAAGCCTACAGGTACTGGGGCTCAGCCCTGGAAAGCCCTGGCACAAATTGAGCACTGCTTGGGTTATTGTTGGGTTTCTCACCCCGCTTCCCCGGCAAGGAGGAACTAAGCCCATGCAACTCAGCAGGTTCTCAGAATATTACTGAGGGGAAGTCATATCCAAAAAATCCATGGCTATATTTAAACCTCATTGAGGGGAAGCTGAGCTAAAACAGCACGCATGCTCATATGTTCATCTTTGCAACCTACTGAGAAGGGAGTTTTATCCTGGTGTTCTGTGTGGATGCAGCTTGTTGGGTGAAGCTTGGAAGAGTATTACAGCCTCCTTAGTCGCTCCTCAGTTTCCCTCCTGTTCTTCCTACCTGCATCACTTCTGCCTTTCCTGGGTTTCCTTCAGTCACTGGCCAACTGATAAACAATACAAGAGACCTTCACTGGACAAAATGCTACCACTAAATTGGCTATGTCTACACTGGCACTTTTGTTGGCATAACTTATGTTACTCAGGGCTGTGAAAACACCATCCCTCTGAGCGACATAAGTTACATCAACAAAGTGTCGGTTTGGACAGCGCTATGTCAGAGGGAGATGCTAAGCCTTTCTAGCATGGCTATTTTAGAGCTATCCCATCGTTATATGGCAAAAACAATTCTTTATAATTCAGCTATTCTTTTTTAACATGAGAAATTGTTTGATTTAAAGATTGTTAAATGTTCATCTGCTCCTGGGACACTGAGAAGCATGTTTAAAATTAACACACTGTTGTACATTAGAAACTTTTTTTAAAAATCTAACCAGTTTATTTACTCTTAACATTTTCTAAAATAACCCAATGTCAAAAGAACAGGAGTACAAGCACCTTAGAGACTAACAAATTTATTTGAGCATAAGCTTTCGTGGGCTACAGCCCACTTCATCGGATGCATAGAATGGAACATATAGTAAGGAGATATATATACACATACAGAGAACATGAAAAGGTGGGAGTTGCTCTACCAACTCTAAGAGGCTAATTAATTAAGAGAAAAAACTTTTGTAGTGATAATCAAGATAACCCATTACAGACAGTTTGACAAGAAGGTGTGAGGATACTTAACATGGGGAAATAGATTCAATGTGTGTAATGGCTCAGCCATTCCCAGTCTCTATTCAAACCTAAATTGATGATATCTAGTTTGCATATTAATTCAAGTTCAGCAGTTTCTCGTTGGAGTCTGTTTTTTAAAGCTTTTCTGTAACAAAATTTCCATCTTTAAGTCTGTTACTGAGTGACCAGAGAGGTTGAAGTGTTCTCTTACTGGTTTTTGAATGTTATGATTCCTGATGTCAGATTTGTGTCCATTTATTCTTTTGCATAGAGACTGTCCAGTTTGGCCAATGTACATGGCAGAGGGGCATTGCTGGCACATGATGGCATATATCACATTGGTAGATGTGCAGGTGAACGAGCCCCTGATGGCGTGGCTGATGTGATTAGGTCCCATGATGACGTCACTTGAATAGATACGTGGACAGAGTTGGCATCGGGTTTTGTTGCAAGGATAGGTTCCTGGGTTCGTGTTTTTGTTCTGTGGTGTGTGGTTGCTGGTGAGTATTTGCTTCAGGTTGTGCTCAAATAAATTTGTTAGTCTCTAAGGTGCCACAAGTACTCCTGTTCTTTTTGCGGATACAGACTAACACGGCTGCTACTCTGAAACCAATGTCAAAAAACATCTGCTTCATCACACCTTGTAATAAATAATAACCACTGCAAAAAATCATTGTAGGTCCAGTGGCCATTGCCATTTCTCTATTGATATAAAAATATATTTGTATTTTGAAATGAACATCAATATTTTGTAACTTGGGCCCAAAGAAAATTGCTTATAATTTAAAATCTTCTAGTGAGCCTGACTGAACAATGGAGTAGCAATGCAGGTTAGCTATTAAGCCCTTGCAAAAGGTAAATTCTTATTATTTATTGGTTTTAAGAGAAGGGGTCTGTCTTAGAGCATGAGGATCCTCTCTCTCACTATAGACAGACCTGTCCTCGCTTACAGACAACCCCCCAACCTAAAGCAAATACTCACCAGCAACCACACATCACTGAACAAAAACACTGACCCAGGAACCTATCCTTGTAACAAAGCCCGATGCCAACTCTGTCCACATATCTATTCAAGTGACATCATCATAGGGCCTAATCACATCAGCCATACCATCAGGGGCTCGTTCACCTGCACATCTACCAATGTGATATATGCCATCATGTGCCAGCAATGCCCCTCTGCCATGTACATTGGCCAAACCGGACAGTCTCTACGCAAAAGAATTAATGGACACAAATCTGACATCAGGAATCATAATACTCAAAAACCAGTGGGAGAACACTTTAACCTGTCTGGCCATTTTATGACAGACCTGCGGGTGGCTATCTTAAAACAGAAAAACTTCAAAAACAGACTCCAACGAGAGACTGCTGAGCTGGAATTGATATGCAAACTAGACACAATCAACTCAGGATTAAATAAAGATTGGGAATGGCTGAGCCATTACAAACATTGAATCTATCTCCCCTTGTAAGTATTTTCACACTTGCTTCTTATCAAACTGTCTGTACTGAGCTAGCTTGATTATCACTTCAAAAGTTTTTTTTCTCTTACTTAATTGGCCTCTCAGAGTTGGTAAGACAACTCCCACCTGTTCATGCTCTCTGTATGTGTGTATATATATCTCCTCAATATATGTTTCACTCTATATGCATCCGAAGAAGTGGGTTGTAGCCCATGAAAGCTTATGCTCTAATAAATTTGTTAGTCTCTAAGGTGCCACAAGTACTCCTGTTCTTTTTGCGGATACAGACTAACACGGCTGCTACTCTGAAATCT
Source organism: Emys orbicularis (assembly GCF_028017835.1). Classification (NCBI taxonomy): domain Eukaryota; kingdom Metazoa; phylum Chordata; order Testudines; family Emydidae; genus Emys; species Emys orbicularis. The sequence goes on along the minus strand of NC_088684.1, from coordinate 264,988,226 downwards.
CTCACTATATGTCTTTATTTTAGATTTGTTGTTGGTCAAATATTCAACAAATAAGTATTCACCAATTTATTTCTTCTACAGCTTGTGCATTGAATGCTAGCGTAATAGCAATTGATGAGTTACTCAGTAACCGTGCCTAGCACAATGGGGCCCCCATCTCAGGTCAGGTCTCCAGATGCTACTGTATTACAAATAATAAGAATAATGTTAGTATGTGATAATGGTCAAAAAGTTCAACTGTGAGCCTTACTTCACTCAGAGCCGTAAATGTTCACTTCCAGAAATTGTAATTTAGCTCACAGTTAGATTGTGCATCTATTACATTCAGTTAGCCCTGGTCTACACTACAGGGTTAGTTGAATTTAGCCATGTTAGGTTGATTTTATAATGAATGGGTCTACACAAGCAACCCCGTTCTGTCAACCTAAAGGGCTCTTAAAATCGACTTCTGTACTCCTCCCTGGCAACCTAAAGGGTGCTAAAACCGACCTTGCTTTTGCAGCTACTTTCACAGAGGGAGGGAGGGGAGAGTGACGACATGTACCCAAAACCACCCACGACAATGTTTTTGCCCCATCAGGCATTGGGAGCTTACCCATAATTCCAATGGGCAGCGGAGACTGTGGGAACTGTGGGATAACTTCCCACAGTGCACCACTCCATGAGTCGATGATAGCCACGATAGTGAGGACGCACTCCGCCGACTTAATACACTTAGTGGGGACGTACACAATGGACTGTATAAAATCGATTCCTAAAAATCGACTTCTATAAAATCGACCTAATTTCGTAGTGTAGACATAACCTAAGTGAGCACATTAGAGGCTGATCCAAACCCTACTGAAGTCAGCGGGAATCTTGCAGGAGTAGTTCCATTGACATCAAAGGAACTATCCATGTGAATTAGCCCTCCCCAAAGTAAGGGTTAGATAATCTAGACCTTAATATTTGTTACCCCTCTTGTAGTTTCCTCTGTTGGGGATCAAGTGAGGCAGCTTTACAGGGCAGGATTTGAAATGTCCCTCTGTCACAGCCTGTATTATTGTTGAAGTACTCCCCTGTGAAACCCACCAGCTTGGATATATTAACTTAGTGACCTATGTGTTGTGTGGTGCTGTCACCTTTGTCCAGCCTGTCCTCGTCCGTCCCTCCACAAACGCAAGTCGATGCCACACCATTCTATTGTGTTGTGAGTATGTTCTTTCCATTTCTGGCCAAAGAGTTTTCTCATGGGATTGGCCCAGCGCGTTTTTGGTCTGCCTAGCAGTCGCTTGTAGTCTCTGGGGATCCAGTCACTGATGCAGGTTGCCCACCTATTGTCTTACTTGTGGACTACATGACCTGTCTCTTCGCTTTGCGTCGTATATTGCCTGCACCACATCGGTCACCTCTGTACGCCTTCTGATCTCATTTGGTATATGATCACGGAGCAATATCTTACACGTTCACCTTTCCATTGCTCTCTGGGTGACAGTGAATTTTTCTTCCTCCACTTTCATTGTTGACCAGCTTTCTGCTCCGTATATCATTGCTGGCAGAACAGTGAAGTTGAACTGCCCATGAAGAAAAGGAAAGAACTGTTTATCATCTATTTGAGACAACTTTATTTTGTTGAAACTTGCCCACCCCACGCCTTTCGCCTCCTACTGCATTCCCCTTTGAATGAGTTCTCTGCTCAGCTGCTGACCCAGGTAAATATATTTGTCAACTTCTTTGATTTCTTTCCCGTTTGCAAGTGATGATTCCTTCTGCACAAAGCTCATCCCGCATCCACTTCCTCTTCGACATGTTCACTTCCTACCTGATGTGCGGAAGTGTTTGCAGTTACTGCAATTTGTTCTCCAGTTTTGTTGTGTCCTTTGCCAGTATTATACAGTCGCCAGCAAAGAGAAGATGAGTTAACTGTTCTCCATCAATTCTGATTTCTTCTTCCTAGTTTAATTTCTTGAACAGCAACTCCAGTACTGTTGCAAACAGCTTTGGTGAGATTGTTCCCTTGTCTGACTCCTCTGCATATAGTAATAATGCAGGGGACATTGAATAATGTTATCTCTGTTGAGCAATTGCGGTTAATTTCCTCCAGCAGGTCAATGTACCTCAGATCTATTCAGATTTAATTGAGCGCATTGAATGCAGCATTAATCTCTACCGATGTCCTTTCACCATTTTCATCTTTCAGCACTGCCGCGATAATCTGTTTCAGCCTAACATCCTCATTCTACCTTCTTCAGACTCTCATTCTTTTTCAGCTGCCTCTCAATTTCTTCTTTCCGAAGTCTTCATAGTCGTCTTTGGTCTTCACACAAATTTCTTTGCAGTGTTCTGTATTCACCCATTTTCCTTCTAATTTCATGCACGCCCTCCTCTCCATCAGGTTCACAGTTTCCTCGCTGATCTTCTGCTTGTATCCCAGCATTTTCAATGCCTTTGCCTTCTTAGCTGCTGACATTATCTGTGAGATAAACTCTTCATAGTCCTTGTTGACCTTGTACTTGAGGTCCATTTCACTCCTTCCCTGGGCAAATGCCTCTTCTTTGAAGTGCCATTTTTGCTTTGGTTTCTGGCTTCTCTTTACTCGGTCTTCATAGACATTGTCAACACATAGTTTTGAGCGCAACGTACAATGGTCTGAGCCTGTGAAAATGATTCGTTCTCCTATTGTCACTACATCGTTGAAGATTCTTCTTGTATCCGTCATTACATAATCAATCTGATTCATTGTGACGCCATCCGGGCTTTTCCATGTCCACTACCGACGCTGTTCTTTTTGAAATATCGTGTTCATTGTATGGAGATGGTTTGCCTCTGCGAATGCAACCAGACATGCTCCGCGATCATTTCTTACACCTTTACTGAATTTTCCCATGTAGTTTCTCACTCTCCTTTCAACCTACTATTGCACTGAAGTCCCCTTGGATAATTGTGTAGGTGGATCTTTTCTGCATTACCTCTTCCAGCTCTTCGTAGAAAAGTTCCATTTCTTCGTCTTCTGCTTGCTGCATAGGAGCATAGAGCCAAATAATTTTAATCGTTCTCCTTCATTTTATTTGAAGTGTGAGAACTGCTATCCGGGGTCACAGCTGACTATCCTTGTTTCTTGGAACTGTTTCTTTCCTGACAATGAATCCAATGCCTAAAGTCCTTGCTCTATTGTTGAATGATCTTTCTAGGAATACTTGCTCTCCGCTTTTCCATTGTGCAATGAAGTCTTTCGTTTTTCTTGTTTTGCAAATCCCGATGATGGCAGCTTTTATTGATTTTGTGACTTTAATGTAAGTATCTGTATGGATCAGATGTTCTTGTGTTTTGACTTACAACAAATAGTTGGACTGTTCTTTTAGCCATTTTCTGTTTTTCGTCCTGTGCTACCCCAGTTTGTGAGCGTTGGTCAGGCTGATGCATGAGTCTGTGCTCAGTTTCTCAGTTTATTCTGCTTTGTGTGGATTGTTTGGCAGGAGAATTTTGCAGCAGTGCATTTGGGGTGTCAGCCCTTGTGCCCTGTAGCTGTGGTACCCCCCTCCATTTTGGCCAGGTTGCCCTAGCCCAGGAATCAGCAACCTTTGGCACGCAGCCCACCAGGGTAAGCACCCTGGCAGGCTGGGCTGGTTTGTTTACCTGCTGCCTCCGCAGGTTCGGCCGATTGCGGCTCCTACTGGCTGCGGTTCGCTGCTCCAGACCAATGGGGGTGGCGGGAAGCTACGCGGGCCGAGGGATGTGCTGGCCGCCGCTTCCCACCGCCCTCATTGGCCTGGAGCGGCGAACCGCGGCCAGTGGGAGCCGCGATCGGCCGAACCTGCGGATGTGGCAGGTAAACAAACTGGCACGGCCTGCCAGGGTGCTTACCCTGGCGGGCTGCGTGCCAAAGGTTGCCAATCCCTGCCCTAGACTAATAGAGGTACAGTCAGACTACCTACTACCCTGGATGATAGTTTGACATCTTCTTGGCTTAGTAAGACCTGCCAGAGCATATGCTCCACCGTACTTCGCTGTCAAACCCCGTTCACCCTGTGATGGGTTCGGTCACAGAGACCCCCTTGGGACTGTCACCTGATGTGTTGAAACTACCTCTGAGCCTGTTTTCTCTGATGGCTTGGGACTCCACAACCCTGTCTTGTTGAGCCTGACGCCTGCTGCAACACAGACCCAGGGTCTGAACCACGCCCCCAAAGCTGCAGACTTAACTGAAAACAGCTCAGCAAGTACTCCTGTCTCCAGCACCCAGACACCCAGCTCCCAATGGGATTCAAACCCCGAATAAATCAGTTTTACTCTGTATAAAGCTTATACAGGGTAAACTCATAAATTGTCCGCCCTCTATAACACTGATAGATTTGCACAGCTGTTTGCTCTCCCAGGTATTAATCACTTACTCCTGGGTTTATTAATAAACACAAGTGATTTTATTAAGTATAAAAAGTAGGATTTAAGTGGTTTCAAGTAATAACAGGCAGAACAAAGTAAATTACCAAGCAAAATAAAACAAAACACGCAAGTCTAACCCTAATACATTTAAGAAACTGAATATAGGTAAATCTTGCCCTCAGAGTTCCAATAAGCTTCTTTCACAGATTAGACTCCTTCCTAGTCTGGGCCCAATCCTTTCCCCGGTACAGTTCTTGTTTGTTCCAGCTCAGGTGGTAACTAGGGGTTTTCTCATGACTGACAGCTTATAGCTTTGGCACAAGGCGGGAATCTTTTGTCTCTCTGGGTCCCCACCCTCCTTCTAAATGGAAAAGCACCAGGTTTAAGATGGATTCCAGTACTAGGTGACATGGTCACATGTCCTGTGAGAGCCCAAGGCTCCATTTTCCCCAGCCTGACTCACACAAACACAGGGAGGCTTACAAGTAAACAGAGCCATTTACAACCAATTGTCCTAGGCAATGGGAGCCATCAAGATTCCAAGCCATTATTAATGGCCCACACTTTGCATAATTATAATAGGACTTCAGAGTAATACTTTAATATTTCTAGCTTCAGATACAAGAATGATACGTTCATACAAATAGGTTGAACACACTCAGTAGTTTATAAGCTTTGTAATACCTTACAAGAGACCTTTTGCATAAACCATATTCCAGTTACATTATATTTACACTCATAGGCATATTTCCATAAAACATATGGAGTGCAATATCACCCCCCCACACACACACACACACACACCAACGCTGAGGTACGGAGGTCGGATTTTGTGGGGGGTAGTGCTTTGCTGAAATGTCCTAGATTATTAATTGGCTCTGGATTCCCCTATAGGCCACAGGTAAAGTGGTGTAAACACCAAGAAAGGAATGGTTCGTATTTGGGAGCCTGAAGAAAGGGCTAAACTTAAAGAGCCCAGAGCTGGGACTGAAGACCCTAGCTAGGCAATGGCACTGTTCATTTACTGGACTCCTTTCTACCCCAGCAGGGGTTCATTCAGACTCTGTGACTTGGCCCAAGTGCCAAGCCATGGAAGACCCACCAATATTGGCTGGCAGTCTGCAGTAAGCAGACTGTTGTCAGTTGACATGCATGTGTGTTCTCTCCTGATGCTGTCTCAGCCCTGTGCAGATAGCTGGTTCAGCAGACCTCTGCAGTACTACCCAGAAAGACTCAGTTCAGTGGTGAAGGTGCTCGGTATGCTAAGAACATAAGAACATAACATAAGAACATAAGAATGGCCGTACTGGGTCAGACCAAAGGTCCATCCAGCCCAGTATCCTGTCTGCTGACAGTGGCCAATGCCAGGTGCCCCAGAGGGAGTGAACCTAACAGGTAATCCTGCCATCCATCTCCACCCTCTGACAAACAGAGGCTAGGGACACCATTCCTTACCCATCCTGGCTAATAGCCATTAATGGACTTAACCTTCATGAATTTATCTAGTTCTCATTTAAACCCTGTTATAGTCCTAGCCTTCACAACCTCCTCAGGCAAGGAGTTCCACAGGTTGACTGTGCGCTGTGTGAAGAAGAACTTCCTTTTATTTGTTTTAAACCTGCTGCCCATTAATTTAATTTGGTGCTCGGTATGCTAACACATGTATGCCTGCGATAATGCACCAGCTTAGTTAGCAACAGGAGTTTCTGCTGCCCCCGGACGAAGGTGCTCCTCCTATGTATCAATGTATTAAAAGAGAAGTCAAACAAGTTATGTATTATGGTCCTGATATGGTTAGTTATCCACTCTACACTTTGTACCTGCTGGTTTGAACAAAACATCCCCACTCGTTGTTCTGTCCTCCTGTCCTTATCTTACCTGGGTCGGTGTGTTCCTGTACCATCTCCCAGGATTGTGCTGTTACTTGAGAACTTTATGTTGGGGGGTAACTGTTCTAGCCTCCTGGAATGTGCTTACATGAGTGTCTAGTACTTCTTAGGAGTGCCTGTATTTTAGCAATGCCATACCTTTGCCAAGTTCATGTACCAGACAGTGAACTTGTAAGCAAGTGTCTGCTTTATGACAGGGCCTGATTTTTGCTCATAGCCTGGCCTGGCTTTGCTGACTGTGGTTCAAGCTTCAGGTCTTGCACCACACCCCATGCGGTGAGAAAAAGGACTGCAGTACTAAACCCTGCCACTAGGATGCACTCGTGGAAAGCGCACCCACTACAGTGTCAGAATCTGTCTGTGTCCTGTGCTTTTTTTGTTCATGCTGATGTTTCATTCATTATCCATGGTTTCCATTTTGCTTTGTTTTCATCTAGATTATATTCCTTTCAGTGTTCACTTTATCAGCTCAGGTGGTGTCTGCACTCTTCACATTGCATCTGTTTTATTTTTTTGTGTTCAATTTCACCTGATACCTCTCTGCATTGGTGTCCAAATTATGCCCAACTGTCAGAGATAATACAAATAAATAATAAGAAAGCAGTTGTCATAGTGCATAAGAGCCCCAGTTATGGATCAGGACCCCATTGTGCTAAGCACTATAAAAAACAGAACAAAAAACTGGTCTCTGCCCCCAAAGAGTTTAGTCTAAGTATAAGACAAGAGATGATAGACGGATACAGATAGGCAGGAGAGTACAAGGAAACCATGAACACTACTGGTCAGCATGACAGGAAGGGATCTCAGCACACCAGTGGTCTAACTGTTAAGTTTTTTGTAGACATCATCGCAAAGTAGGGTTTTGAAGAAGGATTTGGAGGATAATGAGGTAGCTTTTTAGACATTTATGAGGTGCGCCTCCCGAGCATGAGAATCAGCGTGGGAGAAAGCAAGAAGGCGCTTGTTTGCAAATATAACAAATGGGTGATGGAGGCTGCCAACATGGGCTGATCAGGGTTGGAATTGACATTTTGATAGAGAATGAGAGATGATAGGTAGGGTGGGGATGTGTCATGAAGGGCCTTGAAAGTGAAAACAAGCAACTTATGTTTGATATGATAGAGAAGGAGAACCCAGCGGAGGGATTCAAAGAGGACTGACATTGTCATTGCAACTAGCTAAGAGAATGATGTGTACAGCGGCATTCTGAATGGAGATGAGTGGGGCAAGAATGCATTTGTCAAAGCCAGAGAAAAGGATATTGCCGTAATTGAGATGAGATGAGTTTTAGCAGTGTGAATGGATAAGAGAGGCTGCATCTTGGAGATGTAACACAGCAAGAACTGGCAATATTTTGATGAAGCTGGGATGTGAGAACCTGGAGAGAAGTCTGAGTAAAAGACAACACCCAGGTTATGGGATTGAGGGATAGGCAGGATGGTTGTGTTATCCAGGGTGATTGAGAAAGCAGGTGGTGGGGATGTGGGGGGGAGGGGGAGAGATTAAGTACTGTTTTAACCATGTTGATGCTGAGCTGACGGTTGGACATCCATGAGGAGATATCAGAGGGCCAGGATGAGACTTATGCATTTCAGGTAAAGCTGAAACTTTGAAAGTTGCATTCTTAGTCATATCAGCAGCTAGAATGGGGAGATTTTTTTTTTAAGTGGACAGTGGCTGTTCTCATTTTTATGGTACAGACATGTACTTGATTTGATCTCTGTGGAGACAATCAGTAGAAATCCAAACGTATATTTTCTCCTGACGTGTTACTGAAATAAAAAGTTTGCAAAGACAACAGGATTTCCAGAGCAGAACTCAATGTCCTCATTCATCATTTTCTTCATATTCAGTTATCTAGTCCTCCTACTCCTCCCCCCTCCCACCCAAAAGAAAATAAAGTCCATAAGGCAAATGAATTATTCTACCCCTAATTTACAAACACACCCCTGAACATCTCATTTATATGAGGATACCAAGAACAGCAGAATAGGGTCCCAAATTTTCACATTCAATGCATAAAGGAAATGCTTTCTTGCTTAGCAGGACCAATATTATGTGTGTTTGCACATTTTCCTGAAAAAATGGAAGTTTTTTCCACAAGGTTTCTGTCTCAGTCTTAGATATTCATATGGCTCCTATTACGGTAGTATCTGTGCACCCCATAATCTCTAATGTATGTATCATCACAACCCCCTTGTGAAGTAGGGAAGTCCTCCTTTTCCCTCCTACGTACAGAAAACTAGGCAATAGAGTGATAGTACTGTAGTTGGAGAGGATGGGTGGCTCAGTCGTTACGGTGGTTGTCATTCAAGTCCCTTTTCTCCCACAGGCTTCTTGTGTGATCTTGGGCAAGTCATGCAGAGACAGATTTTGAGATGAATTTAGGTGCTCAAAGAGGCAGACAACCCCACTTGATAGCTTTAGGCCCCATATATACCTCTCAAAATCTGGCCCCTAATCTGTCTGTGGCTCAGTTCCTCATCCATTTTAAAAAATGGGGATAATAGCACTTCCCTACCTCAGAGGGCTGTTGTGAGGATAAATAAGTTAAAGATTGTGAGGTACTCAGATACTATGGTAATGAGGGCTGTATAAGTATGTATCTTAGATAATTGTGGTAACCACAGCAAAGAAATTGTGCTACAGCTTCTGAAAGTATTGAACAAACACAGGATGTAAGTGAAACTGGTATAGTGGTTGGTGGGAGTGGAGAGAGAGAACCTATTCAAAGGCCTTTTTCTTTACAGAATCAGTATTATTGCAGGTTAATATTATTTCTAGTAAGAAAGGCCAAACCAAACAATAGTCTTAGACTAACTGAGAAAAATCTTTCTTGAGCAGAATAAACCCAACTGGATCTTGATCAACATTTGAAACATTTCTAATTTGATAGTATTATTTTTTTTAATTGAGTTTTAAACTGTGGTAAAGAAGAAGTCTTTGTAACTGATCCTGTCCTATATTGAGGATTACCAAAATGAGGCCTGGGGTCTTGATGCTGAACAAAGAGCCATGCTTAAAAGAACCAGCCATAAACATTTCACAGCTTGGAGCAAAGATCAATATAAACTGTTTACAGAGGGCACTCAAGAGACCATCAGATGCTGGAGTATTGTTCAACAGAAACATTTGAATTATTGTGCAGAATTCTTCACTAGTAACAGGAGAAGTTAATTTTTGTTTTCCTCTTGGAGAGCAAAAGTGTTCTTTTTAGAAAAGAAAAACCCTTATTCATAGCGTTTGGGTTTTTTGACTGAAATTCTCTCAATGCCTTTAATATGTATTGATCACAAGAGGATAACAGTTTGAGAGAGATGCAAAGGGCTTGAGCCACATTTACACTAAGCCCTTATAGAATTTAATGGCTTAAACGTTTGTTCATTTATTCTCCTTTTCCTGAAGGGACTAACCTCCCTATCCCCACAGTAATCCGGTGATTAGGGCATTCATGTGGGAGACCCAGGTTCAAGTCCCTGCCCCAAATCCGACAGAGGGGATTTAATTCTAGGTCTCCCATGTCCCAGATGAGTGCCCTAACCACTGGGCTATTGGGTATCCTGTGACAGATGGGCACACATGCCTACCAGCTCAGGCTCTGCAGGCAAGATTCTCAAACTAGGCATTCCCTTGGGTATCCTGCATTGGGGCTGCCCCAATTCTGGCTTGCGCTAGGGCTCTGAGCTGCTTGTTAGCTGTGCGGTGATGTCAGAACTTAGGGTATGTGCAAAACCACCTATGGCAATTTAGGTACCTTGGGGGCTAGCCAGCAGCTGAGGTGTGATTGAGACTCTCAATGGCAAACTAGAAATTCTAATTTCATACGAAAGGAAAGAGATTACATTTATGTGCAGTAGCAATTTCTATAAGTTCAGCTGTTTACCTTTTCCCCCATGATCAACAAAGACATGAGAACAGGTAAACTAGTCCAGAGCGTAACTCGTGTGTGTTTAAGTGATGTTGTTGTGAGATGAGCATATAAAAATGATCTGGAATCTAGCATCTTTTATTGTAACCTACAATGGCTGAATGGATCTTTTGGATAGGATGATGTTTATTTAGAAGAGGCTCCATAGTCCAGAGTAGCCCAACCTCTCCATTGTAGTATGCACCAAAAAGACTCTTTGTGCAATTCCTGATACATTCACTGTAGTGGGGCTTGCAAGCTCCTGTATGGCACTGCCACAATATTCAGAGGCTGAGGCAGGGGACAGAATCTATCCTGATGAGTCAGTCTGGAAGTGGCAAAGTGGTCTTATAGTGAGGCTTCCTATCAGTTTAATTGAATGATACATCTTCAAAGTGAGAAGCATAAATCCTCTATCAAGTCAGAGTGCTTTGAATATATTAACAAGGACTCTGTATTGTGGTACTTCACATAAACCATGACATTGTTGAAAAGTGTGCAGTCAAACTGTGGGGAAGAAAGGTGATACAAACGTGGTTATTTCTGGGATTTTTTTGGACCTGTAATTCCCAGTGGGTGCAGAACCACCAATGTAGACAAGGCTTGGGTGTCTTTACTACCAGCCATCTAACCATGAAGTCTTTAAACGTTCAATGATGCTACTGCTAGTGGAGCTGCACCTGTTGGGAATTATAGGCCTGAAAAATCCTAGAACAGACAGGGCCTGAGAGACTCTGGCTTATCCACAGTACAAATATAACTGACTCGAGGGAAATAGTTATCACACTGTCCTTTGATCTGATTACAACACAGTTAAAATTTGTAATGTTGACAGGACCTAGCTTTCTCCCAGCATTAACTGGGTAGAAGGTCTTTTTATTTCTTGGGTATGCACTACTGTTTTAACCATGTTGTAACAGAGACTAGCTTTCACTTTGTTCTGACTCCACTTGTCACTGAGCCCTAACTGACTGCTTTAATCCTATTCCTGCTCTGCTACCATTATAGGGGACTACTTTAAAAATACTTTGATATTTAACGTCCTTCATGAACTGAGAATTTTTTTTAAAAAAATATGACTCCTCCACTGTTTGCATGTACCTTGGTTACACTGAAGAATTGCTTCTTTCTATGCAGATTTGGCAATGTGGTTTTGTGATAATCTTTTATAGCAAAGAATGATTTGTTCTTTGCGATTCAGATTAAAAATAATTAATGTGCTGTGATAACTTGAATTTTTTTGTGTATGGAGCAATAGCAAAGGGGGAGTCTTCCTTTCAAATAAGTTCTTTCCCCTTCTCTTTGTTAGAAGGTGTTTATCTGCTAAATCTGGAAGAATGTTGGTGTTTACACTGAGTGATAGTGTTTGTGGCTATTTATTATTTATTATTATTATTACTGGTCTGCTGATGAAAAGGTGATATGTAAGAGCTAGTTGATTGTTATTAGTTGAGCGATTTCCGAGTCTCCTCCATTCTGGACATTTGTGAGTTTATATTTTTTTCCATGTGCCATCAAGATGTAAATGTGCCTATAGAGGAGAGACAACCACAACAGCCCAGACATCTAGGTGAGACCAGATACCACTGGCCATATACCTGAGATTGGCTGCCATTTCTACAGGTAGGACATACCATGGAGAAGGAGAAGAACTACTTTACTGGTGTTGCTCAGTTCCTATGTATATAGCTCCTCAGTCCTCCGGTTTAGTCATCACAGATATCATTACATACCATTTTGAATGCAATTCCATAAATAAAGGAATGAACAGATTAAAAAAAACCCTCTAGAAATCTATCCACCATATATTCAGCAACTATAGAAGGTGTTTTTATTAGAAGAATCTTATCAATCCATAGATACTACTATCAGTTTTTCTCTGCTCTAATTAGGCATCATATTTCATTGTATTTTAGAACTGACTTTTAGCAAACCAGACAAGAAATAAAGTGAAGAATATTTGGTATTAAAAGAAATTTCAGAACCAGCATGAGGAATTATGAATATATTAGAAACGATCTTGGAATTTAAATTTGACCCTTTTTGAAAACCAATGAAGAGTATTGTATACTCTGCATAATTATATAATGTAAACTCTGGCTTTTGGTGAGGTATATGTTAGTAATTTTTCTTTTCTCCATTCCTCTCCCTGCCCCTGTTATTGATTGATCATTATGGCAGGGGTGGAAAAATTCCCCAAACCAACACCACTTTCCAATGCCTTAATTCAGCAAACGGCCACCAAGTTTTCGATTTGAATCAGATAATTTCCTTATTTAATATACAAAGTTCAGGGATTAAAAACTAAAAATTGAGAAACATAAATGTACTACAATTGATGAGTAAGTTGTACTTCTTTTTTTTTTTTTAAGCCTGCAAAATTAAGACTTGTTTTAAGGATACATTTTTACTTCAATGATTTGATAAAGAAAAAATATTTTTTAATTCCGGGTTAAGCCCCAATCCTGCAAAGATTTATGCACAAATTTAACTGTGTGTACTGTGAATAGTCCCATTGAAGTCAGGCAAGTCAGTGCACAAAGTTAAGCAAGTCTGCAAATCTTTGCAGGATCAGAGCAATAGTTTCTAAAAGATGGTTTTAAAAAGATCATTCTCTTCAGGAGAAGAAATCAAAGCTTAAATCTGGTTTAGAATAGTTGTGGAATTGTTCCAGTGTTAAATTATGGATTTTAATGAAGATGAATTAAATTTGATGACATATGTCTGACTACATTAGATAGCTTTCTCCTACTTATACTCTGGTAGGGAGTGTCTGTCTATAAATATTAAACATTATCTTAAAGAGTTACATGACTTCTCTTTCTTGCAAAATGTATTCTATGCAATTATAATCCATCCAGTCAAATGTAGAGCTCTAGAAATGTGCATTTTATAAAATCCAACTAACTAAATTGACTGGGAACAAGAAAAGGGAGCAACTTATCCTGAAAAAAAATAGTGATGGGATACTATGAAAATTATGATTTAAAGGGGTCTGTGTTCAATAAAAATGTTGCCGTGTTTTTAATGCTATTCAGACTCATCCACAGAATACTGAACCTGATTTTTACTCAGGAAAAACTCCCTTTGCCTGACAATGGAGTATAGGATTTGACCCATGTTATATTCCTGAAGTGTGGGGGTTATTGGGATCCAGGCCTAGACTCTGTTGTTCATATGGAGTTAATACACCCCAAATTTCTGGAACTGACTTCAAAAATTGATCTTTTTATGTATATGAAAGTCCATTATACATATCCATATGGAAGCAAGAGAAGAAAGGAAATGCTATGGGGCAATGAAGGAGAGGGAAGGATGAAAAGACACATTTTATTTGTGGGCACCAGGAACTGGCAATGGGTTCTGGTGGCAGCTAGTTCAAGAAAGCTTTGATCCTGGATAGGACTTTAGTGTACTGGGTTGGGGGAGGGGGGATGTGTGCACGCATGTGATCATGTTGCCCTCTAGTGGCTAATCTACAGAGAAGTTAATGAACCTACTACTGGAACTGATCCAATTTCTATTGAAACTAATGGGAGTTTTCCCATTAACTTTAATGGGAGTTGGATCAGACTCATTGCCATCTGAGAGAGAGCTTTTTTAGACAAAGTAGTAGAGTTTGAAGAGGAAGGACCAACATTCTAGTTTGGTTCCCTAGGTATGTGACATGCTCATCTAGAATGGATGAGTTTTATTATTACACTGGTGTATTATGTCGTTCAATCTTTTTAGTAATTTGAGTTAAAAAGAAAAATGCTGTGGAAAGACTGGGGTTTTATATTGGGTTTTTTTAACCCATTACAAAAATTAACTTGAAATTTCTTTTTGGCTCCCACTCTTTGGGTGGGTTGTGGGGAAGTTTTCCTGGCTGCCACTGGGCTCCCAGCTCCCTCTCTGCAGGAGACAGGGATGCCAACAGCCAATGCCAATCCTGCTGTTCAGGCAGGCCCAGAGGAGAGGAACTTTTGAAGTTGCAGCTGTTGGCTCCTGCTCTCCTGGAGGAAGAGAGCCATTGCCACTGCTCCTGCTCTTTGGGCTGGACGAATAGCAGGCCCTGACTGCCTCAGATCCCACTCTTCTTGAGGGTGGAAAAAGGGGAGGCCCATCTGCTGCAGCTCTTGTTTCTTTGCTGAGCTGAAGGGAGGGAGCCTGCTGCTGCTATAGTTCTTGTCTGGAACAGAGAAGGGGGACCCATCTACCACAACTTTCAGCTCTTGGGAGGCAAGGGACCCCAGAAATGGCATCTTCCTGCTCCTGTTGCAGTGGCAGGATCCCCTTCCCCAAGACAACTCTTGACTGCTGCTCTTTGGGAAAATAGACTACTGATGCCACAGATCCAAGCTTTTTCTTTGTCAGGCTGGGGGAAAGGGGCCCTGGCTCCCCCACCTTGACTACAACTCCTGAGTCATGTTCTTTGTCAGTTAGGTCACCACCACCAGTCTGGGGTTTTGGACAGGCTTGCTGGAGCTTCTCTGCTCTCCAGTGCAATGCTGCTGCTCCTCAGGTGCAGGGATATACATAGGGCTTAAATTCTCATATACTATTTCCCAAAGCACGCGCCCTCCCATTCGGGGCTCTGGACTTCAGCTCCCTGGGGTGTATTAGGACTCACCCCCTATGGTGTGTTGAGGCTCACCCCACGTGTTTGAAAATATTTACCAGAGCTTTGCTCCAGAAGCTCCGGTTGAATTTAAGTCCTGGATATACACAGTATCTTATGTATCAGGGTCAACAGGATATTAGAGAGACAAAGTAGGTGAGGTGGTAATATGGTAGACATGGCTACAATGACACTGCATATACAGGATACACAGCAATGCAATGAAAGCTTTTACTACTGTTTTAAATGAAGCAAGCATTTCTTAACTGCAGAGCATCTGTTCTGGCCTGTTTATTAACCCCATTTTTTCTGAAAATATTGCATTGAATTTCACTGGACTTGGAAGAAGTGATACAGCTTTGGGAACACGATACTGCTAAGTAGGTGCATCAGGAATCATTTTTGTCAGATTTGAACACACGGCATGTTGATTAGACCAGTCAGCTCAATCTGAGCTTGCTCAGACTCCTGAAAAGAATAGCCATGTCTCATCTGCCATTCTCAGAGGCTTAACGCAAGCCCTAATACTCCTTTAATTAATATCACACAATCTCATTTGCACAGTATCTCCTAGGAACATGATACTTATCCTTCCAAAGATCACAGTACAACCTATAAAACTACGTTGCACAGATAAAAATTTGGGGCCAAATTTTGCACTCATTTATTTCAGCATAAATCTTGAGTAACTCCATTAACTTCAGTGGAGCTGCTCTAGATTTACATTGGTGTGACCCAAGAGCAGAATTTGCCCTGGTCATGTGTGTGCACTATTGCATGCAGGTGGAATTATTTTGAGAACTTGCAAATTCCCTGCAAGCCATCATCAGAGGTCACTGGAGATGTACACTGGTGACTCTGAGCACTTTGAATTCCGTCTTGCAGTTTTCCTATGCAAACTGCCTATGAGAGATAGGGGTCATTAAAGGCTGCAAGATCAGCCCTATACTTTGGAGGACCACAATCCCAATGCTACCAGATACATAGCAATTGGAGCATACCTTATTGTGTTGGATTTTTTAAAATCCAGAGTAAATAAGACCTAGAAAAAGCTGTTGATGGAAATGTATATTGAGTTACATGGAATACTAGTGTCCAAGGTTTTTAAAAAAAAGCAGACTGGAAAAGAGCATTAACAAAGGAAAGAGCATCTTAGAAACAACGTGTATGTTGCAGGACAAAATGAACATATAAAACATATGTTGCAAATATTCATAGAGGGAAATCCTGGCCCAAATGAAACGGGTGGGAGTTTTGCTGTTGATTTCAATGTGCCAACGTTTTATACATCTTTTAAGGATAGAAGGGACCATTATAATAATCTAATCTGACCTCTTGCATCAAACTTCTAATGTCTGTTTAAATTTGAGCATATCTTCCAGAAAGCCATCCAATTTTGATTTGAAGACTTTAAGTGAGGGGAGAATCCACTGCATTGCTAAATTGTTTCAATGGCTAATTACTCTCATTTAAAAATTTGCACCTAGTTTGAATTTTTCTAGCTTCAGCTTTTAGCAGACAAAGGCATAACAAGAGCCCATGGCTAGGAGTCCTCTACTGTTGCTTTTTGTAGGTACTTATAGACCATGATCAACTGTGTGCAATATTTGGTTTTCTAGAATAACATTGCTTGTTATGATTACAGCCTTTTGTTCTAGAACAGCCCCTTTAACAGGCTGCTAGCCTTCCCTGTGTTAATGTTAAGCTTGACCCTATTCCCAGTGAAGTCACTGGAGTTGAATTAGGCCCATTGTGTGTAGGGCATTGTTCTGTGGTTTTCCTTCAGAAGGCGCAACAACAGATCAGCCACAGTGACTGCACAGAACTGAAATTTGGAACATAAACTTTCAAACATGTCACAAAAAATGGAGAAAAATGCATGACTCTAGCCAGCCCTTTCTTCTCTTCTATTTAATTTTGAAGAGACTTCACCTCTGTTAATATAAAAGTATTACGTTGTGGGGGAGAAGGTTGGAGACAATGAGTTAATATATATATTTGGGTTGGGTTTTTTTTGCTTACAGGTATGATTTTACCCACTATAGCTCAGTGTACCTTTATGATGGCCAAATCCAATAACAAAATGGACAAAGTGGACCCACCCTTTGAAAGAAAATGTGCTGTTTTCCCCCCTTTAAACATCTGGAAGAGATGAGATTTGTGAGTTTGGAGCCTACCCTAGTGAGTTATTCATGGAGCACTTGAAACGTACTACTGCTCCTCACACCTCCTTAGGTGTCTTGCTATGATCAGAAGTATCAGGGCGTAGAGTTTCAACTAGAGAGCGCCAGGCTTCAACTCTCGCACTACCATTGGTTTAAAGTGAAAACCATTCTCTTCCCCCTCTCCTCCCGCCCCCCAGCTTCTAGGTTAGCTAAAGGTCGCCTTTAATCTTGAATAAACGTCCCTCGTTGGCTAGCCCCTGAGGTCACAATCGCAGTCTTCCAGCATTTATCCGCTCTGCGAGCCCTGCCTTTTGCTTTGTCTTAGGTGAAGTGCGGGTGTTTATTCCTGTTGTCTTCATGATATCGGCGTATGCAAGTCCTCACGGAATCAAAACTTTACTCGGTGTAATCTTTTTTTTATGAGGAATCTTCCCCCCCCCCCGAGCCCAGGGCGCTGGAGTCGCAAGAGTTAAAGGGAGGTGCTTGGGAAATTGGATGCTAATGAAGTCTAAGGAATGTTCTACATTAACATTCTTCCAGGCTTGCAGAGGAGGTCAGTCCCCACTACTGGGGAAGGAAACTCCTCTGCTCCCTGCCTGGCCCTTGCAAGCCGCCCAGCTCCAGAGAGCGTGGCCTTCTCAAGTGCAGCTCCGCGCCATCTCTTAGGTAAAGCAGCTGACTACTCACGGGCCCATCTAACCAGCCAAGCCCCACTTTGGAAAGAGTTTGCCCGGGGTTTGAGACAGGCGGGTGGACGTACAGAAAATCGGAATGAGTGGGGAGGGAAGCTGTAGCTCTCTGCAGCCAGGGGTGGAGAGTGCAGAGAACCGGGCTCTGGAAGAGCCCTTCAGGGTGCAAACGTGACCCGACCTATCTAGTAGCGAGGGAGTACGGGGGGAACGTGCACTCTGCAAGTGGGGTGCGCCTGCTGGCCATGGCGCCTGGGCGCGGAGAGGAGAGTGGGGTACAGGCACCGGGAGCTAGGGAGCCCCTGTGCGGTGCGCGGGGCTGCTCCCCCTGACCCCTCGCTGTCTCACGCTTTCTCTTGCAGATGCGGCTGGAGATGCTGCGGTGGGCTCGCTGCTGCTGCTGGCTGGGTGTTTGCCTCTCGCTGCTGGGGGAAGGGGGAGGAGGCAGCGGCGCTGTCGGCTGCCGGGGCGCCCTGTGTGGCAACGGCGGCGGTGATCGAGATCCGCCCAGACAGCAGTGCCTGGGCCCCCGCTGCTCTGGCAGAGCCAGCCGCCCGTCCCGCTCCTTCCCTCACACCGTCACGCCCGCCCGCGGCAAGCAGGCGCCGAGCGCCCCGCACGCTGCCCCTCTCCCCGCCTTCCCCTCCAGGAGCACGGCCGAGCTCAGCCCGGAGCTCCCTGCCCCGGCCGCTAGGGGCGCCGGGGAGAGCTGCCTGGGAGGGGACTGCGCCGCCCGGGCCCCCAACGGCACCAGCCGGGACTGCAAGGGCGTTGAATGCAAACTGCCCCTGCGGCTCCGCCACAGGTCCCGGCCGGGCAGCAGGGCTCAGTGCGCCCAGCAGGGAGAGCCCTGCCCAGAGCCCGCCCTGCTCAGAGAGGCAGAGCGAGCCGCCCAGTTCCTCGCGGAAGACTTCGCCTACCCGGCCTCGGAGCTGGGCGTGCAGCTCACCTGCGACCTCAAACCAGGTGGGTGCTGGCTTCAGAGCGAGGCGGGCAGGGTTTGAGCTGGGAGAGCCAGCCCCGGGGGTGTGTACTGTGCACTGGCTGCTGCCCCCATGCTGAGGAGGCTGGGAGTGCCACCAGTCCAGGGACTTGGCCTGGGGAAGCCAGTGGCCTGCATAGGGTAGGGCTGTGAGCCCAAGTGCCTGTCTCCAACACCCAGCATTTGGCACCCTACCTCTCAGCTAATCAGGGCCAAGCTTCGCATTTTCTAAAGTGCCCCTTAGAGGTGCCAGACATGAGACACCTAGGGCCTGAATTTCAGAAGTGCTGGGTGCCCACAGCTCCACTTGAAGTCAATAGGGAGCTGAAGGTCCTCAGCACCTCTGGAATTCAGGCCCAAAGTGTGTGGGGCCCCAAATTCATGGCCACTTGAAAATTTGGGCCCAAATTTGTGGCCCTCGTCTTTAAAAGCGGGGCAGGAACTATGTCTCTTTTCCCCCTCCCCACACTCAAATAAGGGAAGCAACAAAGGAGCAGATGAGGAAGCCTGACACAATAGGAGATCACATTTTTTTTTACCAAGTGTAAACCTTTTCTATTTAGCTTCGCAATCTGGTATTTCTGATGTCTGTAATTTCCAGCAAGGCCAAACAGGGTTTGAGTAGGATGGAAATACATCTGCATCCCGAAGGAATGACTTGGTAATCGGGCACAGTTACTGTTGCCCACCAGAATCCTACGGACATTGACAAACTAATAATAATTGATAACTCATTCAGAGAGTGGAAGGATTCCAGGAGCACTTTACAATAATATTATTTAAAACACCATCATGAAAAGTCAGCCACTTCTAGGGTGGAATTTGTCAGTTTTTTAATGGTGGACAGCATCTTAGTATGAAGGTGAAGTAGGCTATATCCAATTGAAACGGCAGGGCAAATTTGGGCCAGCAGAATGCAATTTAGAATCAGTCCAGGATCTCTGGGCTTGTCTCTCTCCTGCAGTAAAAAACCGTCATGGGGTCTTTAATGGCCACAAAATAATAAGGACCTTGGTTAATGTCTCACCTGAAGGATCTAAAAATAGGGGAGAGTGGTTTATTTTTATTGCATGTTTTTTTGTCAAGATTAATGGAAATTAGGAATTTTGTGTGTCAAGCTCAAAGGGCTGAGACTAGGATAGTAAATTTTTGGAAATGCATCTGAACAATTTCTGGGCATTCTTATTAGACAGATTATGATTAAAAGCAGTCTTGAGTGGTGGAACCCCCTTATTCGTAGGCACATATTGAAATCATATCTTGACACCAACTGCTCAATGGGGAGTCTTAATTTGACAGGAAAAAAGGATATTTCAGCAAACCTCTTTGACCTATGTAAAGATGCAACAGTTTGAGAATCCTATTTTAAATACAAACTTCTCATCCATTGAAGAGCTTAATTATACTTTCTGTTGTCCTAATGTTGTTCACTAGCAGTACCAAGCATAAAGTGTAGTGATGGGGCACAGTTTAGGTCTATTTCAACTACATCTGGTGGGAAGAAAGGGTATGATCACTCATTACACACATGCATCCTGCGATAGCACTGGTTTTGACTAGATTATAGCAACCGTCACTGTCATGAGAAGGGAGGGCACAAAGGGTCAAAGTTGTGTTTCCCAGGATAAAGGCAAAGGGCCTGATTCTTCTCCACTCACACTGGTGTAAAATCAAGAGCAACTCCACTCAAGTAATTTGACTCATACTCCTGTAAAACCATAGTAAGTGAGAAGAAAATGTGGCCTGGAGGGTTTCTCAGGACCCATTTATACCAGCTAAGTGCATAAACAGTATCGTTTGTTGTGGATTTTTCAGCAAAATATTCCAGTTTATTGAAACATTCCTGCCAGTAGTTCCAGTATCAGTTTCAATGAAATATTGTCAGGTCCAGGATAGCATTTCTGGTCACACCCAGGGAGATAGCCTCCTACCTCAGAATAATAAGGTGATTAGGGTACTCCTCTGGGATATCCAGGTTCAAGTTTCTGCTCTTTCTGATTCAGAGAATGGGACTTGAATGTGGTCTCCCAATTCCTAGGTGGGTATCCTAACCCTCAGGCTATAGTCAGTCTTGCTCTGGCCCAGTGAATATGTAATTATTTATGCACAGTGGAACATCTCCAACAGGAGAGACTGAGTGAACTCCACCCCAGAATAGCTGGTAACTTGGTGGTTAGGGATATCGCAGACGCAAATCCCTGCTCTGGATGAGTTGAACTGGAACTTGAACCCAGATTCAAGTCCCTGTGCCTAACGCCAGGAGAAGGTTTGTGGCTGTTAATTCTGAGTGGAGCAGGGCTTAAGCCCCGTCTCTCTCCTCAGCATTTTCTACCTTATAGTTTCAGCGGCTCCCTGATTAGCTTGCTGGCTTCTGTGAATTCCAGTCTTAGGCTCCTATCTCTCCCCATGCATTGTACAGGGAGTCTTGGCACCTAACTCAGGGCTGTGGATTCCACTAGGCAGCATAATACCTAAAAGTTAAGTATGACAATGCTGACCATTGTAGCACCTCAGTCCCTTTAGTCCTTAGCGGCTCCAGCCACATAGGCAAAATGTTTTTGGTAATAGCTCCTGAGCTATAGAATTCACTCCCTCAATCAGATCTTGATTTTTAGGGCAGGGGTTATCAACCTTTTTCTTTCTGAGACACCCCCCTCCCCTCCCCCAACATGCTATAAAAATTCTGTGGCCCACCTGTGCCACAACAATTGTTTTTCAGTAGATTATAACCCAGGGCTGGTGTTAGGGGGTAACAAGCAGAGCAATTGCTCAGGACTCCATGCCACAGGGGCCCTCGCAAAGCTAAGTTGCTATGGACTTCAGCCCCAGGCAGCGGGGCTTGAAATTCGGCCTTCTGCCCTGGGACCCAGTGAGTCTAACGCTGACTCTGCTCTCTGGTTTATGTTGGCGGAGCCCCCTGAAACCTGCTCGTGGCCCCCCAGGGGTCCCTGGACCCCTGGTTGAGAACTGCAGTTTTAGGGCACATTTTTGGTGAAGCATTTGTTTGGACTATGAATTATCTCTGGGGAGGCTTGGTCGGTTGGAGTGTTACAGGGAGTGTGTGAGGAGATTCTTTGGGCTAACGTGGGCAGTTTAAGATGTTTTTAATACCCTTTGATCCTCTAGAATTTTGTTAACCTCTTGAACATACTGGAAAAACCAGACCTCCTTCCCTGGACATTGGTGAAGACAGTAGGCTGAGGAATGAAGGGATATGATAGGTTTAATGTGAGGATTATAGTGATGGGTAGATTTTATATGTGCTGTATAAAGAGAGAACAAAAAGATGGTCTCTATCGCACAGAGTTTACAATCTAAGTATAAGTCGAGACAACAGATAGAGACAGATCGGGGAATACAAAGAAACAATGAGACAGTATTGGTCAGCAAGATAGGCTGTGGTCTCAGCATGCTAGCTGCGTAATTCTTCTTAAGAGTTTTATGTGCATGTAAAGCACCTTGAGACTTGGAAGAGTGCCTAAAAAATGAAAATAAAATGATTGATATATGTCTGGTGATGAGGGAATAAAATAATTAAATATAAGAAAATCTAGTAACCATAAATAAAGTCCAGCCACTGCCTCTTGCAGTGTTCGACACTTGATGTTTCCAGGTAATGTTAACACAATTCCATACTATACCTGTCCATGTAGAGCAGCGCTCTGCATGGTGATGGTAAAGTCCTTCCTGCCCCTCAGTGGTGGTGAACTTATGTCCTGAAGCCTGAGGCTTGATTTCCCCCCCCTACTTTAGCAAGCATGGCTATAAATGTGGTTCATAAAACTGACCAGCCTCATTATATTGAATTAAAGCAATGCACATATTTATCAATGTAGGAATTGGTCCTGCACTCATGCTTTGCATTCAGTGGGACTACTTGCATAAAATTACTTGTGTGTGAGTGTATTTGGGATCAGGCCCATAGTTTTTGAGTATGGGAGTATTGAAACAAGATATTGATAAGAGAAGTTTTGTATTTTTTAATAAATATATAAAACATAGTAGATTAGTTAAAATTCTACTATTGGACATGAAGGGCTAGAGAGTGAGGATTATTGCATTAGAAAATCTTACTTATTTTTTCTATTGTTAATATAAATTAGGGCTGTCAATTGCAGTAAACTCTCGCAATTAACTCAAAAAATGTAATCATGATTACAAAAATTAATTGCGAATAATTGCACTTTTAATTTCACTGTTAGACAATAGAATACCAATTGAAATGTATTAAATATTTTTGGATGTTTTTCTACATTTTCAAATATTTCAGTTACAGCATAAAATACAAAGTGTACAGTGCTCACTTTATATTATTATTTTTTATTACAAATATTTGCACTTTAAAAATGATAAACAAAAGAAATAGTATTTTTCAATTCATCTCATACAAGTACTGTAGTGCAATCTCTTTATCGTGAAAGTGCAACTTACAAATGTAGTTTTGTTTTTTTTGGTTACATAACTGCACTCAAAAAACAAAACAATGTAAAACTTTAGAGCCTACAAATCCACTCAGTCCTATTTTTTGTTCAGCCAATCGCTAAGACAAACAAGTTTGTTTACATTTATGGGACATAATGCTACCATCTTCTTATTGACAATGTCACCTGAAAGTGAGAACAGGTATTCGCACGACACTTTTGTAGCCGGCATTGCAAGGTATTTACATGCCAGATATGCTAAACATTCGTATGCCCCTTCATGCTTCGGCCACCATTCCAGAGGACATGCTTCCATGCTGACGACGCTCATTTAAAAAAAATGTGTTTAATTAAATTTGTGACTGAACTCTTTGGGGGAGAATTGTATGCCTCCTGCTCTGTTTTATCTGCATTCTGCCATATATTTCATGTTATAGCAATCTCGGATGATGACCCAGTACATGTTGTTCGTATTAAGAACACTTTCACTGCAGATTTGCCAAACGCTACGAAGATACCAATGTGAGATTTCTAAAGATAGCTACAGCACTCGACCCAACGTTTAAGAATCTGAAGTGCCTTCCAAAATCTGAGAGGGACGAGGCGTGGTGCATGCTTTCAGAAGTCTTAAAAGAGCAACACTGTGATGCGGAAACTACAGAACCGAACCACCAAAAAAGAAAATCAATCTTCTGCTGGTGGCGTCTGACTCAGACGATGAAAATGAATATGTGTCGGTCCACACTGCTTTTGGATCATTATCGAGCAGAACCCGTCCTTGGCATGGATGCACGTCCTCTGGAATGGTAGTTGAAGCGTGAAGGGACATATGAATCTTTAGCGCATCTGGCACGTAAATATCTTGCGATGCCAGCTACTACAACAGTGCCATGCAAACACCTGTTCTCACTTTCAGGTGACATTGTAAACAAGAAGCTGGCAGCGTTATCTCCTGCAAATGTAAACAAACTTGCATCCGACGAAGTGGGCATTTACCCACGAAAGCTTATGCTCCAATACATCTGTTAGTCTTAAAGGTGCCACAGGACTCTCTGAAACTTGTTTATCTGAGCAATTGGCTGAACAAGAAGTAGGACTGAGTGGATTTGTAGGCTCTAAAGTTTTACATTATTTTATTTTTGAGTACAGTTAGTTTTTGTACATAATTCTACATTTGTAAGTTCAACTTTCATGATAAAGAGATTGCACTACATTATTTGCATTAGGTGAATTGAAAAATACTATTTTTTTTACTATGCAAATATTTGTAATAAAAAATAAATATATAGTGAGCACTGTACACTTTGTGTGGTAATTGAAATCAATATATTTGATATATTGAAAACATCCAAAAATATTTAAATAAATGGTATTCTATTGTTTAACATTGCGATTAATTTTTGAATAGCTTGACAGCCCTAATATAAATGTTTTCACTTCAGAGGGTAGTTTAAAAAGTCAATTATCATTTGATTATGAAGATAAATCTAAAGAGGTTTTAATTTTTGCTTGTGCACACAAGCGTCAAGATTCATATATTTAAGGACATAAAAACATAGAGACCAAAGATCCATATAGCCCAGTATCCTGTCTTTCGACAGTGGCCAATGCCAGGTGCCCCAGAGGGAATGAACAGAAAATCATCAAGTGATCCATTCCTTATTACCCATTCCTAGCTTCTGGCAAATAGATGCTAGGGACACCATCCCTAAGGACTATTTATAGGAAAGATATGTGAGAAAGTTATTTCTTACATTTAAATCTTCAAAGTAGGGGTGATATTTTATTAAATCACATTTAATTAAAAGAAGATCTGATGGAATTTTGAATTTCGTTGTGGAGATAATATAATCTGGAAAATTATTTTTTTGTCAGGAAAAGTAATAGACTGTTTGTATTTCAGGAGAAAATGAAGTTCCATCTGAAGATGCACTAATATTACAACTGCAGCTTGCAAAAGGCCAAGAGAAATTTGTTGAAATGTTAAAAAGCCAACAGAAGATAATTGTGGATTTGCAACAAAAACTTGCTGAACAACAGAGCACGTTAGTTAGCCAGCAACGAGAAATTCTTGAACAACAAAGAAAAATGTATGAGCAAATGGATCTGATAAAAGTCCAGTATGGCATGCTTTTCGACACAGTGAAACAAATGTCATTCCAGAGTTTGCATGAGGATATTCAACATTATTTTGAAGCTCAGCTTCAAGGACTTCAGAACCAGGTCAGAAATCATCTCCAGAAGTCATACTCTGTACATAAAGTAGAAGTTGATGCAAAAGTGATTGATGTTGGGGAGTCTTTGCTGGACTGCGGCCTTTGTAAAAGTGATGAATTTTGCAATTTCCAAAAGACACCATCACAGTGTGAAAAATGCACCTTGTGCCCTGCTGGCTTTTTCCAAATGTCTGAATGTTCTGCAAACGCCGATCGGATTTGCCAGGTGAAATATTATTCTGTGTATTTTAATAAGTAGATCAAGCATTTTGTCAGGCAAACAGAGGATACCATGCTGAGACTGAGGCTATTCAGAGAGAGCAAGGAGAGAGCTCCTACTCTGAGTGTAAGTTTTCTATGCCGTGCCAAGTTTAGGATTCTTAGGTTCACCTGTGTTAACAGTAAGGTATTTGCTTTAAGAAATGTATTTAGCAGCAGTTCATTGTCTCTAACGCCAGCAGCATACTAGGTGTTTTAGAGACAGATATGAAAACAAGGCCCTTGTCCCAGAGAGCTTAAAATTTTGAATAGCTGTTGTACGAACATAGGAGGTGACATGAGAACAGTGATAAATATGCTTGGGTTTTGTTAGTTCCACAATTTATATATGCATCTCTTTTCCAATAACTTACAGTATTGGGTTGTGGTTTATGGGCCTTAGGGAAATGTATTTTAAGGAGGGACTTGGAGAAGAGGGTGGAAACAGCAGGTCACAGAGGTGGTTCCAGCCATATAAGCAGGCATGAAAAGTCCCAGAGTTGAGAACTGAAGAGGGACATGGGTTGGATTGTTCGACATGCAGCTTGGGCAGGGCTTAAGTGGGTGAGGAGGTCTGTGAAAGGAGACCAGGGCAGAGAGGTAAGTAGGAGTCAGGTTACAAAGGGCTTTGAAGGCATGGAGAGAGTTTAAAGATAATGCAGCTGGTACAGGAAACGAAGGGAGGAAACTGAGAAGAGGGTGGAAACACTCAATGCAAGGTACAGAGTAAATGACTGTAGTGGCAGCATTCTGGATATACGGAAAGGATGGTGTGACGGATGTCTGGATGGCCAGAGAGAAGGAGGTTTCCATAATCAAGGCAAGAAATAATCAGAGCTCAGACAACAGTTTTGGTGGCGGTTGGAGGGAGAGAGAGGGATGGTTGAGTTCTGGAGAAATGACATGATTCAGTGAGACCATCAATATGAGGAAAGAGGAGAAAAAGAAGATGGAAAAATGACATTGTTTGAGGACCTGAGGGATGGAAAGATGATGGACATTCAGACTGGCTGAGATTGGAGAATAGCATGGAGGGAGAAGGCGGCTAGTGGGGGAGGATGGAACAGAGTGTGTCAGAAATTGGAGGCTGATGGCTCAGAGAACACAGAAGGAATGCGAGACAGAGCAGGGAATTGGGCGGGGAGGGAGGATATGGTCAGGGAGAGAGAGAATTTGAATCCTCAGAAGTTTATTTTACAAAATAATTAAAACCAGTACAGTTAAGTGGCTGTCAGTTTACAAACCTGACTTGGTTTAACTGGATGCTTTATATAATTGAACTAAAATGTTTTTCATTTGGCGTTCCAGGTAAGTGTTTTCCTGTTTTAAAGCTTCCATATTAGCCATTTCATTAAAAGTGAAATGAATATGATTCTTGTGATTTGTAGGACAGAGACGAATGCATTGAATCTCCCAACATTTGTGGTGAGAGAATAAAATGTCTGAATACTCCAGGTAAGTTCCTACCTTTCTGTGACTAAGCACATCTTCAGTGACAGAACAAGAAGGCAATTAAGAGCACTGGCCTGCTAGGTGCTGGGTCCTGAAGTGCTTAGGATGCTGGAATCAATGAAAATCAAAGGCACCCGGCACAGAGAGGTAGGCTGTAAGAATGAAAACTAATCTTAGGAGACCAATAGGCTGCTTCAGGAATAACACTCTTCACAACCTCTGGTGCTTTCCTTACTTCTGTTGGCTTTTTAATTCCCATGCTGCCTTTGGGCCTGACGCTCTTCTCGCACTGTTGTAAATTAGGAGTAACACCATTGAAATCAAGGGCATTACCCCTGCTGGCCAACTGGCATGGGAGGCTAATTGAGTCATTTATCTCTTGCAGTTGCTTATCATTTTTTTTTTTTTTTTTTTTAAACTACCGTATATACTCGTTCATAAGCCGAACTTTTTTAGTAAAAAAGGGAAGCACCCGAGAAGGGGGTCGGCTTATGAACGGGTATAGAGAGGGAGAGGTGGGACATAGCCCCTCCCCCCAACAAGGAGGAAGCAAGGAGAGGCAGCACAGCCAGCAGAGCCAGAAGGGAAGAGGCGGGGCCAGAGTCTCTCCACTTCTGGCCACGCTGCTCTCCCCCGAGCCTCCAAAGCAGCTGCAGCTCCAGGACTGGCAGGCTGCAGCCGTGCCGCTCGGCCCCGCCCGCCAGAGCAGGCTGTGGCCACGCTGCCCGGCCCGCCGGAACATGCTGCGGCCGTGCCGCCCGGCCAAGCCCGCTGGAACATGCTGTGGCTGCGCCGCCCGGTCTGGCCCGCCGGAGCAGGCTGCGGCCGCACTGCCCAGCCTGCTGGAACAGCTCCAGGCAGGCCAGAGAAATCCTCCCCTGGCCTTCCCCAGATAAGGTGGAAAGGGATGGGATGGAGAGAGTGTGGGGGTCCCGGGCTAGGGGTGGGGTCATGTGGGGGGTGGTCACAGGGGTTACTCCCCTGACCCCCAGCTTCTCCCCCCTCCCCCCCCCCCAAAAAAAAACAAAAAACATTTCCTCACTAGTTGCTGTCCCGGCCTATCAGGGTAAGCAGCTGGCACGCGGGGACACTTTGTTTACTTAGGTTTACCTCCGTGCCTGCGGACGCTCAAGGTAAACAAACCATCTCGGCCCACCAGCGACTTATCCTGATGGCCCTGGAGTCAAAGTTTGCTGACCCCTGAATTATAGGGTCGGCTTATGAATGGGTCATAAAATTTTTCCATCTTGGGGGGTCGGCTTATAAGCGAACTGGCTTATGATCGAGTATATACGGTAATCTGTGTACTTATATAGCTCCCCCCTCTGCAGTATCTGAAGCGCCTTGTAGCAATAGTATTGTCTAGTATTGAGACGTGAAGCCCCAGTTTTCACCTCCAGTTTCTTAGGATGGCATTTTCAAAAGCACCAAAGTGACTCAGAACCACAAATTCTATTAAACTTCTCCACCCCAGCTTTGGCCCGACACACCTACCTTAAGTGGCCCCTTCCCAATCACTTGTGGGCCTGACTGCCACATTATGAAGTTCACAGACACAATGAGCATGCTAAATCAGCAAAGAGGGTTCTTTTTTGCCTGTCAGCCAGGCAAGAATTGAAAGGAACTACATGGCCAGAATACAGTGTTTCACTGGTTATGAGCTCTGCTATTGGACTGTCAGTCAAGGAGATGAGAAGGGTCCTTCAGGTTAAAGATTGTCCTTTCTCTGGCACTCCCATTGCCTTCCCACCCAAACTCCATAGCAATGGGGGCAAAAGGAAGGGAACACTCAATGTAATGATGGCCCATACAAAGGTGAAGGGGGTTACCCTGCATCACTGGCAGCAATTTGGGTCAACAATCTCCATCCTCTGTAAATCACCCCATTTCAGCCATGGAGGAGGGGGAGAGTTCCCTTCTCCCAATAACTTAATTGTTTTAATTGTTAAGGAAGATTGCTATTTCCAGGGCCTGTTCCTATTTGTTCAAGATAGTCCCTTAGCTTACACAAGCCCAATGTACTTGTTCTTGGGGACATTGAAATCAGATTCTGCTTTGGGAGGGGAAGGTGGATGGGAATTAGCTCTGACACGTGAGGTCGAGAGTTGGATGTGGAGCCTCCATGGAACTACACGCAAAGGTGGTTCCAGCTTCACCAACTCCTGTGATCTGCACAGCTCTAGTGTGAAGGGAAAAAGAGAGCAAGTCAGGATACAGTTGCATGAAATGAGGAGCCTTCTATTCTCCATTGCTCTGACCCACCCTCTGAGGAGCTCTGCTAGAATCTGGATTGTAAAATGGCTGTCGTTGTTTAGTGGGAGTGCGCTTTCTGCAGCGCGCAGTCCTGATCTCTCAATAGATCAGTCTGTGCTATGCATCTGTGCTCCTAGGGAGCTTATATGGCCTAGTGCTGCAGAGGTTTTCTACAGGGCTCCCTGGAATAAATGCTTATTCTTTAATTCAGGAAATACCTCAAAAGAGGAGTGTGCGGGTGTGTGTGTGTTTGATTGGGAGGGCGGGGGGCGGGGAGAAGCTCAAAGAAGAATCAGAGGTAGATTATCTTTCTTCTTAGATGATCCAGGGTTAGTCATGCAGTGTGCAGATTTGAAGACTCGTCAGTGAACTGAGAAGAACAGTAGACGTCCCTCCTTACCCCGCCCACAAAAAACTATAAAGCTAAAGTCTAAAAACTTGCTTAAATATATATTTAAAAAATGTTAAGAAGCAAACTACATTTAAGAAAAAAATCCTTTTCTACAATATAAACCACTTTTAGAAGGGATGAATGTACAGTAACTCCTCTCTTAAAGTCGTCCCGGTTAACGTTGTTTCATTGTTACGTTGCTGATCTATTAGAGAACATGCTTGTTTAAAGTTGCGCAATGCTCCCTTATAACGTTGTTTGGCAGCCGCCTGCTTTGTCCACTGCTTGCAGAAAGAGCAGCCCGTTGGAGCGAGCTGGTGGGGGCCTGGAACCATGGTGGACCGGCAGCCCCCCCTCAGCTCCCCGCTCCCCTAAGTTTCCTAACGTGCACTGGGGGCTGGGATCCCTGCAGCTCCCCTTTCCCACTCTGTTTGGGTGCAGCGTGAATGCAGTGAGGTATCAAGGCTATAGTGTTTAACCCATGCTTGGAATCAAGGGTGCTCTGACAATATTGAATAACCTACTTTTACTTTGTTAGTGTCAAATGGCTCAGAAGGTGTGCCTGTGACTAAAACTGCCTACTTCCTACAAACAGGTGGCTTCCGATGCCTTGGAATTGCTGAAAAAGATGCAGCCTTGGGACTGTGTGGAGAGGAATATTTCTTTAATAAAGAAATGCAGGAATGCCAGGCTTGTTCAGAGTGTGAAGACGGAATAGTAGCTTTCCCTTGCTCCCCAGTCACTGACACTGTTTGTTCAGCAGCCAGCGAGAACAAGCTTTCTGAATCGTGGGCTGCAAACATTATTTTACCCTCAGTAAAGTCTGGCACTTCTCAGGTCTATCCTGGTTTAAACTTGAAGATAAAGGGAAAGCTTCACTGTGAAGTTGTATCTGTTGAAGATAACAGCCTGGTATTCAGGCAACATGGTTTGATGTGGACTGACCTCAATTTTGCTGTAAAGCACAACTGCAGAAACTTTCTCCAGCTGTCCTTGAAATTAAATGACACTGAGGAAGGCTGTGAACTGAGTGGTGTTCGTATCGAACAACCAGAAGGAAAATATTTTCAGAGCACAAGTTTAAGCAGCGCGGCAGAGGTGGAACCAAGCCAAACTCTCTCTCTCTTTCTGAAGAGTCCAAATCAATTCTGCAACCAAAGTAAAGACTTAAATATTTTTGACCTTAATACTCCACTCAGTTTGTTTTGGTTGTCCCATGATACAGGTGCGGTGGCTATGAGTGCACAGATGTCAACTGCAATGCACTACCAAACTAACTATCGACCTACTTTTAAAGTTATTTCCGTTTCTGACCCTTACATGCTAAGTTTATCTCACGATGGCAGAGCTATAAAGTTCACTGAAACAGGTGTCATAAAATTTGTTTTTCACCAAGCACTCTATTCCATGGGCCATACATGTGTTCGTGAAGGCTTTTCCTTGGTCTCTTATATCAATAGGAATGGTACTAACCGAGAATTAATGAACATGTATAAATCTGGTGTAAATTACAGAGACACATCAATATCTGCTTCTGGGGCCACAAAAGTCAACAGTGGAGATCTACTTAGCTTTGAGATCCTTTCTCCAGCTCAATGTAACGTTCGATATTTTGGAGACAGCTCTGGAATTAGTATGCTTAGCCTCATCTGGATCCCATCTGCAGTTTCCACTGCCATCTCAGCCACAGTCTCTGTTACACGACTGCCTACAGGAGCTGTCAGAAACAAATTACTGGATTTCACCCAGGTCTCAGCCAGTGAGAAACAAATACAGCTTGTTTCTTCTGGAGAACTTGCTCAAAAGTACTTCAGATTTACTGAAAGGGGAGTTGCTAGCACTGCTTTTAATTTAAAGCTGATCCACTCATGTAATGTACTCAAAGTGACTCTAAATCATTTGATCAGTGATCAGATGCAACCCACAGCAATTGGCCAGCAAATTGGAGGTCAGATGCCTGAGGGAAGTATATGGACCAGTGTGTCCCTCCGCTCTTCTTTCGAAGTGCATAATGGTACATTGATATCCATTTCTCTTGACTGTGTGCGTGGAAGAATCAATCAGATCGCCCATGAACATAGCACCAGCATATCTATTTTATGGATTTCATCTTAGTTACTTTCGAGTGAAGTAAGCCTGAATGGACAGTTTGCAATGGGTTTTGAATTTTGTCATACTACATATGTTCAGAACCATAGATTGTGTGAACATGTACAGAACATTGCATTAAAATATTCTTACCACTAGGAACATTTTAAAAATAATCTTTGGTTGGATTATCATCTAAACAAAAGTAATGTTTCTGCTTTTCCAAAGGGATTGCTCTGTTGACATCTTGGATTGTAGTGTCAGGAGTCCAGCTCAGGCTCTACTTCTTACAAAGCATTCTCTTGAACTCAGATTTTGCAGGGCCTACAAAAATATGAGGGAAGGTAAATAGAATAAAATGCTATTTAAAAAAAAAAAAAAAAAAAAAAAAGTACTGAAATTGGCAAGAGCAAAGACACCCAAACAATCTAGGCCTGATTTCAAATACCATTATCCCTTACTACAGCTGGGTAATGCAAGGACTACATGCGCTTGCCTTAGGTATTACAAACTCATCTTGTCAGGCTCTGACATAGCGGTGTTTCCCATATATAGGCAGGGAGAAAGTGTGCTTCAGACTAAAGGCAAAAGGGTAACAGCTCAGCATTCATGCTTAGAATGTAAGAAAGAGGGTTGGTCAACAAATATAATGTAATTTTCACCCCCCTCCCCAGCCCCTCAAAAATGTAAGGTAAATGACAATTTTAGTGTTATTTATAATGGAAAAAAATGGTTTTAAGTGTCTTTGGGGGAATGGGTGTTTCCTTCCACTTTTTCTTTCTCACTTTTTTTTTTTTTTTTAGCTTTTTCCCCCCCAAAAAATGTGTTTTGGAGGGAACAAAAAAGAGGAAGCAGGGGAAACACCTCCCGCAAAAAAGCTTCTTAACCCCCTGTGACGTTATTGATATAATCTGGGACCATATAGATCATTGTTGCAACCAAGGTCCTGTAGTGGCACCCAAATCTTGTATAAAGGGGGTCAAATGGGGTGTCTAAGACAAGGTTATGGATTACTGGTTATAATTATGCTGTCTATATGTGTGTATCAGTGTTATAGTTGAAGTTATGAATATTGGCTCTATACTGTTTGTATTGCAAACTTATGCTATGCTTCTGGGTGACATCCCAGACAAGCTGGTGTTAGCTCTGCCTAGCCTGCTTGATGGCCCATTAAGAACCATCAGCTATACAATGGACTCATTGAGAAAAGGCAAATATGCCTTGAGACTCAGCAAAGTATGCATAGACTGGCCCATGTGACTCCAGACTCCATTTTGCTGTAATTTTCCACAGTAAGAACAAAGGGGTGTTCTTACACCTGGAAAAGACTATATAAGGCTGATGCCTCATCTCCATTTTGTCTTCAATCCTGCTTCTTACCTCTGGAGGAACTTTGCTACAAGCTGAAGCTTTGAACAAAGGACTGAGGACCCATCCCAGCGGGGGATGTATTCCAGAGACTTGATTGGAACCTGCAGTTTATTCTATCGCTGCTGCAAACCTGAACCAAGAACTTTGCCATTACTGTATGTAATTGATTCCATTTAACCAATTCTAAACTCTCATCTCTATCTTTTTCCTTTTATAAATAAACCTTTAGATTTTAGATTCTAAAGGATTGGCAACAGCGTAATTTGTGGGTAAGATCTGATTTGTATATTGACCTGGGTCTGGGGCTTGGTCCTTTGGGATCAGGAGAACCTTTTTCTTTTACTGGGGTCTTGGTTTTCATAACCATTTGTCCCCATAACGAGTGGCACTGGTGGTGATACTGGGAAACTGGAGTGTCTAGGGAGATTGCTTGTGAGACTTGCGGTTAGCCAGTGGGGTGAGACCGAAGTCCTCTTAGTCTGGCTGGTTTGGTTTGCCTTAGAGGTGGAAAAAACCCCAGCCTTGGGCTGTAACTGCCCTGTTTAAGCAATTTGTCCTGAGTTGGCACTCTCAGTTGGGTTCCGCCAGAACCGCATCGTCACACCCCCCCAGATCAACAACAACAACAAAAATCTAGGAAGAAACAAAATGAAACTTTTTGAAATAAATGTTTGTTCCATGATGATTTGTTGAGAAAATTATTATTATTTTATTTTTAATTTTGGCTTAAAAACATTTAAATCAAAAATGCATCTTTTTGGTGAAAATGTTCAGTCAGCTCTAATAAGAAAATGTATTAATAGCATTGACTTTTGTTTGCTCTTTTTCCAGGCCTTCCATCAAACTTCTTTCCTTCTGGTCTTTCCTTCTTTCCTACTGTATCAAGACTCTCTCATTTTCTCCACTCTTCTTCTATTCTGTGCAGACACTGCTTTCGCTTCTTCTTGCCTCTTTCTCATTTCCTTTGTTAGGACCAAATTCTGGCTCATGTGGGAAAAGTGGCGCAGCACTTTCCCTCTCCCTCGTCCCATGTGGGCACATAGATAATCCACATGGGATGATGGAAAATTGGCATGATGGAAAATGCAGCTGGAGGCTACCTCAAGTCTAGTCTAATATGCAGGTACCTGGGGCGTTCTTTCCCTGTTCAGAGTGCTGTGTGTGTGTGTGTGTGTGTGTGTGTGTGTGTGTGTGTTGCTATGCATGAGATAAGCCTAGCTTAGTTGTGTGCATAAGTGTTTATATATGTAGACCCATGTTCTTCCTTATGCCTTCACTATGTTTGGGATGTCAGTGGGGCCCTACCAAATTCACGGACATAAAAGCATCACAGACTGTGAAATCTGGTCTCTTCCCCCCCATGAAATCTGGTCTTTGGTGTGCTTTTTACCCTATACTATACAGATTTCACGGGGGAGACCAGCATTTCTCAAATTGGGCATCCTGACCCAAAAGGGAGATGTAGGGGGGTTGCAAGGTTATTTTAGGGGGGGTCGTGGTATTGTCAACCTTACTTCTGCACTACCTTCAGAGCTGGGTGGCTGGAGAGCGGCGGCTGTTGGCCAGGTGCCCAGCTCTGAAGGCAGCGCTCCGCCAGCAGCAGTGCAGAAGTAAGGGTGGCAATACCATACTTCTGCGCTGCTGCTGGTGGCGGCACTGCCTTCAGCAGCACAGAAGTAAGCGTAACAGTACCGCAACCACCCCCCCATAACCTTGTGACCCCCCCACTCCTTTTTGGGTCAGGATTCCTATAATTGCAACACTGTGAAATTTCAGATTTAAATAGCTGAAATCATGAAGTGTATGGTTTTTAAAATCCTATGACCGTGAAATTGACCAAAATGGACTGCGAATTTTGTAGGACACTAGGGATGAAAAGTATGAGAGATTTGCAAAGTAGTCTAAGTCTATAATTTTTTATGAGAGGCAAAATTAGGGTGGGTAACTTCCACCAGGCTACTCTGTTGTTGCCTAGAGCTTTGTAATCAGGCCCGCAATCTTAACTTCCTGCATCAGTTCTTCCCTGTCCCTTCCTACCATACACTTACTCTCTGCACTCATAGGAATATGCAGAGGTTGAAGGCTTTCAGCCTGACCTCCTTCTCATCTCCATCCAGTGGATCTCTGATTTGCGGGGGAAAAAGTCTTAGGTTTTGTCTACGCTACAAAGATAAGTCGACCTATGTTAGGTCAACTTAAAGCCACTGCATTAATTACTGTGGTGACTGATGTCCACACCACCCTCCTTCTGTCA
Source organism: Emys orbicularis (assembly GCF_028017835.1). Taxonomy (NCBI): domain Eukaryota; kingdom Metazoa; phylum Chordata; order Testudines; family Emydidae; genus Emys; species Emys orbicularis. The sequence goes on along the minus strand of NC_088684.1, from coordinate 264,952,928 downwards.
GCGGTACGCGTCCTCACCAGGAGAGCTTCCACTTACTGAAGAGGGGTAATGTGGGGAACTGAGAGCCAGGGCTATCATCTCCACTCAGCTCCCCACTGGGAGACCAGCTGCCCCCCAGGGCTTCTCACCTCCACACTCCCAGCTGGGAGCTAAGGGGAAGCCACCTGGGGCTTCTTGCCTCCATGCTCCCAGCTGTGGGGAGGGGGGGAAGAGTCGTGCTGGGAGTCCAGTTGGATGCTGTGCTCCCGGTGGGGAGCTGGGACCTCAGGGGGCAGCAGGGCTCCCAGTGGGGAGCCCTGGTGGCAGCCCGACTTGGAGCGGAGACTGGGCAGCAGGCCGGGAACCGGCTTTCTTGTCAATTTCATGGCTCCAGCAGAGCAGTGAAATAGACAAGAATGACAGCCAACAGCTCATGTAAGGAATGCAGTGTCTACACAGACGCTAGGTTGCCCGGACTACATCGATATAAGCCCTAAGCCTTTCGTTGAGGTAGTTTTATTATGTTGGCATAGTTGGGGAGTTACATCGACGGGAGAAGTATTTCAGTGTGTACACCTCCACTGCTTTGTCAACAGAACTGTGTAGTGTACACAAGGCCTTAATCTATATACTCTCAGTAGTTCATTGCAAGGTAGCACAGCAGTGATATGGTACTGAAGACAGCATAGCAGTGCAAACCACATTGGGTAAAATTCTGGCTCCATTGTATACATGGCACCAAAAAGCACTCTAGAGGGGTGTGATGTGTAGAGCACTCTAAGGCTTTGTCTAAACTGGCAAGTGAAAGACAAAACTTTTGTCGTTCACAGGTGTTTAAAAAAAAAAAAAACCCCTGAAAGACAAAAGTTTTGTCGACAAGTGCTGATGTGAACAGCGCTTTGTCAGCAGGAGCACTGTCCTGCCAACAGCGCTAACGCTGCTCTTTGGGGTTGAAAGTTTTTTGTTGGCAGGAGAGCTCTCTCCTGTCGACAAACAGCGGCTACGCTGCATGTCTTCTAGCAGCATGGATATAGCAGCACAGCCGTGTCGCTAAAAGCTGCATAGTGTAGACATAGCCTAACGTGTTGCGTTCTTACTGCACTGTGTAGACCCTGCCAGTTCACTCTAAAAGGTTACTAGTTCGTATTATCATAGTCTTGTTTCAGACTATGTTAATGTGAACTAGATACCTTGTAGTGCACGCCAGCAGGGTCTACGTGGGGCAGTTAGAATAGGACATGTTTGAGCGCTCTACAGGTCACATCCCTCTAATGTGCTTTGCTGCACCATGTAGACAAACCCAAAGGCAAAACGCTCACTGATTTCAGTGGGCCAGTATTTCACCAACTCTGACTAGAAGATTAGGTGGGATCGATAAACTCCAGTACTGCAGAAGTAAAACTTCATCCCTGACTGAGAGTTCTCAACACTTGGAAAATATTTTTGTGGCTGTAGAGAACATTTAGTATGAAGAAAACAAAACCTCTCTTGGAACTAGAGCATTTGTCTTGAACAGATTTATATGGAGGAGCCCTTTCACTTGAGAGCAGTAGCATTTCTGGCTCCTAGTTAGACTGGGCAACAAACAAACAAACAAACAAATCAGTGAGCTTAATTCCTGTGAGACTGCCCAGTAAAGCAAAGTATTCAAATAATTCTTAAATGGTTTAATGTGTTTAAAGGAAAGCAGGTTGCAACAAGCTGGCAGTGTTTGCCTAAATACTCCACCCTGTTAGCAGGTGTTGATTTTTAGTGGAAAAAAGGTTGAATGGGTTCTGCTGCCTCACAGAGGGAGGCTTGTTACTTCACAAGGATATATGGGAGGTACAAGTGGATCTTTAGAGAGCCACTGTGGGCTGAGCAGCCCTGAGGTTGGACGTCTAGGAGAAGCTAAGTTTGGAGAGAAGGCTTGTGCTGAGCTTTGTGTTATTGCTAGGGCTCTACCAAATTCACGGTCCATTTTGGTCAATTTCACGGTCATCGGATTAAAAAAATCATACATTTCATGATTTCAGCTGTTTAAATCTGAAATTTCACAGTGTTATAATTGTAGGGGTCCTGACTCAAAAAGGAGTTTTGAGGGGAGGTCAAAAGGTTATTGGAGGGGGGAGGTTGCGCTACAGCTACCCTTATTTCTGCACTGCTGCTGGCGGCGGCGGCTCTGCCTTCAGAGCTGGGCACCTGGAGAGCGACGGCTGATGGCCGGGATCCCAGCTCTGAAGGCCGCACCGCTGCCAGCAGCACAGAAGTAAAGGTGACATGGTATGGTATTGTCACCCTTACTTCTGCACTGCTGCTGGTGGGGCGCTGCCGTCAGAGCTAGGAACCTGGCCAACAGCTGCCACTCTCTGGCTACCCAGTTCTGAAGGCAGCACAGAAGTAAAATAACCTTGCGACCCCCTCCCCCCCCAATTCCCTTTTGGGTCAGGACCCCCAGTTTGAGAAACACTGGTGAAATCTGTATAGTATAGGGTAAAAAGTACAGAAAAGACCAGATTTCACGGGGGGAGACCAGATTTCACGGTCCATGATGCGTTTTTCATGGCTGTGAATTTGGTAGGGCCCTAGTTATTGGTGATTTCTTTGTTAATAAAGCAAAACCCCAGGAAGCAGCTGAGTCTCTCACTCAGCATAGTATAGGCACTTTAGGAAAGGCACCTTCTCCCATAGATATAATGGCCTTGTTTTTCCTTCAGTGTTTTCCTGTCTTAAGTTATATTGTGGACAGGAGGCCACATTCTGCACTGTTACCCCAGATTTATACTGATGTAACTACAAGTTAGTAGAGTCACTCCAAATTTAAACCTGTGTAACTGAGATCAGAATCTGACCCTGTGTCCCCAGAGTAAAATACAGGAATTATCATGATATAATCAACATGATGTCATTTGCCTAGATGCAGTCCTGCTCATTTTGACTATGCTGTATTTGGATGGGATTACAATATTTATGGAATTGCTTGTGTGTCCTAATATGGATGTACTCAGTGAAATTTTTTACAGCACAGATCATGTACATTCTGTAATTGCTTACTTTTTATGTGTTTTATGCATTGTTTAGAAATGGCACTAGGCAGGTACCAGTGAGTATTATAAAT